>NC_058082.1:566686908-567028378 GCF_014858855.1 Bufo gargarizans | reverse complement strand
ATGGTTCTTCAGCTCTACCGTCTCTGCAGAGATGAGACAGTTTCCCCACATTTCAATATCTCACACAGATGAGTGCCCCCCCAATACTGTGCCCGCTGGCCCCATACTATACTGCAGAAACAGTCCCCCTGGAATACTACTACCACACAGATAGTGCCCCCAATACTGTGCCCGCTGTGCCCCCAATACTATACTGCAGAAACAGTCCCCCTGGAAATACTACTACCACACAGATAGTGCCCCAATACTGTGCCGCTGTGCCCCCAATACTATACTGCAGAAACAGTCCCCTGGAAATATACTACCACACAGATAGTGCCCCCAATACTGTGCCCCAATACTATACTGCAGAAACAGTCCCCTGGAAATACTACTACCACACAGATAGTGCCCCAATACTGTGCCCCCAATACTATACTGCAGAAACAGTCCCCCTGGAAATACTACTACCACACAGATAGTGCCCCAAGACTGTGCCCGCTGTGCCCCAATACTATACTGCAGAAACAGTCCCCTGGAAATACTACTACCACAGATAGTGCCCCCAATACTGTGCCCCCAATACTATACTGCAGAAACAGTCCCCTGGAAATACTACTACCACACAGATAGTGCCCCAATACTGTGCCCGCTGTGCCCCCAATACTATACTGCAGAAACAGTCCCCCTGGAAATACTACTACCACACAGATAGTGCCCCAATACTGTGCCCGCTGTGCCCCCAATACTATACTGCAGAAACAGTCCCCCTGGAAATACTACTACCACACAGATAGTGCCCCAATACTGTGCCCGCTGTGCCCCCAATACTATACTGCAGAAACAGCCCCTGGAATACTACTACCACACAGATAGTGCCCCAATACTGTGCCCGCTGTGCCCCAATACTATACTGCAGAAACAGTCCCCCTGGAAATACTACTCACACAGATAGTGCCCCAATACTGTGCCCGCTGTGCCCCCAATACTATACTGCAGAAACAGTCCCCTGGAAATACTACTACCACACAGATAGTGCCCCAATACTGTGCCCGCTGTGCCCCAATACTATACTGCAGAAACAGTCCCCTGGAAATACTACACACAGATAGTGCCCCCAATACTGTGCCCGCTGTGCCCCCAATACTATACTGCAGAAACAGTCCCCCTGGAAATACTACTACCACACAGATAGTGCCCCAATACTGTGCCCGCTGTGCCCCCAATACTATACTGCAGAAACAGTCCCCCTGGAAATACTACTACCACACAGATAGTGCCCCCAATACTGTGCCCGCTGTGCCCCCAATACTACTGCAGAAACAGTCCCCCTGGAAATACTACTACCACACAGATAGTGCCCCAATACTGTGCCCGCTGTGCCCCCAATACTATACTGCAGAAACAGCCCCTGGAAATACTCTACCACACAGATAGTGCCCCAATACTGTGCCCGCTGTGCCCCCAATACTATACTGCAGAAACAGTCCCCTGGAAATACTACTACCACACAGATAGTGCCCCAATACTGTGCCCGCTGTGCCCCCAATACTATACTGCAGAAACAGTCCCCCTGGAAATACTACTACCACACAGATAGTGCCCCCAATACTGTGCCCGCTGTGCCCCCAATACTATACTGCAGAAACAGTCCCCCTGGAAATACTACCCCAATACTGTGCCCGCTGTGCCCCCAATACTATACTGCAGAAACAGTCCCTGGAAATACTGCTACCACACAGATAGTGCCCCCAATACTGTGCCCGCTGTGCCCCCAACACTATACTGCAGAAACAGTCCCCTGGAAATACTACTGCCACACAGATAGTGCCCCCAATACTGTGCCCGCTGTGCCCCCAATACTATACTGCAGAAACAGTCCCCTGGAAATACTACTACCACACAGATAGTGCCCCCAATACTGTGCCCGCTGTGCCCCCAATACTATACTGCAGAAACAGTCCCCCTGGTAATACTACTACCCACAGATAGTGCCCCAATACTGTGCCCGCTGTGCCCCCAATACTATACTGCAGAAACAGTCCCCCTGGAAATACTACTACCACACAGATAGTGCCCCAATACTGTGCCCGCTGTGCCCCCAATACTATACTGCAGAAACAGTCCCCCTGGAAATACTACTACCACACAGATAGTGCCCCCAATACTGTGCCCGCTGTGCACCCAATACTATACTGCAGAAACAGTCCCCTGGAAATACTACTACCACACAGATTGTGCCCCCAATACTGTGCCCGCTGTGCCCTTAATACTATACTACAGAAACAGTCCCCCTGGAAATACTGCTACCACACAGATAGTGCCCCCAATACTGTGCCCGCTGTGCCCCCAATACTATACTGCAGAAACAGTCCCCCTGGAAATACTACTGCCACACAGATAGTGCCCCCAATACTGTGCCCGCTGTGCTCCCAATACTATACTGCAGAAACAGTCCTCCTGGAAATACTACTGCCACACAGATAGTGCTCCCAATACTGTGCCCGCTGTGCCCCCAATACTATACTGCAGAAACAGTCCCCCTGGAAATACTACTACCACACAGATAGTGCCCCCAATACTGTGCCCGCTGTGCCCCCAATACTATACTGCAGAAACAGTACCCCTGGAAATACTGCTACCACACAGATAGTGCCCCCAATACTGTGCCCGCTGTGCTCCCAATACTATACTACAGAAACAGTCCCCCTGGAAATACTACTACCACACAGATAGTGCCCCCAATACTGTGCCCGCTGTGCCCTTAATACTATACTACAGAAACAGTCCCCCTGGAAATACTACTACCACACAGATTGTGCCCCCAATACTGTGCCCGCTGTACCCTTAATACTATACTACAGAAACAGTCCCCCTGGAAATACTACTGCCACACAGATTGTGCCCCCTTCAACAATTATTGGCACACAGTGCTCTAAAAAATAACTGCGCCCAGACACTAATAGTATAAAGATAATGTCCCCCAAAAATGATTGTGCTAACCTGATACTGTGGCAGGTTGCCCCCAAAGTAACAGGGCTCCCCAAAATAGAAATAATTCTCTGACAGAGCACACTTAGTAGTAATAATGTTCCTCATAGCCCCCCAGTATTACCAAAGCTCCGCATAATACCTCCTAGTACTAATAATTCTCCCTACAATATGACAGTACTCACCAGGGCCGGACTGGGACAAAAAATAGGCCCGGGCATTTTTGACTGAGCAGCCCAATCACATGACCCACAACAGGCCCCACCCCCTTGCAGCCCAGGGGCGGAGCCAAAACCAGAAGCACAATTGAGAGGCAGGGCCAGCCACCAGTAAGATAGGAAGGCTTCAGCCAACACACAAGCTTCTTTGGGGGTCCCCAGGTGACATTAGGGGTCTTAGTACGATCTGACCACCTAATCCGGCAGAAAATGCAAGGAATCGACTGGGCACAAAGCACAGCATACAGCGGTTTATGTCCCGCGGATTCTCTGCATTGTTCCCAGATTGTGGCCTGATTTCTGCCGTACCCTATTATAGTTAATGGGACTGGCGGGCATTCTGTCTGCATCCAGCAGTGCCGGATCTAGTGAATTCTCAGCTGGAACAGCCGCCAGGATCACTATCGCAGATGTGACAGTAGCCTCATACAGCGCCCCATACCTCTTCTATCCAGTGTAATACAGCGCCCCATACCTCTTATATCCAGTGTAATACAGCACCCCATACCTCTTATATCCAGTGACGTCTCCTCTGATGTAGATGTTCTCTTTCTTCATCTTCTCCATTCAGACCAGACCGCCATGATCATTTCTTTCAGCCATCTCACGTCTCTGCAGAGTTTGACAGACATCTTAGTTTCCTACTTTTCCATCATCCTCCAATAAACATCCCATCATGCACCCCCAATACTGAGAGGCTGTGCTCCCCAAAACTATACTGCAAAAAGAACTGAGCTAAGCTGATGCTGTGCCAGGGTGCCCCCACAGTAATGGTGCTCCCAAAGTCAGTAATGCTGCTCCCAAAGTCAGTAATGGTGCTCCCAAAGTCCCAACAATAGTAATTATTTCTTTAGTGCATTTAGTAGTAATAGTGCTCCTACAGTGCCCCCAGCAGTAATTGTGTCCCACAAGTAATAATGCTCCCATAGTCCCCCAGTTGTAATAAAGCCCACCATAATGCCCCGATAGTAATAATTCTCTTTATAATGTGTGACAGTAGAACCCCCCCCCCCCTTATAATGTGCACTAGTACAAAAAATGCCCTGTTGTGTGGCAGTAAAAAAATAAATACCTCCTCTTAGTGCCCCCAGTAGAGCCAATGTCCCCAGAGTGCCCTCATGTGTTCCAATGACCTGCACTGTGTGCCACTACAAAAACACTTAGTGCCACCAGTTGAGCTTAGGTGCCCATAGTGACCTTATAATTTGTGCCAGTATAAAATACTCCCATATAGTCCCCCCAGAAGATGCCCTCATAGTGCTCCTTCCCCGTCTCCATAGTGCCCTCCATAATGTGGCACTATAAAATGCCCCACATAGATACCCCCATAATGCTCCTTTCCTCCCTTCCCCATAGTGGCATCAAAATGGGTGCCAGTATTAAATGCCCCTATATAATGCCCTCATAGTGCTCTTGTCCCCCACTTCTCCATAGTGTCCACCTATAATGCGTGCCAGTATATAGGGCCCCCAGTAGATGCCCCCATAGTGCTCCTTCCCCTCTTCTTCATAGTGCCCCCCATAATGTGCCAGTATATAGGGCCCCTATAGTGCTTCCCCTCTTCTCCATAGTGCCCCCGTATTGTCCCAGTATATAGGGCCCCATAGTACTTCCCCTCTTCTCCATAGTGCCCCCCATAATGTGCCAATATATAGGGCCCCTATAGTGCTTCCCCTCTTCTCCATAGTGCCCCCGTATTGTGCCAATATATAGGGCCCCTATAGTGCTTCCCCTCTTCTCCATAGTGCCCCCGTATTGTGCCAATATATAGGGCCCCATAGTGCTCCTTCCCCTCTTCTCCATAGTGCCCCCCATATTGTGCCAGTATATAGTGCCCCATAGTATTTCCCCTCTTCTGCATAGTGTCCCCCCATATTGTGCCAGTATATAGTGCCCCATAGTACTTCCCCTCTTCTGCATAGTGTCCCCCCATATTGTGCCAGTATATAGGGTCCCATAGTGCTTCCCCTCTTCTCCATAGTGCCCCCCATATTGTGCCAGTATATAGTGCCCCATAGTACTTCCCCTCTTCTGCATAGTGTCCCCCCATTTTGTGCCAGTATATAGGGTCCCATAGTGCTTCCCCTCTTCTCCATAGTGCCCCCCATATTGTGCCAGTATATAGTGCCCCATAGTACTTCCCCTCTTCTGCATAGTGTCCCCCCATATTGTGCCAGTATATAGGGTCCCATAGTGCTTCCCCTCTTCTCCATAGTGCCCCCGTATTGTGCCAGTATATAGTGCCCCATAGTATTTCCCCTCTTCTGCATAGTGTCCCCCCATATTGTGCCAGTATATAGGGTCCCATAGTGCTTCCCCTCTTCTCCATAGTGCCGACCCCCCCTATATTGTGCCAGTATATAGGGCCCCCACCCCCCTTCTTGCCACAGTATAGTATAAAATTAAATAATAAAAACAAACTCATATACTTTCCTCTATGCTGCTGTCAGCGGTGCGATGCAGGCCTCTTCCGGCCTGTGTTCCGCGCTGTACTGGTCGGGCGGCGCGCGCGATGACGTCATCGCTCCGCCTGCACCGGCCTCTGATAGGCTACAGGGACTAGGCCTGTAGCCTATCAGAGGAATGGGCAAGGGAGACGCCTCTCCCCTGCTCCATTCATCTGTATCGTTGTCCTGAGGACGGCGATACAGATGAATATGGAGATGAGCGCCTCCACAATGGAAGCGCTCATCTCCACTCCTGCCCGGCTGCTGCCACATTAATAAAAAATAAAAAAACTCAGCCGGCGGCTAAGCTGATTGTGTTCGGCCCAGCCTGCCAGGCGACCCGGCCCACCGGGCAAGTGCCCCGTCTGCCCTAAGGCCAATCCGGCCCTGGTACATGAAATACCCCCAGCTTAGTGCCCGCAGTTGAGCTAATGACCCCATAATGTATGCCAGTATAAAATACCCCTATATAGTGCCCCAGTAAATGCCCTCATAGTGCTCCTCTCCCTCTTCCCCATAGTGTCCCCCATAATATGCCAGTAAAAAATGCCCCTTCTAAGTGCCACCATATGCCCCAATAGTGCTCCTCTGCCCCATAGTGCCGCTCTCCCCTATAGTGCCTACCATAATGTGCCAGTAAAAAAATGCCCCCTTAGTGCCACCAGATGCCATAATCCCCCCATAATGTGCCAATAAGAATAAAGGCCCCTTTAGAGCCCCCACTTCCCCATAGTGCCCCCAAAAAATGCCCTTATAGTGCCACCAGATGCCCCATAGTGCCATTCTCCCCTATAGTGCCCCCCATAATGTGTCAAAAAAGCCCCTTTAGAGCCCCCATAGTGCTCCTCTCCCCCATGGTGCCCTCCAAATAATGCCCCTATAGTGCCACCAGATGCCCCTAGTGCCGTTCTCCCCTATAGTGCCCCCCATAACGTGTAAAAAAAAAGCCCCTTTAGAGCCCCCATAGTGCTCCCCCCCCATAATGTGCCAGTAAGAAGTGCCACCCAAAAATAAAAATACCACCAGATGCCCCATAGTGCCGTTCTCCCCTTTAGTGCCCCCATAGTGCCAGCTCCCCCCCTCCAAAAAAAAATAATACACTGATACTTACCTCCATCAGCAGCGATGCAGCCTCATCTGGCCCGTTACCCTGCTGTGTGCTGCCCGGCTCAGGCGGCGCGATGATGACGTCATCGCGCCGCCTGAGCCGGCCTCTGATAGGCTGCAGGCATTAGTGCCTGCGGCCTATCAGAAGACCAGGGGAGGGACACGCCTCTCCCTCCCCTGCCACAGCACAGGCATCTGTGTCCTACGGACGGCGATACAGATGGACTAGATATGGAGATGAGCGCCCCCCGGCCCCCCCCACCATCGCCGCCGCCGCAAATGCCCGCAATTATATCCAGGGCCGCGCCGCCTGTGGTGATCGGCGGTGCGGCCCTGAAGGATAGGGGGGACCCCCCCTGTAGGTGCGCCGCTGATTGCTTGTGACCCCGTACACTATGGAAGATGGCTTTCTGGCAGACACTGCATAGACCCATCACCTGATCAACAACTCTACTCAGAAGGACCTCTGCGCGCTGCTGCCCCCCGTCAGCCTCCGAGCTCCCGCCTCATCCCTAGGTCATACCAGCACCCCTTTCTTCCTCTCTCCAACATGTGCAGGAAAAGGATTCATCTGAAGAAAACCTGAAAAGTTCATTACAAATCAATTCACTCATCATTAAAGGGGTTCTGCACTTTCATTTAACTGATGATCTATCCTCTGGATAGATCATCAGCTTCTGATCGGCGGGGGTCCGACACCCGGGACCCCCGCCGATCAGCTGTTTGAGAAGGCAGCAGCGCCGCGGCCTTCTCACTGTTTACCGCCGGGCCGCCCGCCCACTGACGTCACGACTTGTATCAACTAGAGTGGGCGCGGCTAAGCTCTGTTCACTTGAATGGAGCTTAGCCGCGCCCACTCTAGTTGATACAAGTCGTGACGTCAGTGGCCCGGCGGTAAACAGTGAGAAGGCCTCGGCGCTGCTGGAGCGCCACTGCCTTCTCAAACAGCTGATCGGCGGGGGTCCCGGGTGTCGGACCCCCGCCGATCAGAAGCTGATGATCTATCCAGAGGATAGATCATCAGTTAAATGAAAGTGAAGAACCCCTTTAAGGCTACTTTCACACTTGCTTTTAGAGCGGATCCGTCTGCATTATATTTCTGACGGATCCGTCCTGACTTACATTGAAAGTCAATGGGCACGGATCCGTTTGCAATTGCACCATATTGTGTCACCTTCAAATGGATCCGTCCCATTGACCTACATTGTAACTCTGGACGGATCCGTTTGCCTCCGCACGGCCAGGCTGCAAGCAGCGTTCAGGTGTCCGCCTGCTGAGCGGAGCGGAGGTCAAACGGAGCCAGACTGATGCATTCTGAGCGGATCCGCGTCCACTCAGAAGGCATTAGGGCTGCACGGATCCGTTCGGGGCCGCTTGTGAGCCCCTTCAAACGGAACTCACAAGCGGAGCCCCGAACGCTAGTGTGAAAGGAGCCTAATATGTACAATACTGATATAACCTGGGCATCTCCTGTATATAATTATATATGTACAGCTGGTATAACCCGGGCATCTCCTGTATATAATTATATATGTACAGCTGGTATAACCTGGGCATCTCCTGTATATAATTATATATGTACAGCTGGTATAACCTGGGCATCTCCTGTATATAATTATATATGTACAGCTGGTATAACCCGGGCATCTCCTGTATATAATTATATATGTACAGCTGGTATAACCTGGGCATCTCCTGTATATAATTATATATGTACAGCTGGTATAACCTGGGTATCTCCTGTATATAATTATATATGTACAGCTGGTATAAGTTATACATCTCATTGTATATAGTGATATGGAGCATGCTGGTATAACCTGGGCATCTCCTGTATATAATTATATATGTACAGCTGGTATAACCTGGGCATCTCCTGTATATAATTATATATGTACAGCTGGTATAAGTTATACATCTTCTTGTATATAGTGATATGGACCATGCTGGTATAACCTGGGCATCTCCTGTATATAATTATATATGTACAGCTGGTATAACCTGGGCATCTCCTGTATATAATTATATATGTACAGCTGGTATAAGTTATACATCTTCTTGTATATAGTGATATGGACCATGCTGGTATAACCTGGGCATCTCCTGTATATAATTATATATGTACAGCTGGTATAACCTGGGCATCTCCTGTATATAATTATATATGTACAGCTGGTATAACCTGGGCATCTCCTGTATATAATTATATATGTACAGCTGGTATAAGTCATACATCTTCTTGTATATAGTGATATGGACCATGCTGGTATAACCTGGGCATCTCCTGTATATAATTACATTTCCCGTTTCGTCCTCCGGCAGCACAGAATGGGTTAACTTCTTCGTCATCTTTCCCAGGACCGCCCACCTAGAACATATTAATTAATTCACTCCCCTATAAGGTCCACTCTCCCATAATGCCTCCTTGTGTTTTTTTTGTCCTCCTCTGAGGATGAGGCCCACCTATCGTCCGGCCGTTATACCTTGTTGTGACAAGGTTCAGAGGCCTCAGTATGGGGATAGCCATGTGTTCATGGCTCCATATCTGACCCGCCAGCGCCCGGTTTGATCAAGGACCGAGGTTATTAAGAATAGCCGCAAGTACCTGTTGTAGCAGCTCCGATGCCGGCACTTCCGGTATGGTGGAACGCATGTGGAACGCAGGCGCAGGGCGTCTGACGTCATCTGAAGCGGCCTCCCTCCCGATCTGGCGCCAAATTTGAATTTAAAAGTGCGGTCCTGCTGAGCTTCGGTGCCTGTTGTGCCTGGCAGCCGAGCTCCAGCGTTTTTAAAGGTATAGGCCTGTCCTATTGTCAGGCAAACATTTTTGATAATATGGTAACCTAAGTTCTTTACTCTGCAGAATATTTAAATTCTTTAATAATCAGTTTTTTCAATTTAGATGTCCAGTACGTCCGGCAGAGGGTAAAAAAGTTCCCGCAAGAGTAGGCACAGGATGTGCCAGTCATGTGAGCAGCCACTCCCAGATGACTTCCCTCAGGACCTCTGCATAAGGTGCCATCAGGATACCCAGGAACCCTCTCCGCCCAGGAAAAAACGGAGATCCAGCTCTCCCCTCTGTATTTCTTGTCTCCAGCCCCTACCGGATAACCACGCCACCAACATCTGTGAGCAATGTTCTCACCCTGATGAGTCCTCTGATGACGAAACAAGCAAGATGGTTTCCCTCTTTAAATCCTTCCTTAAAAAATCCAAGGCAAATAAAAAAGGTACCAAAAGGAGACCGCGTTCCCCATCCTCGTCCGAGAAGTCGTCACGCTCCGAAGGAGAGATCTCCTCATTTTCGGATTCTCCCGTTATTGAGGATAATTTTTTATTTGATAAGGCGGAGACAAATCAGCTGATTAAAGAGGTCAAGAATATTATGGAGACCAATAAAGAAAAATCCAGCAAACATAATGAAGAGGATCTTTTTTATTTTCCTAAAAAGTGTTCCCTGGACACCCAGTCTTGGATGCAGTAATGTCTATGGAGTGGGAACATCCGGTAGGAAGAATAAATCTAGGATCCAGATTCAGAAGTGTATACAAGACGGATCCAGTGGAATCATCCTCCTGGGGAACCCCGGCTAAAGTGGACCCGGCTGTAGCTAGATTAGCCAAAAGATCATTTTTTCCCTCTGATGATTCATCCCTGCTGAAGGATCCTATGGAAAAAAAAAGCCGATGGTCTCCTCAAAAGACAACATACATATCTCGCTTCTCTTAATAAAGCAGCAATGGCGACCGTTCCTGTTGCTCGAGCACTTAGAGTGTGGCTCAGCCATCTGGGCAGGGACATTGAAGATGGAGTATCAAGAGAAGAACTTCTCAAGCAATTACCTACACTCAAATCAGCAGCAGAATTTCTCTGTGATTTCCCGGTTGATACGATACGATTATGTGCCAAGAACATGGCATTAGCCAACTCAATCCGTAGATCTCTCTGGCTGAAGATTTGGTCTGGCGACTCCTCTTCAAATAAACAATCTGTGTGCCCTCCCCTTTGAACCTGGGAAGCTGTTTGGATCACAGTTAGATAAACTGCCAGAGGCTAATTAGGAAGATAAAGCTTTGAACTTTCCGCAACCCAGACGCAGGGACAAGACCAGGTTTTTTCGTCCCTATAGGGGACAAGATTCAAGAAGATCAAACTTCAGAGGACGGTCTGGACGAGGAAGATCTGATCGAAGAGCCTGGACCTCCTCAGAGAAGTCCAAGAGAAAGGGAGAGGACAACAGACCCCCAAAATCTGAGTTCTGATGCCAGAAGACAGAAAGTAGGAGGTCGGCTGTCTCTCTTCTACGAGAACTGGTGTCACATCACTTCAGACATCTGGGTCCTAGAGATTATAAGAAGAGGTTATCGACTAGAACTCGATCATATGCCAAGAAACAGATTTGTACTCAGCAAGGGAGAGAATTCACACATCTTTCTACTACTAAACGAGTTCCTAGGCAAAGGAGTTCTGGAAAAAGTTCCAAAGTCTCAGAAAAATTCCAGGATCTTCTGTATTCCAAAAAGAGATGGCAAAAGTCGGTTGATTATAGACCTCCGCTACCTGAACCGTTATATGAAGAAATTCACTTCAAGATGGAGACGATAAGATCCATCACTGCCGTTCTCAGGGGGAAGGTGTTTATGGCGTCTCTAGACCTAAAGGACGCATACCTTCATGTCCCAATAAGTCAAGAGTCGAGAAAATTCTTAAGAGTGGCCATCAAGAGGAATGGGGTGACACTCCACTACCAGTTCAAGGCCCTGCCATATGGACTATGTTCAGCCCCAAGAGTCTTTACGAAGATAGCTGTCGTAATTGCAGTAACACTTCGCCTCCAAGGGGATCCAGATCTTCCCCTACCTGGACGACTGGCTAATTGCAGCCGAATCGGAAGCCCTACTACGTTTACATTTAAAGAAGACTATAGAACTGCTACAATCAGTGGGATTCCTAGTGAACTGGGATAAGTCGGATACCGTCCCAGCTACCTCCAAGACCTTCTTGGGCTTCACAATAGACACAAGGGCTATGAAGCTCTATCTCCCCCCTGGGAAAGTAGGGACCCTGAAGAAAGAAATAAAAATATTGATGTCGCTTCATTCCCCGTCGATCCGCAGAGTGATGAAGACGCTCGGACATCTCACATCGGTCTCAGATGCTGTTCCCTGGGCGAATATTCACAGCCGAGATCTGCAACAAGATATGCTACATGCCTGGCGTCGGAACAAATTCAAATTGGACGCAAGAATGAGGATGAGACCCTCTACTATCCAGAGCCTCAGATGGTGGCTACGCACGAGTCATCTGACTATGGGAAAAAAAATTCTGGTTTCTTACCCCAGTAATCATCACCACAGATGCTTCCGTTCGAGGATGGGGGGCTCGCCTCCAGGACAAATGGGTGCAGGGCCTCTGGTCTTCCAAGGAAAAGAAACAATCCTCAAACTACAAAGAGATAAAAGCAGTCCTGTTAGCCCTTTACCGGTTCAAAACCTATGTATCAGGGAAACCAGTGTTGATCCGGTCAGACAACCTATCGACCGTATTTTATTTGAACAAACAGGGTGGAACGAGAAGCTCTCGTCTTCTGAGACTATGCAAGAAGATATTCAAGTGGGCAGAATTACATCTGCTGGAATTAAAAGCAACGCATATCAGAGCCTGCTACAATACTCGAGCGGACCATCTGAGCAGGAAGACGATCGATCAAGCCGACTGGGAGCTCAACCCAATCATCTTTCACCAGATCATAGCCAGATGGGAGACACCGTCCTGGGATCTGATGGCGTCAGCAAAAAAAAAGAAACTGGACAGATTCTGTTCTCTAAGCAGTCACGACAATCCCACTGTAGTGGACGCATTCTCTATGAATTGGAAACACCTGTCGGTCTACATCTTCCCTCCAGTTCCCCTTATCCCGAGAGTCCTAAGGAAAATAGTAGAGGAGAAACCTCAAGCCATATTAATAGCTCCTTTTTGGCCGAGGAGGTCGTGGTTCCCTCTCCTATTTCAGCTGTTCCAAAGGCCACTTCTGGAAACTTCCTCCACGTCCGGATCTTCTGATTCAGAATGGATTGCATCACCAGAGTCTGGGCCGTCTACACCTTACTGCTTGGAGGCTGAAAGAAGTAGATTAGAGGGAAAAGGCCTCTCTCAATCAGTTGTTAATACACTACTTTCTTCAAGAAAAGATTCTACGAATAGAAAATATGCTAAAGTCTGGAGAAGATTTATGTCCTGGATGTCGGAGACTGGCCATGAAAATATTAATGTTTCCTCCATCCTTCAGTTTCTTTAAGATGGATTCCAGAAAGGGCTAAAGCCTAATACCCTAAGGTATTAATTCCATGACTGAGAATAAATACCTCCATCATCCGCTAATCGTTAGATTTTTTAAAGCGGTCAGAAGACTTAATCCTACGCATAGGGATCCGTTTCCGGTCTGGGATCTTTCCTTGGTTCTGAAAAGACTGACCCTCTCTCCATTTGAACCATTGGAAGAGGCTGACCTCAAGTGGCTCTCTTACAAAGCACTTTTTCTCACAGCGATCACTTCTGCAAAAAGACTGGGGGAACTCCAAGCTTTATCATCCAAGTTTCCATACTTACGTTTCCTTCCAGATGGAATATTGCTTCGCACCATGCCATTCTTCATGCCCAAGGTTCCGTCTTCAGTAAACAAAAATAGAGAAGCGTTCCTTCCTGTATTCTGTCCGGAGCCTCTTGATGAACAACAGAATCTCTGCCATATCTTGGATGTGAAGAGAGCGTTAGAGATCTATCTCCAAAGAACAGGAGAATTCAGAAGCAGTGAAAACCTATTTATTCTTTTCTCTGGGCCAAGGAAAGGACTCTCGCCTTCCAAAGATACCCTTGCAAGATGGATAAAGTCCACAATCCTGGAAGCTTATTCACTTGAGGCCATACCTCCTCCTTTCCCCATCAGAGCGCACTCCACCAGAGCCACAGCCACTTCCTGGGCAGAGATGGCGCAGGTTCCGATAGAAGAGATTTGCAATGCGGCATCTTGGTCTTCATCTCTCACCTTCGTGAAACACTACCGTCTGGACATCAACGCTAGGAGCTCAGCCTTTGGCACTGGAGTATTGTCGGCAGCTCTTTCTGAAACTCCCCCCCTTTGAGATCTATAAAAATCCCATTCTGTGCTGCCGGAGGACGAAACGGGAAAGGGAAAATTCTTACCGGGATTTTACTTTCCTTGAGTCCGGAGCCAGCACAAGTAATACCCTCCCTAATAAATCCTTTTTTTGGGGGGGCATCCACTTTTTTGTCGGAGTCTATTTTTTTAAACACAAGGAGGCATTGTGGGAGAGGGGATCTTATAGGGGAGTGAATTCATTGATTAATTGTTAACTAATATGTTCTAGGTGGGCGGTCCTGAAAAGATGACGGCGAAGTTAACCCATTCTGTGCTGCCTCCGGACTCAAGGAAAGTAAAATCCCGGTAAGAATTTTCCCTATATAATTATATATATACAGCTGATATAAGTTATACATCTTCTTGTATATAGTGATATGGACCATGCTGGTATAACCTGGGTATCAACTGTATATAGTTATACATGTACAGCTGGTATAACCTGGGCATCTCCTGTATATAATTATATCTGTACAGCTGGTGTAACCTGGGCATCTCCTGTATATAATTATATCTGTACAGCTGGTATAACCTGGGCATCTCCTGTATATAATTATATATGTACAGCTGGTATAACCTGGGCATCTCCTGTATATAATTATATATGTACAGCTGGTATAACCTGGGCATCTCCTGTATATAATTATATCTGTACAGCTGGTATAACCTGGGCATCTCCTGTATATAATTATATCTGTACAGCTGGTATAACCTGGGCATCTCCTGTATATAATTATATATGTACAGCTGGTGTAACCTGGGCATCTCCTGTATATAATTATATCTGTACAGCTGGTATAACCTGGGCATCTCCTGTATATAATTATATATGTACAGCTGGTATAACCTGGGCATCTCCTGTATATAATTATATATGTACAGCTGGTATAACCTGGGCATCTCCTGTATATAATGATACATGTACAGCCGGTATAACCTGGGCATCTCCTGTATATAATTATATCTGTACAGCTGGTATAACCTGGGTATCTCCTGTATATAATTATATCTGTACAGCTGGTATAACCTGGGTATCTCCTGTATATAATTATATCTGTACAGCTGGTATAACCTGGGTATCTCCTGTATATAATTATATATGTACAGCTGGTATAACCTGGGCATCTCCTGTATATAATTATATCTGTACAGCTGGTATAACCTGGGTATTCTGTGCATATAATTATATAAGAAAAGTTGGTATAAAATGGGCATACTCTGGTATACATAATTATTCTGACGTGCAGTTGTCGTCAGTAATGGGTTATAGTTGCGTTACCTCCAATGTGTGACACTTAACACTTCAGGATTTGCTTGTTCTCTCAGTTCACTTTAGGTTATTCACACAATTCTTATGTAAAGAATGAGGAAGTTACGTAGAGATCTCATTACTATAAGAACATTGATTTGCCTTCTGCGTCTTCCGCCCGAGGCTTGTTGGCATTGACAGCTGGCAAAAATCCTACAATTGTGATGTCAGAGGAATGATGGATCCTGTTGGGCAACGAATCAGATGTGACATGAGAAAGATGTGTGCAGAGCTATAGGACAATGCACAATGGAGACCGCTCCACGAGACAGGGAACATTCACTGACAGTCAGCATCTCCCCCCCCCCCTAAAATGGCTGATAACAGGGGGCAATAGACTGTATTCTCCTGTCCTACAGTCATCCTCTCCCCTGAAATGGCTGATAACAGGGAGCAATAGATTGTATTCTCCTGTCCTACAGTCATCCTCTCCCCTGAAATGGCTGATAACAGGGGGCAATAGACTGTATTCTCCTGTCCTACAGTCATCCTCTCCCCTGAAATGGCTGATAACAGGGAGCAATAGACTGTATTCTCCTGTCCTACAGTCATCCTCTCCCCTGAAATGACTGATAACAGGGAGCAATAGATTGTATTCTCCTGTCCTATAGTCATCCTCTCCCCTGAAATGGCTGATAACAGGGGGCAATAGACTGTATTCTCCTGTCCTACAGTCATCCTCTCCCCTGAAATGGCTGATAACAGGGGGCAATAGATTGTATTCTCCTGTCCTACAGTCATCCTCTCCCCTGAAATGGCTGATAACAGGGGGCAATAGACTGTATTCTCCTGTCCTACAGTCATCCTCTCCCCTGAAATGGCTGATAACAGGGGCAATAGACTGTATTCTCCTCTCCTACAGTCATCCTCTCCCCTGAAATGGCTGATAACAGGGGGCAATAGACTGTATTCTCCTCTCCTACAGTCATCCTCTCCCCTGAAATGGCTGATAACAGAGGGCAATAGATTGTATTCTCCTCTCCTACAGTCATCCTCTCCCCTGAAATGGCTGATAACAGGGGCAATAGACTGTATTCTCCTGTCCTACAGTCATCCTCTCCCCTGAAATGGCTGATAACAGGGGCAATAGACTGTATTCTCCTGTCCTACAGTCATCCTCTCCCCTGAAATGGCTGATAACAGGGGGCAATAGACTGTATTCCCTCCCTGTTCCTACAGTCATCCTCTCCCCTGAAATGGCTGATAACAGGGGGCAATAGACTGTATTCTCCTGTCCTACAGTCATCCTCTCCCCTGAAATGGCTGATAACAGGGGCAATAGACTGTATTCTCCTGTCCTACAGTCATCCTCTCCCCTGAAATGGCTGATAACAGGGGGCAATAGACTGTATTCTCCTGTCCTACAGTCATCCTCTCTCCTGAAATGGCTGATAACAGGGCAATAGACGGATTCTCCTGTCCTACAGTCATCCTCTCCCCTGAATGGCTGATAACAGGGGGCAATAGACTGTATTCTCCTGTCCCTACAGTCATCCTCTCCCCTAAAATGGCTGATAACAGGGAGCAATAGACTGTATTCTCCTGTCCTACAGTCATCCTCTCCCTGAAATGGGCTGATAACAGGGGGTAATAGGACTGATTCTCCTGTCCTACAGTCATCCTCTCCCCTGAAATGGCTGATAACAGGGGGCAATAGACTGTATTTCCTGTCCTACAGTCATCCTCTCCCCTCTGAAATGGCTGATAACAGGGGAGCAATAGACTGTATTCTCCTGTCCCTACAGTCATCCTCTCCCCTGAAATGGCTGATAACAGGGAGCAATAGACTGTATTCTCCTGTCCTACAGTCATCCTCTCCCCTGAAATGGCTGATAACAGGGAGCAATAGACTGTATTCTCCTGTCCTACAGTCATCCTCTCCCCTGAAATGGCTGATAACAGGAGGCAATAGACTGTATTCTCCTGTCCTACAGTCATCCTCTCCCCTGAAATGGCTGATAACAGGGGGCAATAAACTGTATTCTCCTGTCCTACAGTCATCCTCTCCCCTGAAATGGCTGATAACAGGGGGCAATAAACTGTATTCTCCTGTCCTACAGTCATCCTCTCCCCTGAAATGGCTGATAACAGGGGGCAATAGACTGTATTCTCCTGTCCTACAGTCATCCTCTCCCCTGAAATGGCTGATAACAGGGAGCAATAGACTGTATTCTCCTGTCCTACAGTCATCCTCTCCCCTGAAATGGCTGATAACAGGGGGCAATAGACTGTATTCTCCTGTCCTACAGTCATCCTCTCCCCTGAAATGGCTGATAACAGGGAGGCAATAGACTGTATTCTCCTGTCCTACAGTCATCCTCTCCCCTGAAATGGCTGATAACAGGGAGCAATAGACTGTATTCTCCTGTCCTACAGTCATCCTCTCCCCTGAAATGGCTGATAACAGGGAGGCAATAGACTGTATTCTCCTGTCCTACAGTCATCCTCTCCCCTGAAATGGCTGATAACAGGGGCAATAGACTGTATTCTCCTGTCCTACAGTCATCCTCTCCCCTGAAATGGCTGATAACAGGAGGCAATAGACTGTATTCTCCGTCCTACAGTCATCCTCTCCCCTGAAATGGCTGATAACAGGGAGGCAATAGACTGTATTCTCCTGTCCTACAGTCATCCTCTCCCCTGAAATGGCTGATAACAGGGGGCAATAGACTGTATTCTCCTGTCCTACAGTCATCCTCTCCCCTGAAATGGCTGATAACAGGGGGCAATAGACTGTATTCTCCTGTCCTACAGTCATCCTCTCCTCCCCTGAAATGGCTGATAACAGGGAGCAATAGACTGTATTCTCCTGTCCTACAGTCATCCTCTCCCCTGAAATGGCTGATAACAGGGGGCAATAGACTGTATTCTCCTGTCCTACAGTCATCCTCTCCCCTGAAATGGCTGATAACAGGGAGCAATAGACTGTATTCTCCTGTCCTACAGTCATCCTCCCCCTGAAATGGCTGATAACAGGGGGCAATAGACTGTATTCTCCTGTCCTACAGTCATCCTCTCCCCTGAAATGGCTGATAACAGGGAGCAATAGACTGTATTCTCCTGTCCTACAGTCATCCTCTCCCCTGAAATGGCTGATAACAGGGAGCAATAGACTGTATTCTCCTGTCCTACAGTCATCCTCTCCCCTGAAATGGCTGATAACAGGCGGCAATAAACTGTATTCTCCTGTCCTACAGTCATCCTCTCCCCTGAAATGGCTGATAACAGGGGGCAATAGACTGTATTCTCCTGTCCTACAGTCATCCTCTCCCCTGAAATGGCTGATAACAGGGGGCAATAGACTGTATTCTCCTGTCCTACAGTCATCCTCTCCCCTGAAATGGCTGATAACAGGGAGCAATAGACTGTATTCTCCTGTCCTACAGTCATCCTCTCCCCTGAAATGGCTGATAACAGGGGGCAATAGACTGTATTCTCCTGTCCTACAGTCATCCTCTCCCCTGAAATGGCTGATAACAGGGAGCAATAGACTGTATTCTCCTGTCCTACAGTCATCCTCCCCCTGAAATGGCTGATAACAGGGGGCAATAGACTGTATTCTCCTGTCCTACAGTCATCCTCCCCCCTGAAATGGCTGATAACAGGAGGCAATAGACTGTATTCTCCTGTCCTACAGTCATCCTCTCCCCTGAAATGGCTGGGTCATGGAACCTAAGTCATTGGCTCTTAACAATAATTTTAGCTCATCTTATATGGGGAACTATCGTTTTATCTACTACTTGTAAAGTTGTATGCTTACAAATTGTTATAGGAAGAAAATGCCAGAAATACAGTGAAGACTGACACTTTGATAGGCAGAGCACTGGAAAGGAGATAGTAGAGCAGCTTTCTCTGTCGTTCAGGATGTGTATGACTCTGGTGACACTCCTCCTGTGTTATGTCAGGTCTGAATGCGGAATCAGAGATACAGTATTTGGTTTCTTGTAGTGAGCTTTATAGTTGTCAGGAACCATAAACACCAGACAGTGGGTGTCGGGATGTCACATCTGTGACCTCTTCACCTTTTTGTCTGATAATTTATCTGCACAGGCAAATAATGTAACAATGTTAATGTATCTAATACTTCATTTATTTGTTTCTTCTTTTGTTTCCTTTTCTGTGTGCGGATATAACGGTATACACCTCCACTGCGGGGCACAGGAATGTCCATGGATGACTGTGTGTGGATATAACGGTATACACCTCCACTGCGGGGCACAGGAATGTCCATGGATGACTATGTGCAGATATAACGGTATACACCTCCACTGCAGGGCACAGGAATGTCCATGGATGACTCTGTGCGGATATAACGGTATACACCTCCACTGCAGGGCACAGGACTGTCCATGGATGACTCTGTGCGGATATAACGGTATACACCTCCACTGCGGGGCACAGGACTGTCCATGGATGACTCTGTGCAGATATAACGGTATACACCTCCACTGCGGGGCACAGGAATGTCCTTGGATGACTGTGTGCGGATATAACGGTATACACCTCCACTGCGGGGCACAGGATTGTCCATGGATGACTGTGTGCGGATATAACGGAATACACCTCCACTGCGGGGCACAGGAATGTCCTTGGATGACTGTGTGCGGATATAACGGTATACACCTCCACTGCGGGGCACAGGAATGTCCTTGGATGACTGTGTGCGGATATAACGGTATACACCTCCACTGCGGAGTACAGGATTGTCCATGGATGACTCTGTGCCGATATAACGGTATACACCTCCACTGCGGGGCACAGGATTGTCCATGGATGACTGTGTGCGGATATAACGGAATACACCTCCACTGCGGGGCACAGGAATGTCCTTGGATGACTGTGTGCGGATATAACGGTATACACCTCCACTGCAGGGCACAGGACTGTCCATGGATGACTCTGTGCGGATATAACGGTATACACCTCCACTGCGGGGCACAGGACTGTCCATGGATGACTCTGTGCAGATATAACGGTATACACCTCCACTGCGGGGCACAGGAATGTCCTTGGATGACTGTGTGCGGATATAACGGTATACACCTCCACTGCGGAGTACAGGATTGTCCATGGATGACTCTGTGCCGATATAACGGTATACACCTCCACTGCGGGGCACAGGATTGTCCATGGATGACTGTGTGCGGATATAACGGAATACACCTCCACTGCGGGGCACAGGATTACAGCAGGCCTCACCTGCGATCACCTCAGGTAGAAAGGAAAACCCGTACTGGAAGGGTGTGGACTGGGAACTCTCTCTACCAAGCCTAGCCACCAGTCCAAGTAAAATCCAGCCCAGAAAATGTATACAGAAATGTCTCAGCAAACTATGCTTTACTGGGACAACCGCCACTCTCTGGATTTTATCTGTCTCACCCATCTGAGGTACCTGAAGTGGGACAACACCCCTTCCAGCACTGTTCACATTACCACACGGCATACACCTCCACTGCGGGGCACAGGATTGTCCATGGATGACTGTGTGCCGATCTAACGGTATAAACCTCTACTGCGGGGCACAGGATTATACATGGATGACTGTGCGAGGATATAACGGTATACACCTCCACTGCGGGGCACAGGATTATACATGGTTGACTGTGAGCGGATATAATGGTATACACCTCCACTGCGGGGCACAGAATTGCTCATGGATGACTGTGTGCGGATATAACGGTATACACCTCCACTGCGGGGCACAGGATTGTCCACGGATTGAAAATGTGTGGATATAACGGTATACACCTCCACTGCGGAGCACAGGATTGTCCATGGATGACTGTGCGAGGATATAACGGTATACACCTCCACTGCGTGGCACAGGATTGCTCATTGATGACTGTGTGTAGATATAACGGTATACACCTCCACTGCGGGGCACAGGATTGTCTATGAATGACTGTGTGTGGATATAACGGTATACACCTCTACTGCGGGGCACAGGATTGTCCACAGATGGAAAATGTGCGGATATAACGGAATACACCTCCACTGCGGGGCACAGGATTGTACATGGATAACTGTGTGCGGATATAACGGAATACACCTCCACTGCGGAGTACAGGATTGTCCATGGATGACTGTGTGCGGATATAACGGTATACACCTCCACTGCGGGGCACAGGATTGTCCATGGATGACTGTGTGCGGATATAACGGTATACACCTCCACTGTGGGGCACAGGAATGTCCATGGATGACTGTGTGCGGATATAACGGTATACACCTCCACTGCGGAGTACAGGATTGTCCATGGATGACTGTGTGCGGATATAACGGAATACACCTCCACTGCGGGGCACAGGAATGTCCATGGATGACTGTGTGCGGATATATAACGGTTGTAAGGGATCGTCTCTTTTCATGGGGTCGCACTCACAGATATCTCACCAAACAACGGATTTCCATGTCCAAACTGTGCATTTATTTTGACAGTCTTCTTATAGAGGATAGTCCCGTTATACATCACTGGGTGGGGTGAGGTTCCCGCACCGCCAACACTTAAAACACAAATAAACTCCTGCCCGTCTAGGCGCTACCTAAACACAACACGTCCCTACCTCACTCATAGAGCGCAGTTCACACATGGACAACATATGCGGCTTTCCTCAGCCAACATCAATACTGCAGCCTCCAGGCTGTGGCAGCTCCAGTACCTTTTGGGGGAGTGTGGCCCAGTAGTCCTCCAGACGCTGGGCGTGCAACCCTCGTTCTCTAGGTGTCGCTAGGTCCTCCAAACCTCAGGCTATTCAAAGCCTTGTGGCCCCTCAGTCCTCCTGACTGAGACCACACACAGAGCCTCTGCTTCACAGAACAGTCTCGCTCTCCCTCCTCAGACTGACCTCCTCTGAGGCGCTTTATGCCGGCCTGATTACAGCAGGCCTCACCTGTGATCACCTCAGGTAGAAAGGAAAACCCGTACTGGAAGGGTGTGGACTGGGAACTCCCTCTACCAAGCCTAGCCACCAGTCCAAGTAAAATCCAGCCCAGAAAATGTATACAGAAATGTCTCAGAAAACTATGCTTTACTGGGACCACTGCCACTCTCTGGATTTTATCTGTCACCCATCTGAGGTACCTGAAGTGGGACAACACCCCTTCCAGCACTGTTCACATTACCACACGGCATACACCTCCACTGCGGGGCACAGGATTGTCCATGGATGACTGTGTGCCGATCTAACGGTATAAACCTCTACTGCGGGGCACAGGATTATACATGGATGACTGTGCGAGGATATAACGGTATACACCTCCACTGCGGGGCACAGGATTGTACATGGATAACTGTGTGCGGATATAACGGTATACACCTCCACTGCGGGGCACAGGATTGCTCATGGATGACTGTGTGAGGATATAACGGTATACACCTCCACTGCGGGGCACAGGATTGTACATGGATAACTGTGTGCGGATATAACGGTATACACCTCCACTGCGGGGCACAGGATTGTACATGGATAACTGTGTGCGGATATAACGGTATACACCTCCACTGCGGGGCACAGGATTGTACATGGATAACTGTGTGCGGATATAACGGTATACACCTCCACTGCGGGGCACAGGATTATACATGGATGACTGTGTGCGGCTATAACGGTATACACCTCCACTGCGGGGCACAGGATTGTACATGGATGACTGTGTGCGGATATAACAGTATACACCTCCACTGCGGGGCACAGAATTGTGCATGGATGACTCTGTGCGGCTATAACGGTATACACCTCCACTGCGGTGCACAGGATTGCTCATGGATGACTGTGTGCGGATATAACGGTATACACCTCCACTGCGGGGCACAGGATTGCTCATGGATGACTGTGTGCGGATATAACGGTATACACCTCCACTGCGGGGCACAGAATTGTGCATGGATGACTCTGTGCGGCTATAACGGTATACACCTCCACTGCGGTGCACAGGATTGTGCATGGATGACTGTGTGCGGCTATAACGGTATACACCTCCACTGCGGGGCACAGGATTGTGCATGGATGACTGTGTGCGGATATAACGGTATACACCTCCACTGCGGTGCACAGGATCATACATGGATGACTCTGTGCAGATATAACGGTATACACCTCCACTGCGGGGCACAGGATTGTGCATGGATGACTGTGTGCGGATATAACGGTATACACCTCCACTGCGGGGCACAGGATCATACATGGATGACTCTGTGCAGATATAACGGTATACACCTCCACTGCGGGGCACAGGATTGTGCATGGATGACTGTGTGCGGATATAACGGTATACACCTCCACTGCGGTGCACAGGATTGTGCATGGATGACTGTGTGCGGATATAACGGTATACACCTCCACTGCGGGGCACAGGATTGTGCATGGATGACTGTGTGAGGATATAACGTATACACCTCCACTGCGGGGCACAGGATTGTGCATGGATGACTGTGTGCAGATTTGTGGTTGGGTCTTCTATTGATCGTGGCAGGGCCCCGTGTACAGGCCACATGCTGAACCGGGAGTTCATGTTGTATATTTTTGTTGGGCTTTTGGGGTATTTTATTCATTTAAATAAATCTTGTGCATTATAGACTTAACCATTCGAGGGCCAGTTGTTAGTTTTTCGCCCTGTGTTATTCCTGGGCTCCTCAGGTACATACGGGTTTTACCTGGAGACTGAATATCTCACCGGCGCTCAGACCCTGTGATCCGCCAAGTGGCAAACATGACTGCATCTGATGGCGCAAAGAACACGCACAACACATGCCTACACGCAGGAGGTCACAGCTCACCTGTGCCAGATGACAAACACAGCGCGGCGCTCTATACAGGGTGGCGGTACTGCGCGCTGTTATGTAATAGTCGTATGCATCAATATGATCTGGTACTGCTGACAACCTGCCTGTATATCCTGTCTGAGAGGTTGTCACAGCCCCGCCCCCTGCTGATGACATTACAATTAGTGGAGTCCCCCTTTAACAACTCCCCTCCGGCTTGGCCCTTGCTGACCCTGCGCTATCAGTGTTTTTTGTTCTTATCTCGCTCCGATTCGCCAGCCCCGCCGAGCGCTCCGATAGCGGGGACTCGGATTTGGCCTTCTTCCCGCAGTTTTGTGATCTTGCACTTAGAGGATTATTTCATTAAAAGCGTCTCAGTTACTCTGGAGATCGGCAGCCGCGTCCTGGGGTCACCCGAGATGACCGCAGCCCCGGACCGAACAGCGGCATCTATTAATGGCAATGACTAGTACTCTAGTCACATCCAGAGCTGCATTCACAGTTCAGCTCACTCATACAAACACTACATCCCCCCTAATGCAGCAGACTGCAGTGCATTGTGGGCTTCCTGCAGCTTTGGATGCAACTAGAGCAGGGATGCTCAACCTGCAGCCCTCCAGCTGTTGCAAAACTACAACTCCCAGCATATGCCTACAGCTATTAGGGCATGCTGGGAATTGTAGTTTCGGAACAGCTGGAGCATCCCTGGACTAGAGTGAAGCTTCTGCTCCGATGCCCGCTCCAGGTGGCGATGCTGGCACGGGCTCGCGGTTTCCATGCTGCCGCACGCTATCGGAAAGTCATTGAGCGCCGGTCGGCAGGGCTGTTTGTACGACATTCTCAATCTTCTGTGGATTTAAGCTCAGCCAAGAACCAGCAGCGCAAATATCCGCAGCGCCCGGGGAGAGTCTCAGAGGTGACATGACGCACTCCCGTTTACGGTACAGAGCGACCACCGCCTCCATCTTATTCTGGGCCCTGCTGTATGTACAGACCTCATCAGCCCTAGAGGCTGGGACTGTAGTCACATCTAGAGCTGCATCTACTGTTCTCCTGTAAGGCGATAAGCCTAATTTAAAACACGTAGCTTTTTTGGGGGGCAGCAATCATGGAGGAACACGTTTCATATGAAGTACAGCGTGAAAAACTGCATGGGAAAAATAAAAAAATCCACTGTGTGAACATTGCCCAGTCTCATGCTCCAGTCACAACCACAGCTGCTTCAAGCATTGCAGATGACCATGACCAACAAGCTTGTAGAACAGCGCCACAGCCGTGCGCAGGCTGGACCTGGTATTGCTGCCCATCCACAGCAATGGAACAGAGCTGCAACACCAGACCTGACCATGGAGAGGTGGGGGCGCTGCTGAGAAGAAAGCAGCTGATGAGGGGGACACATTTCGTATCAGGCTGAGCTCCCACAACAGGGGGTCTGCGCACAGCAGAATGGCAAGTGCAGCTCTGGCTGTGACTGGAGTATAAGGGCTGATATGAGGTAGGGAGAGTTTATTTTGGTATGAGAAAGCTTTTATTTAAGCAAATGGCACAGAATGCTTTGACCAACTGCACTACAAGTCCCAGGAGCAGATGTTCACTGCAGCTCCGGCCACAGATCGGCCAAAGTCCCTGCACATGGCTGAAGTCCAGCGCTGGTGCCCGGGTCACAATACAGCCTGACCTGCCCCGGATATCAGAGGGCACAACGCCCTCAGGACGTGCAGCGGGCGCCCAGCCTAATTCTACAGAGCCCTGAAGCCTGGGTGGAAGCCCTGCCATGGCTGCGACACCCAGCTTTCCCAGGCACAGCTGTCAGGGGCCTGCGCTCCAGAGGGGGCCCCTGACAGTCAGTTCGTTTTCATGGATGAATAACTGTTACGGCTTCTCCTCTGTTGTTCCTCCTGGAAACGTACAAATACTCCGCCGGACAGTTACCTCACGAAGGGTCGCACCGTCTCGCTATTGTACATACAGGAGGAATAAGAGGGGCGCTGCTCCAGGCATTAGACCCGTGGGCGATGCGACAACTTTCTAGGAGGAATAAGATCAGGACGGCACAAACAAGTGGTTATTCTATGGGGAACACAATTATAAGACAAATGGGGACTAGTAATGGAAGGCTTTTCACTGAAAGCAAGCACAGATAGTAAGTGGTGAGAAGCCAGTAGCTGCTGACCACACAATCTGCCCCCGCGGAGCACCATGTCCCGTACTCCAGTCACACGCAGAGCTGCAGCACACGACCTGCTGGTTCAGCAACCCCCAGCCGTTCAGAAACTACAACCCCCAGAATACTCCTTCCACTTCTATGAACAGCCAAGTTTAGATGCTGGGAGTTGTAGTCTCACAGCAGCTGATCCCTGCTCTACACAGAGCACTTGGGGGTAGATGACCCCCCCTTTTTTTGTCTGCAGCTCAGGCAGTGAGCGGAGTGTAGATCGGTCCCCATACCTCCGGCAGCTGGAGGACGAGCGCTCGGTGGATTTTCTTGGAAGCCTCAACATCTGGGCAAACAGCGCAGGGCGCAGATATTTGCATTTCCATTACAGCGGGAGATACCGATTAACCCCACGGGCGCTGGAGGATTCCGGCACAGAGACACAAGACGACAGCTGCTTACGTCAAGGGGCTTTTATTTCTGATTACAAGAGAAGACAATTTCCTGAGCAGTAACAGTACAAGAGAAGAGCAGTGGTGTCGTTACAGTGTACCAGGGGGGCACACAGACCTCTGGCAGGTTTAAGGCACTTCACCCACCCCCTCCCAGGTAGCGAGACAACAGCACAACTAAATACATGACTGGCCCTTGTACAACACTTCCTGGCAGCAGTTCAAGCAGAAGAGGGCTGGTAGGCTCCAGTCACATCCAGAGCTGCAACTGGTTGGGGTCTGGCCACATCGGCCTTCAGGCTCTGCTTGTTCAGCACCTTCACCGCTGGGGTGCGTTGTGAGAGGTGCAGCATGCCACTAGTGCAGGGATGGCCAACCTGCGGCTCCAAAACTACAACTCCCAGCATGCCCACAGCAGGTCATGGTGGGAGTTGTAGTTTTGTAACAGCTGGAGAGCTGCAGGTTGGCCATCCCTGCACTAGTGACTGGTGCGTCCACTACATCCCCCACAACACTGTGCAGAAGTGGAGACTGCAGCTCTGGTTGTGAATGGAGACAAATCAGTACAAGGGTTTACAGAAACAGCCATTTAACCCTGGACATTAAGTGCCCCCCACTCGCCTGTGCGGTCCGCAGGACACCCCTTGACGTCTATGCTGCAGTGAAAAGGGGGAAAAAAAATTCCCAAAAAACCCCCCCCAAAAATAAAGTAACTGCAGCTCTGAAAAACCACAAAAATAATAATCCACGCCAGGTCAGGGGGAAGACGCTGCGCAGTAAGGCACAAGCAGAAACAGAACCCACACCCGGCAGCGGCACACGCCCACAACACTTTTTTACATTTTCTACCATTTTTGGTTGTTTTATGTCTTTACAATAAATAAACACAAAAATTTCACTTTTTTGATTTTTTTTTGGTTTTGTTTTTTTAAACTTTTTTCCTTCATTTTTTTCCTTTTTCATGTCCCAGGGCCATTCGGAGACCCCACACCCCAGGGAAGAAATGTTCCATCGAGCCGCCCCCTCCCCCCACCAGGGGTAATGGGCTCGTCCAAACAAAAACACTGATAGGTTTAAAAAGTCAGGGGGTCCCCAGAGAATCACAGTATCAGCGGTAACAGATTGCGTCATGATCGGCCACACATTCAGAAATGCTCACGGGGGGCACACATTTTTGCAGTGGAGTGGGCTCTTGGTGGCATTCCAGTAATGGAGGCTCAATAGTCAGACAGTGAAGGGTCCAGCAGCCCCAGAGGTCGCCTCTAACTGCACGGCAGCCATGTTGGGTAGGAGACGGCGGTGTTGGCGATGTAGTAGTTGCTGAAGTTGGCGTCGCTGACGTAGGGGGCGGGCTGGTAGTAGCAGGTGACGTTGGTGGCGTTGGGGATGATGTTCTGCTCGGCCAGCACCCGGAGGGCCAGCAGGGAGATGAGGTTGAGGGTCTGCCGGCGCTCGTGCCCCATCAGGCACACGGTGCTCTCGTTCACCACGCGCCGCAGGATCATCAGGTAGTCGTACTTGCTCTTCTCCTCCCCGATGAAGTGATTCTGGAGATAAGACTCCAGCTTCCGCTGCTGCTCGAAGATGTCCGAGAAGTCGATGAAGAAGCGGGAGCACATGTAGCGCTCCAGGGACTTGATCTGCTCCCTGTCCGCTGGCTTGAAGTCCCGCACCAGCAGGTTGCTGTACTTCATCAGGCCGCCGCCTCGGATCTCCTCCGGGTTCTTGGTAGCGATCTGCTTGTTCCGGAGGTGGCCCAGGGCGGCCTCGAAGTCGCCGTACACGCTCTCCCCGATGACGGTGGGGTGGAAGTGCTCGGACATGGGGTTCTCGGAGCAGTCGTAGTAGAAGAGCAGAGAGTCCAGCACGATCTGGAAGGAGTCCACGCTGAACTCAAACTGCCGGCGGATGGAGTGGACGAACTTGAGCTCGATGTTGCGGCCGTCCTTGTTGGACAGGGAGATGAGGCTCCAGCGGTCGGCCTCGGTGAACACCTTCACCAGCTTCTGCACGTACGCCTCCTTCAGGGTCACCGGGCTGATCTTCTCCTTGTTCACCCCCTTGGGTAAGAAGTTCAGGAGTAGGCCGATGACCACATCTTTCACGAGTTGGAAGTCTGCCTCGGAGGAAACGGTCACCCCGAAGATCAAGTCCAAGTCTTTGTACCCCAGCCCGTTGTCCTTCACCAGGACGTGACTGGCCGCCGAGCCATTGAGCCGGACGTCCCGCACCTTGATCCCGGCGTCCTCCAGGCGGCTGCGGACCAACTGCACAATGTCCTTCAGGGTGATCTTCAAGGTGGGGAAGTTTCCACGGCCGTGGATGGGAACCACTTCTGTAAGGAAGCTGTTAAGGCGGTCCACCTGCTCCCAGGTGAGGACGCTGCGGGCCCTGGACGGGCCGGGGGCTTCACTTCCTTGGCTTGCCATAGTTCTTGTATCACTGCGGAGTCAAGAGGAAGAGGGGTCAGTGACAAGACCAAACAAACCCAAGCAACATTACCTCTACTCCAGTCACCTCCAGAGCTGCAATACTATGGGATATCACCTTCAAACACAAGTGGCAGCAAGCAGAAGTCTGAATGCAGCTCTGGATGTGACTGGAGTAAAGACATTCCTCAGAGTCTGGATACAATAAGTGTAGTCTGACGCATTTCACAGGAGGACACCTGGATCCCCGCTATCTGGTCAAAGTCAACAACCTCCATCACAAACAGCTCAATTAGTCCAAGGTTTAATGAGCGACGGCAACAGCCCTGAAGCCGCTGTCAGGGGCACATAGGATGGGAAACCATAGGCATGCAGGCGTCTGGGGCAACCTAGGCCTGGCGCAGCTGGAGGCCTCGGCAGCACTGCAAGGCTATATTAAGGGGCTGCTCCGCTTTCACCGACGAGCACATAACCCATATGGTGACTGCATGTACTCTGGCCGCGCGCCAGCCCTCAAGCTTTTAATAGCACCCTGGCACCGAGCTGCAGGTCACTAGGGTAGGAGGCACCAGAGCCTCCGCTGCAGCCGGCTGATAACAGGGAGCAGTGCAGTGACCGACCCCCTCCACAGGGAGCGCTGCAGACGGGCACCTCAGGTCAGCGGATCAGCCCCCTGCTATGCCTGGCAAGTCCACACACGTCTAATCTGAGCGCCAGCCATAAAGGCGGCACCGAGGGCTTCAGTACAAAAACGGGACACTACATTCAGAGCGCATTTCACGTCCTCATCGTTTAAGATCTCTGCTTGCTGTCAATAAACTGAATAATTCTGGGTAAATTCAGCAATGCCATTCACTGGCTCAGGAAAGATTTGACGGAAGAGTTTGTTACAATTGTATCCAATCAATAGTGTGAGGCAAACAGCCTGGACTGCAGACTGATACATTGTAACGATCCATCAGCAGTGGCCAGGTGTGCATGCAGTCCAATCTACCAGCTGCAATACAGCGCTGACACTTCTACCCCCGCCAGCGCTGGAGCGTTATAAGAGGCTGATATCAGCCACATCTGGAGGTTATAACACTCCAGAGCTGATATAAGAGGGGGCAGAGATGTAGCAGAGCCGGGTGACACTACAGCGAGGTCCGCTCAACCCTCCTCTTCTGATTATTCACCTTCAGACTACATAGGCTCATTCTTCTCTTCTACTCCGGTCACATCCAGAGCTGCATTCATAGTTTAACTAATAGGTTAGCTGAGAAACCAACACAGCGGTACATGCCGAACACATGCAGCTCCAGAAGTGACTAGAGTACTAGAGCCAATATCAGGACAAGCAGAGCTTCCAGAAAACAGTGCGCCCAGTGAAAGTCTGCCCCCCATGACATCAGCGCCGACCACCATGATGGACCCCCCCCCCAATCCTGACAGGTTGTATCAGCATTCTTAGAATGCCGCCCTGCGGTTATATATAGTGTCGGCTGAGGCTGCAAATATGGATAACAGGACCCAGGGGACCCCACGAGGAGTTATAGTCACTGACAGCAAGCACAGATGTGGAATCTGTGGAGGAACTTCTAACTTTACATTCAGAACCCATACAGCTGATGGTTTGTTACAATGTCTCAGTCTACAGACAGCCCTCCAGCTGTTACCAAACCAGAACGAATTGTAGTTCTGCGCTAGGCGACATGCAGCGGGGGCTCCTCCGATGGGAGGCAGACCCCATAAGTGTGCTCACCCCAACCCTACAGATCCCAGGCACAGACAGCTCTTCTCCCCCCGTGCTCATCCTGACATGCATCAGCAGCACTTTACAACAGGGATCCCCCAAACCACAGGGGTCTAACTGGTCCCAGTCACCCAACAAGGGGAAAGTGGGCATCCACCTGCACAAGAGGCAGTACCAGGCCCCCCCCAAACAGGTACAGGCAGGGGGCCCAGCATCACCACCCCTTACTGAGGGTAATGCCCAGTCACAGCTGTAGAGAGGGGGGTCCCCACTATACACAGTGCCCAGGTGGAGGGAGGCATTATACACAGTGCCCAGGTGGAGGGAGGCATTATACAGCTGTGTTTGGGGGGGGGGGGGGGGGGGGGGGGGGGGGGCGCAGGATGAAGGGTCCATGTGAGAACATTATAGATGATACCAGTCCATGCTTCAGAACAGACCGGTATTAAGGCAGAGGAAGGATAGAGTACTGCCCCATACAACACACTATTATATAGCATTACATATATTATACCTCACACTGCACTATTATAGAGTATTACACTATAGGTCACACTGCACTATTATAGAGTACTACATGTATTATACCTCACACTGCACTATTATAGAGTATTACACTATAGGTCACACTGCACTATTATAGAGTACTACATGTATTATACCTCACACTGCACTATTATAGAGTATTACACTATAGGTCACACTGCACTATTATAGAGTACTACATGTATTATACCTCACACTGCACTATTATAGAGTATTACACTATAGGTCACACTGCACTATTATAGAGTACTACATGTATTATACCTCACACTGCACTATTATAGAGTATTACACTATAGGTCACACTGCACTATTATAGAGTACTACATGCATTATACGTCACACTGCACTATTATAGAGTACTACATGTATTTACGTCACACTGCACTATTATAGAGTATCTATACGTCACACCGCACTATTATATAACACCACATGTATCACACGTCCCTCTCGCCATACGGTAGCCGCACTCACCAGGCCGGACACGCGCTGAGCACAGAACACAACCTCCTTCAGCTGCAGCGAACCTCCGCTGACAGACGTCATACACACGACGCTCTGCTCTTATATACCACTGAGGAATGGCACTTCATAAGATCCTTCCGCCTCGACCGCTGCACGGGGTAGGTTATCTTCTCCGGTCCGCAGCCGCAGATAACGGATGCCGGGAACGAGGAGATAGAGGTCCCCTCCAGTGTGGTATCCACCGTCAGCCCTGGGCGCCCAGGTCAGCGGGGAACCCTTCGGACTATTTTCTCCAACTTTATGACAGTCTATAGAGAGATCAGTGCGCCTCTGTGACGTCAGGAACTGCTTGTCTGTGATTCGCCGCCGTCGTGAATAGTTACTAGGAAACCAATAAATAATGGTAGTGTCTAAACTCCATGCGCCATCAGGATTGTGACGTCACAGGGTCACGTGCAATAAATAATGGGCGCGGCCTCTCAGAGCAGCTCTAATCGAGATTTCATTCTTTTTCGCCAAGGTATGTGAGTAAGTGACTGCCCCAGAACACGTGACACCGAGCGAGCGCGGTGATAGGCTGCCGCAAAGTGAAGGCACACAGCTGATTGGATGAAATGAGTAACGACCACCCCCTCCATTTACACATAGAACGGTGTGCAAAATTGCGTCACAATCGCAAAACCAACAACACGGCTGCGTCAAGAGAATGATACAGGAGGGTTACACGGTGAAAGGAGCAGGGTCCTCCCAGCAGCACAGAGGATTTCAGAGCTGGTATTAGGTTTCTTGTATAAGAGAGTGTCGGCGTTGGGGTCCATCTATGAGAGAGTGCTGCGGCGTTGGGGTCCGTCTATGAGAGTGCTGCGGCGTTGGGGTCCGTCTATGAGAGAGTGCCGGCGTTGGGGTCCGTCTATGAGAGAGTGCCGGCGTTGGGGTCCGTCTATGAGAGAGTGCCGGCGTTGGGGTCCATCTATGAGAGAGTGCCGGCGTTGGGGTCAGTCTATGAGAGAGTGCCGGCGTTGGGGTCAGTCTATGAGAGAGTGCCGGCGTTGGGGTCCGTCTATGAGAGAGTGCCGGCGTTGGGGTCCGTCTATGAGAGAGTGCCGGCGTTGGGGTCCGTCTATGAGAGAGTGCCGGCGTTGGGGTCCGTCTATGAGAGAGTGCCGTGGTGTTGGGGTCCGTCTATGAGAGAGTGCCAGCGTTGGGATCCTTGTATGAGAGAGTGCTGCGGTGTTGGGGTCCCTCTATGAGAGAGTGCCGGCGTTGGGATCCTTGTATGAGAGAGTGCCGCGGTGTTGGGGTCCGTCTATGAGAGAGTGCCGGCGTTGGGATCCTTGTATGAGAGAGTGCCGCGGTGTTGGGGTCCTTGTATGCGAGAGTGCTGCGGTGTTGGGGGTCCCTCTATGAGAGAGTGCCGCGGTGTTGGGGTCCGTCTATGAGAGAGTGCCGCGGTGTTGGGGTCCGTCTATGAGAGAGTGCTGCGGTGTTGGGGTCCCTCTATGAGAGAGTGCCGGTGTTGGGATCCTTGTCTGAGAGAGTGCCGCGGTGTTGGGGTCCGTCTATGAGAGAGTGTCGGCGTTGGGATCCTTGTATAAGAGAGTGCTGCGGTGTTGGGGTCCGTCTATGAGAGAGTGCCGCGGTGTTGGGGTCCTTGTATGAGAGAGTGCTGCGGTGTTGGGGTCCCTCTATGAGAGAGTGCCGGTGTTGGGATCCTTGTATGAGAGAATGCCGGTGTTGGGGTCCATCTATGAGAGAGTGCCGCGGTGTTGGGGTCCTTGTATGAGAGAGTGCTGCGGTGTTGGGGTCCCTCTATGAGAGAGTGCCGGTGTTGGGATCCTTGTATGAGAGAGTGCCGCGGTGGTGGGGTCCATCTATGAGAGAGTGCCGCGGTGTTGGGGTCCCTCTATGAGAGAGTGCCGCGGTGTTTGGGTCCGTCTATGAGAGAGTGCCAGCGTTGGGATCCTTGTATGAGAGAGTGCCAGTGTTGGGATTCTTGTATGAGAGAGTGCCGCGGTGTTGGGATCCTTGTATGAGAGAATGCCGGTGTTGGGGTCCCTCTATGAGAGAGTGCTGCGGTGTTGGGGTCCGTCTATGAGAGAGTGCCGTGGTGTTGGGATCCTTGTATGAGAGAATGCCGGTGTTGGGGTCCCTCTATGAGAGAGTGCCGCGGTGTTGGGATCCTTGTATGAGAGAGTGCCGGTGTTGGGGTCCTTGTATGAGAGAGTGCCGGTGTTGGGGTCCGTCTATGAGAGAGTTCCGCGGTGTTGGGGTCCCTCTGAGAGAGTGCTGCGGTGTTGGGGTCCCTCTATGAGAGAGTGCCGCGGTGTTGGGGTCCCTCTATGAGAGAGTGCCGGTGTTCGGAGTGCTGATGCTCGTCTGCTTGCTCTGTTGCCTGATTTCAGGTTGGAGGTAAGACTAGTTCCCGGGGCCGGTGGCGCGGTGTCTGCCCTCTGGACGTCTACACAGACGCGAGAACCTTAGACGGCGACCTCCAGAACCAGGAAACAAACTGAACTCCTCGGTCAGGAAACTATATGGAGAAGAAGGCAGGAACATGGAAGACCTTTGATAAGAGGAGAAATGAAAGGGCCAATCTCTGAAAAGCTGTCCACATGTCCCAGTGACTGCGCCCCTGGTGAAGTCCATTGCAGGGGAGCAGGTATCGGCTCCAGGAGACTGAAGGAAGCCTAACGAAGAGTTAACAAGCACAGGCAGCCATTAATGTATAACATCTGGTCTCCGAGGAGGCCACCAGCAGATGCATGGCGCATAGTCTAGAGGGGTGGTCAGATGAGAAGGGGCCACCAGGCAGCTGCCCCTGGCATAGTCACTGCTGACCCACAGGGATTTGCTTTAAGAGGGACTAGTTGGAGCACCAAGGAATCGGGGAAGCCAACTCATGGTCAGTACGGAGAACCAGCAGAGGTCGGGCAGCGAGAGGTCAGATTTGGCAGAAGTCTGGTACATGGAACAGGCAAACAAGTTAATGACTCGCGTTTGCAGGACAATCGCGAAATAGAACCTGTTGCTCAGGCACCTTCCCATAAATGTCGTAAGGTGAGCCTTTCTCAAACAGACAAGATACAATGAAACACAAAGGTTTTAAATAGTCCGCGGTAATACCGGCTGTGACGTCAGGTTACTATAGAAACCATATAAACAGAACAGAATGACCAAAGCGGCAGGAGCAAAGCACTTGGGGTAAATCTGAACCTGACATACAACATTACTTATCGCGGGAGGCGACTAACACACAGGACGCAGTCTTCTAGGTCTGCGGAGACGTTGCGCTCATATAACGTCCATCGCGTCTTCTGGGAAAACAAAGAAAGAAAATTATACCATTAAAAAACCAATCTGAGAATTAATATGCGAGAAGAACCTTACATCAAAGGAAACTGCTCAGATCGTAGTCACGGTGTAACCCCTTGGGTTCCAGAGTCTGCAATCTGTGAATCCGGAACACCTCTCTTTTCTTGAGGGATTTAACCCTCTCACCACCTCTCCGTGGGGAAGGTATTTGTGCTGTGATCTGGAAGCGCAGTTGCGAAATGTTGTGCCGGCATTTATCGAAATGATAAGGTATAGGAAGTAACGGATTCTTTTGATTTGTGTTTGCAGAATCGGTCCTTCATTCTAGCGGAACCAACATAGACGAGTCCGCAAGGGCACTTCAAGATGTGTGCAACAAAACTGCTATTGAATGTGAAGAAACCATTGGGAGAGAATCCCCTGTATGAGGGTGGGGGAAGTACTCGCCCTTGATTACACTGCAGCAATGTATACATTGCAGACGCGAGAATGTACCTCTTCTTGGCGTGGAAAGTGTCATTTGTCTTGCTAACATTTTGTCACTGCCTGCATCAGCTTTAACTCCTTCAGGACCCTGCCATTTTTCACCTTAAGGACCCGGCCATTTTTTGCTAATCTGACCAGTGTCACTTTATGCATGAATAACTCTGGGATGCTTTTACTGTCACCCTCAGATCCTTTTTTTCTTTCACTCTCCCTAACTAAAGCTCTCCCTAAATGTTTATGTGCCAGATGGCACTTTATGGTGGCTCAGGGGCCACGGATGGCGGCAGATCGCGTGGGAGGCAGAGGGACAGACACGGGGATCCTCTCTCCTTGCTCACACGGAAGTCTGTGGGGGAAGAGAGTGGAGCCCTGGGGCATTATTCCCCCCCCCCCCCCGTCCAGCCAATCACAGGCGATCCTGAGAGGTGGCGTCACCGCCACCTCACAGGATCTACGGAGGGTGATTGGGGGTGTATTACACCACCGATCACCCTCCTATTCCGGTTCATCGGGTCACCAGAGACCCGAATGACCCAGAAACACTGCAAACCGCAGGTTTGAATTGACCTGCGGTTTGCAGCGTTTGCCGATAAGGGGGGGGGGGGGGGGGGTCACAGGGTGCCTGCTGAATGATTTCAGCAGGCACCCCGTTCCGATCACCACCTGCCGTGCGGTGGTGATCGGAAATACACAGGGCGTACATGTATGCCTTGTGTGCTTAAGGACTCGGACATCAGGGTGTACATGTACGCCCTGTGTACGTAAGAGATTAAGGGATTTCGTTTTTAAAATTGGGTAACTTCTGGGGGGTCGGAGGGTGCTCTCTCCATTTTTGGCCCAGTCTGGCTGTGTGTCCAGTAAGCAGACTGGGCCCACCTTAGGGGTATTTCTAATTCATTTCCAAGCAAAATCTGTGTTCTGAAAGCCGCTGGGCGCTCCTTTACACTTGGTCACTGGCATGTGTCAGGGGAAAAAATATGACCTTCAAAAATTCTCAAAAGATGTAAAAGTGCAGACAAAAATAAAGATGTGGAAATGTATTTCGGATACAGATATTGAACAGTATTTATGTAGATATGTGAAATATTGCAGTTGAAAATAGTAAACAATTTTTAAAAGTTTTTCATAGATTTTTGCTTATAATAAAAAAAATTAAATATCAACGGATGTGCAAACCCCACGTAGTTATTCTCTGCTCAAGCAACACCTGCCAGAAAATCGCGAAAAAAGCCACAAATCTACAAAAGAATATATCTCAATGTACGTCAATTCACAGAAAGCAAGAATTAAAACTTAACCTTTATTACTACTTTTATAAATTCTTAAAAAACACTTCATGGTCCTTCTAAATAACAATAAGATACAAAAACCATTCTATATGTCAATCAAAGTTCAAAAATTACAAAAGGGAGATGAAGAATTGGGGAGGACCTGGGAAAGAACTATCCCTATGAGGGCCCTAGCTGCTGCCTCAACCCACAGGAACACCCTGACGGTGGGGGGCCTGTGCTCTCGTGCCTGCCCTGTGTCCCCCCTTCATTACCCTAAAACATTCCCAACTCGTTTCTCCAAATATTGGTTCATCAAGGGAGTAATACAGGGTAATAGTAGCTCAGAAATAAAAAATCTGAAGTTAAATAAATCTAAAGCATATGGTCCATCAATCAACGACCATGATCAAGAGACTAAGGACTGATTGTTGTCCCCTCAATTATAAATCTGCATGATTATTAATGCACCAATTAAGTAACAGGTAATTCTCAAAATTACTCCACATCTCAGGGTCACATGATTAATTCTAAATCTTTTAAAACTCTATGATTGTTTGCAGATAATTAGATCTAAATACATATAACTCATAAAGTGTGACCATGACATATTCATGCAATATATTCAAAGAGCCAAACCACTCAATGTATATACACATGGATATAACGTTGTAAATCCTCCAGGGATATGGATGCACCTATAACTGGATCCAGTCTCCAGCGAGCCAGGTATTCCTAGATCAAGTAGAAGATTGCGGTCAATAGACCTCTCACGTGCCCCGTGGATGGTATGTGGGTAGGGACCCGGCTGGTGCGTGAGCTGAGGTCAATATAGATGCGCAACCCCATGTATTATCTTCGCCCTATACATGTCGGCCGCCCCGCATTTCCGGTGAGGTCCCTAAGGGCTACCTCATTCCAACGTCCTACAAGATAGCGTTTCCACTGACGCTTCACGTGTCGATGTATAAGGTCAGTTCTGTCACCTACACGATATGTATCAATATATCTGAGAGACATGAAGGACCCCGTCCATTCCTCCTTGTCCCAGAGGCACCTGTCTATAAGAAACATGAGAAGGTTAATCTCTCGGGAGGCCGGGATCGGAATCAATAAATCCATTCGCATTCCTGTTGGAGAATCCGCCTATCCCAGTCCCCCCTTCTCTGGGACTCATGTATCACCTCCAATGCCGAGAACCTAAGGGCGTCTCCCCCATGTGCCTCCACTATTTACTTTTCGCTATGTCATTAAAGCCTCATGTGGACGTCCGTGGAACACGGAACGTGAGATACCGGACTGGCATTGCAGGAGTGCACCGCGTCATAGCAACCAAGTTCCACGGATGTCTGCATGAGGCTTAACGTGTTCACATATCCAGCGTCGTAATTCTCTGTACGTTTTTCCGATATAATCCCTCGGACGTGGGCATTGACATAAGTAGATGACCCCTTTGGTTAATTTCCGGCTGGTGGCTGAACAGGTGTTAATCTTCGTATTGGTAATAAACCCACAGGCTTTACACCTGCCAGATTTCCAAAATTGGCTGGAAGTTGGGGGTGGTTGTCCCACTGCAGACATTTGGAGCTGATCAGACACCTCCCTGATGGGACTGCTGCTGTGCTTTACACCGCTGCAGCAGACGCTTGGCATTGAGCAGCTGCTTCTCTGTGGAAACCCATTCTGGGCTTAGTTTGGGCGTCTGTAGGAAGTAATACAGGAGCGGATTGTGAGCTCGATGTGACCCATCAGCACCGGGCGCTGTCGCTCTATCAGTTTGCACGGTGTCCGCTCCGTACCTTGTCCATGTTTCCACATCACAGGTGACCAGGCAGAGCAGAAAACTCACAGACTGGCGCCCTATGACAGAGCTCGGCGGACGGTCAGTGTGCCCGTCAGTACAACCAACACTAATAGCTGTGATGTCACCGCTGCTCTCTAGTGAATGGATCTCATGGCTGTGATGTCACCGCTATTCTCTAGTGAATGGATCTCATGGCTGTGATGTCACCGCTGCTCTCTAGTGAATAGATCTCATGGCTGTGATGTCACCGCCGCTCTCTAGTGTATAGATCGCATGGCTGTGATGTCACCGCCGCTCTCTAGTGTATAGATCTCATGGCTGTGATGTCACCGCCGCTCTCTAGTGTATAGATCGCATGGCTGTGATGTCACCTCTGTTCTCTAGTAAATGGATCACATGGCTGTGATGTCACTCCTGCTCTGTAGTGAATAGATCGCATGGCTGTGATGTCACCGCTGCTCTCTAGGGAATGGATCACATGGCTGTGATGTCACCGCTGCTCTCTAGTGAATGGATCACATGGCTGTGATGTCACCGCTGCTCTCTGATGAATGGATCTCATGGCTGTGATGTCATCGCTGCTCTCTGATGAATGGATCACATGGCTGTGATGTCACCGCTGCTCTCTAGTGAATGGATCCCATGGCTGTGATGTCACCGCTGCTTTCTAGTGAATGGATCTCATGGCTGTGATGTCACCGCTGCTCTCTAGTGAAAGGATCTCATGGCTGTAATGTCACCGCTGCTCTCTAGTGAATAGATCCCATGGCTGTGATGTCACCGCTGCTCTCTAGTGAATGGATCCCATGGCTGTGATGTCACCGCTGCTCTCTAGTGAATGGATCCCATGGCTGTGATGTCACCGCTGCTTTCTAGTGAATGGATCTCATGGCTGTGATGTCACCGCTGCTCTCTAGTGAAAGGATCTCATGGCTGTAATGTCACCGCTGCTCTCTAGTGAATAGATCCCATGGCTGTGATGTCACCGCTGCTCTCCAGTGAATGGATCACATGGCTGTGATGTCACCACCGCTCTCTAGTGAATGGATCCCATGGCTGTGATGTCACCGCTGCTCTCTAGTGAATGGATCCCATGGCTGTGATGTCACCGCTGCTCTCTAGTGAATGGATCCCATGGCTGTGATGTCACCGCTGCTTTCTAGTGAATGAATCTCATGGCTGTGATGTCACCGCTGCTCTCTAGTGAATGGATCCCATGGCTGTGATGTCACCGCTGCTTTCTAGTGAATGAATCTCATGGCTGTGATGTCACCGCTGCTCTCTAGTGAAAGGATCTCATGGCTGTAATGTCACCGCTGCTCTCTAGTGAAAGGATCTCATGGCTGTAATGTCACCGTCGCTCTCTAGTGAATGGATCCCATGGCTGTGATGTCACCGTCGCTCTCTAGTGAATGGATCTCATGGCTGTGATGTCACCGCTTCTCTTTGATGAATGGATCTCATGGCTGTGATGTCATCTCTGCTCTCTGATGAATGGATCTCATGGCTGTGATGTCACCGCTGCTCTTTGATGAATGGATCTCATGGCTGTGATGTCACCGTCGCTCTCTAGTGAATGAATCTCATGGCTGTGATGTCATCTCTGCTCTCTGATGAATGGATCTCATGGCTGTGATGTTACGGCTGCTCTCTAGTGAATAGATCGCATGGCTGTAATGTCAACGCTGCTCTCTAGTGAATGAATCTCATGGCTGTGATGTCACCTCTGCTCTCTGATGAATGGATCTCATGGCTGTGATGTCATCGCTGCTCTCTGATGAATGGATATCATGGCTGTGATGTCACCGCTGCTCTCTGATGAATTGATCTCATGGCTGTGATGTCACCGTCGCTCTCTGATGAATGGATCTCATGGCTGTGATGTCACCGTCGCTCTCTAGTGAAAGGATCTCATGGCTGTGATGTCACCGCTGCTCTCTGATGAATCGATTACATGGCTGTAATGTAATCGCTGCTCTCTAGTGAATAGATCCCATGGCTATGATGTCACCGGCGCTCTCTAGTGAATAGATCTCATGGCTGTGATGTCACCGCTGCTCTGTAGTGAATGGATCTCATGGCTGTGATGTCACCGTTGCTCTCTAGTGAATGGATCTCATGGCTGTGATGTTACCGCTGCTCTCTAGTGAATGGATCACATGGCTGTGATGTCACCGCTGCTCACTAGTGAATGAATCTCATGGCTGTGATGTCACCGCTGCTCTCTAGTAAATGGATCTCATGGTTGTGATGTCACCGCTGCTCTCTAGTGAATGGATCACATGGCTGTGATGTCACTGATGCTCTCTAGTGAATGGATCACATGGCTGTGATGTCACTGCTGCTCTCTAGTGAATGGATCTCATGGCTGTGATGTCACCGCTGCTCACTAGTGAATGAATCTCATGGCTGTGATTTCAACGCTGCTCTCCAGAGAATAGATTCCATGGCTGTGATGTCACCTCCGCTCTCTAGTGAATGGATCTCATGTCTGTGATGTCACCGCTGCTCTCTAGTGAATGGACCTCATGGCTGTGATGTCACCGCTGCTCTCTAGTGAATGGATCTCATGGCTGTGATGTCACCGCCGCTCTCTAGTGAATGGATCTCATGGCTGTGATGTCACCGCTGCTCTCTAGTGAATGGATCTCATGGCTGTGATGTCACCGCCGCTCTCTAGTGAATAGATCACATGGCTGTGATGTCACTCCTGCTCTCTAGAGAATGGATCTCAAGGCTGTGATGTTACCACTGCTCTGTAGTGAATAGATCCCATGGCTATGATGTCACCGCCGCTCTCTAGTGAATGGATCACATGGCTGTGATGTCACCGCTGCTCTCTAGTGAATGGATCTCATGGCTGTGATGTCACCGCTGCTCTCTAGTAAATGGATATCATGGCTGTGATGTCACTCCTTCTCTATAGTGAATGGATCTCATGGCTGTGATGTCACCGCTGCTCTCTAGTGAATGGATCACATGGCTGTGATGTCACTCCTGCTCTCTAGTGAATGGATCTCATGACTGTGATGTCACCGCTGCTCTCTGATGAATGGATCTCGTGGCTATGTCACCGCTGCTCTCTAGTGAATGGATCTCATGGCTGTGATGTCACCGCTGCCCTCTAGGGAATGGATCACATGGCTGTGATGTCACCGCTGCTCTCTAGTGAATGGATCTCATGGCTGTGATGTCACCGCTGCTCTCTAGGGAATGGATCACATGGCTGTGATGTCACTGATGCTCTCTAGTGAATGGATCACATGGCTGTGATGTCACTGCTGCTCTCTAGTGAATGGATCACATGGCTGTGATTTCAACACTGCTCTCCAGAGAATAGATCCCATGGCTGTGATGTCACCTCCGCTCTCTAGTGAATGGATCTCATGTCTGTGATGTCACCGCTGCTCTCTAGTGAATAGATCCCATGGCTATGATGTCACCGCTGCTCTCTGATGAATGGATCTCATGGCTGTGATGTCACCGCTGCTCTCTAGTGAATAGATCCCATGGCTATGATGTCACCGCCGCTCTCTAGTAAATGGATCTCATGTCTATGAAGTCACCGCTGCTTTGTAGCGAATGGATCACATGGCTGTGATGTCACCGCTGCTCTGTAGTGAATGGATCACATGGCTGTGATGTCACCGCTGCTCTGTAGTGAATGGATCTCATGGCTGTGATGTCACCGCTGCTCTCTAGTGAATGGATCTCATGGCTGTGATGTCACCGCTGCTCTCTAGTGAATGGATCACATGGCTGTGATGTCACTTCTGCTCTCTAGAGAATGGATCTCATGGCTGTGATGTCACTGCTACTGTCTGATGAATGGATCTCAAGGCTGTGATGTCACCGCTGCTCTCTAGTGAATGGATCTCATGGTTGTGATGTCACCGCTGCTCTCTAGTGAATGGATCTCATGGCTGATGTCACCGCTGCTCTCTAGGGAATGGATCACATGGCTGTGATGTCACTGCTGCTCTCTAGTGAATGGATCTCATGGCTGTGATGTCACCGCTGCTCACTAGTGAATGAATCTCATGGCTGTGATTTTAACGCTGCTCTCCAGAGAATAGATCCCATGGCTGTGATGTCACCTCCACTCTCTAGTGAATGGATCTCATGTCTGTGATGTCACCGCTGCTCTCTAGTGAATGGACCTCATGGCTGTGATGTCACCGCTGCTCTCTAGTGAATGGATCTCATGTCTGTCATGTCACTCCTGCTCTCTAGTGAATGGATCTCATGGCTGTGATGTCACCGTCGCTCTCTAGTGAATGAATCTCATGGCTGTGATGTCATCTCTGCTCTCTGATAAATGGATCTCATGGCTGTGATGTTACGGCTGCTCTCTAGTGAATAGATCGCATGGCTGTAATGTCAACGCTGCTCTCTAGTGAATGAATCTCATGGCTGTGATGTCACCGCTGCTCTCTAGGGAATGGATCACATGGCTGTGATGTCACCGCTGCTCTCTGATGAATGGATATCATGGCTGTGATGTCATCGTTGCTCTCTGATGATTGATCTCATGGCTGTGATGTCACCATCGTTCTCTAGTGAATGAATCTCATGGCTGTGATGTCACCGCTGCTCTCTAGGGAATGGATCACATGGCTGTGATGTCACCGCTGCTCTCTAGTGAATGGATCACATGGCTGTGATGTCACCTCTGCTCTCTGATGAATGGATCTCATGGCTGTGATGTCATCGCTGCTCTCTGATGAATGGATATCATGGCTGTGATGTCACCGCTGCTCTCTGATGAATTGATCTCATGGTTGTGATGTCACCGTCGCTCTCTGATGAATGGATCTCATGGCTGTGATGTCACAGTCGCTCTCTAGTGAAAGGATCTCATGGCTGTGATGTCACCGCTGCTCTCTGATGAATCGATTACATGGCTGTAATGTAATCGCTGCTCTCTAGTGAATAGATCCCATGGCTGTGATGTCACCTCTGTTCTCTAGTGAATAGATCCCATGGCTATGATGTCACCGGCGCTCTCTAGTGAATAGATCTCATGGCTGTGATGTCACCGCTGCTCTGTAGTGAATGGATCTCATGGCTGTGATGTCACCGTTGCTCTCTAGTGAATGGATCTCATGGCTGTGATGTCACCGTTGCTCTCTAGTGAATGGATCTCATGGCTGTGATGTTACCGCTGCTCTCTAGTGAATGGATCACATGGCTGTGATGTCACTCCTGCTCTCTAGAGAATGGATCTCATGGCTGTGATGTCACCGCTGCTCTCTAGTAAATGGATCTCATGGTTGTGATGTCACCGCTGCTCTCTAGTGAATGGATCACATGGCTGTGATGTCACTGATGCTCTCTAGTGAATGGATCACATGGCTGTGATGTCACTGCTGCTCTCTAGTGAATGGATCTCATGGCTGTGATGTCACCGCTGCTCACTAGTGAATGAATCTCATGGCTGTGATTTCAACGCTGCTCTCCAGAGAATAGATTCCATGGCTGTGATGTCACCTCCGCTCTCTAGTGAATGGATCTCATGTCTGTGATGTCACCGCTGCTCTCTAGTGAATGGACCTCATGGCTGTGATGTCACCGCTGCTCTCTAGTGAATGGATCTCATGTCTGTCATGTCACTCCTGCTCTCTAGTGAATGGATCTCATGGCTGTGATGTCACCGCTGCTCTCTGATGAATGGATCTCATGGCTGTGATGTCACCGCTGCTCTCTAGTGAATGGATCTCATGGCTGTGATGTCACCGCCGCTCTCTAGTGAATGGATCTCATGGCTGTGATGTCACCGCTGCTTTCTAGTGAATAGATCACATGGCTGTGATGTCACTCCTGCTCTCTAGAGAATGGATCTCATGGCTGTGATGTCACCGCCGCTCTCTAGTGAATGGATCTCATGGCTGTGATGTCACCGCTGCTTTCTAGTGAATAGATCACATGGCTGTGATGTCACTCCTGCTCTCTAGAGAATGGATCTCATGGCTGTGATGTCACCGCTGCTGTCTAGTGAATGGATCTCAAGGCTGTGATGTTACCACTGCTATGTAGTGAATAGATCCCATGGCTATGATGTCACCGCCGCTCTCTAGTGAATGGATCTCATGTCTGTGATGTCACCGCTGCTCTCTAGTGAATGGATCACATGGCTGTGATGTCACCGCTGCTCTCTAGTGAATGGATCTCATGGCTGTGATGTCACCGCTGCTCTCTAGTAAATGGATATCATGGCTGTGATGTCACTCCTTCTCTATAGTGAATGGATCTCATGGCTGTGATGTCACCGCTGCTCTCTAGTGAATGGATCACATGGCTGTGATGTCACTCCTGCTCTCTAGTGAATGGATCTCATGACTGTGATGTCACCGCTGCTCTCTGATGAATGGATCTCGTGGCTATGTCACCGCTGCTCTCTAGTGAATGGATCTCATGGCTGTGATGTCACCGCTGCTCTCTAGGGAATGGATCACATGGCTGTGATGTCACTGATGCTCTCTAGTGAATGGATCACATGGCTGTGATGTCACTGCTGCTCTCTAGTGAATGGATCACATGGCTGTGATTTCAACACTGCTCTCCAGAGAATAGATCCCATGGCTGTGATGTCACCTCCGCTCTCTAGTGAATGGATCTCATGTCTGTGATGTCACCGCTGCTTTCTAGTGAATGGACCTCATGGCTGTGATGTCACCGCTGCTCTCTAGTGAATAGATCCCATGGCTATGATGTCACCGCTGCTCTCTGATGAATGGATCTCATGGCTGTGATGTCACCGCTGCTCTCTAGTGAATAGATCCCATGGCTATGATGTCACCGCCGCTCTCTAGTAAATGGATCTCATGTCTATGAAGTCACCGCTGCTTTGTAGCGAATGGATCACATGGCTGTGATGTCACCGCTGCTCTGTAGTGAATGGATCTCATGGCTGTGATGTCACCGCTGCTCTCTAGTGAATGGATCTCATGGCTGTGATGTCACCGCTGCTCTCTAGTGAATGGATCACATGGCTGTGATGTCACTTCTGCTCTCTAGAGAATGGATCTCATGGCTGTGATGTCACTGCTACTGTCTGATGAATGGATCTCAAGGCTGTGATGTCACCGCTGCTCTCTAGTGAATGGATCTCATGGTTGTGATGTCACCGCTGCTCTCTAGTGAATGGATCTCATGGCTGATGTCACCGCTGCTCTCTAGGGAATGGATCACATGGCTGTGATGTCACTGCTGCTCTCTAGTGAATGGATCTCATGGCTGTGATGTCACCGCTGCTCACTAGTGAATGAATCTCATGGCTGTGATTTCAACGCTGCTCTCCAGAGAATAGATCCCATGGCTGTGATGTCACCTCCACTCTCTAGTGAATGGATCTCATGTCTGTGATGTCACCGCTGCTCTCTAGTGAATGGACCTCATGGCTGTGATGTCACCGCTGCTCTCTAGTGAATTGATCTCATGTCTGTCATGTCACTCCTGCTCTCTAGTGAATGGATCTCATGGCTGTGATGTCATCGCTGCTCTCTAGTGAATGGATTACATGGCTGTGATGTCACCGCTGCTCTCTAGTGAATGGATCTCATGGCTGTGATGTCACCGCTGCTTTCTAGTGAATGGATCACATGGCTGTGATGTCACTCCTGCTCTCTAGAGAATGGATCTCATGGCTGTGATGTCACCGCTACTGTCTGATGAATGGATCTCATGGTTGTGATGTCACCGCTGCTCTCTAGTGAATGGATATCATGGCTGTGATGTCACTCCTTCTCTCTAGTGAATGGATCTCATGGCTGTGATGTCACTGCTGCTGTCTAGTGAATGGATCTCAAGGCTGTGATGTTACCACTGCTCTGTAGTGAATAGATCCCATGGCTATAATGTCACCGCCGCTCTCTGGTGAATGGATCTCATGTCTGTGATGTCACCGCTGCTCTCTAGTGAATGGATCACATGGCTGTGATGTCACCGCTGCTCTGTAGTGAATGGATCTCATGGCTGTGATGTCACCGCTGCTCTGTAGTGAATGGATCTCATGGCTGTGATGTCACCGCTGCTCTGTAGTGAATGGATCTCATGGCTGTGATGTCACCGCTGCTCTCTAGTGAATGGATCACATGGCTGTGATGTCACTCCTGCTCTCTAGTGAATGGATCTCATGGCTGTGATGTCACCGCTGCTCTCTGATGAATGTATCTCGTGGCTATGTCACCGCTGCTCTCTAGTGAATGGATCTCATGGCTGTGATGTCACCGCTGCTCTCTAGGGAATGGATCACATGGCTGTGATGTCACCGCTGCTCTCTAGGGAATGGATCACATGGCTGTGATGTCACTGATGCTCTCTAGGGAATGGATCACCTGGCTGTGATGTCACCGCTGCTCTGTAGGGAATGGATCACATGGCTGTGATGTCACTGATGCTCTCTAGTGAATGGATCACATGGCTGTGATGTCACTGCTGCTCTCTAGTGAATGGATCACATGGCTGTGATGTCACCGCTGCTTTCTGATAAATGGATTTGATGGCTTTGATGTCACCGCTGCTCTCTAGTGAATGGATCTCATGGCTGTGATGTCACCGCTGCTCTTTAGTGAATGGATCTCATGGCTGTGAGGTCACCGCTGCTCTCTAGTGAATGGATCTCATGGCTGTGATGTCACTCCTGCTCTCTAGTGAATGGATTTTATGGCTGTGATGTCACCGCTGCTCTCTAGTGAATGGATCACATGGCTGTGATGTCACCGCTGCTCTCTAGTGAATGGATCACATGGCTGTGATGTCACTGCTACTGTCTAGTGAATAGATCTCATGGGTTTGATTTTATCACTGCTTTTTAGTGAATGGATCACATGGCTGTGATGTCACCGCTGCTTTCTAGTGAATGGATCTTATGGCTGTGATGTCACCGCTGCTCTCTAGTGAATGGATCACATGGCTGTGATGTCACCGCTACTGTCTAGTGAATAGATCTCATGGGTTTGATTTGATCACTGCTTTTTAGTGAATGGATCACATGGCTGTGATGTCACTCCTGCTCTCTAGTGAATGGATGTCATGGCTGTGATGTCACCGCTGCTCTCTGATGAATGTATCTCGTGGCTGTGATGTCACCGCTGCTCTGTAGTGAATGGATCTCATGGCTGTGATGTCACCGCTGCTCTCTAGTGAATGGATCTCATGGCTGTGATGTCACCGCTGCTCTCTAGGGAATGGATCACATGGCTGTGATGTCACCGCTGCTCTCTAGTGAATGGACCTCATGGCTGTGATGTCACCGCTGCTCTCTAGTCAATGGATCTGATGTCTGTCATGTCACTCCTGCTCTCTAGTGAATGGATCTCATGGCTGTGATGTCACCGCTGCTCTCTGATGAATGGATCTCATGGCTGTGATGTCACCACTGCTCTGTAGTGAATGGATCTCATGGCTGTGAGGTCACCGCTGCTCTCTAGTGAATGGATCTCATGGCTGTGATGTCACTCCTGCTCTCTAGTGAATGGATCTCATGGCTGTGATGTCACCGCTGCTCTCTGATGAATGGATCTCATGGCTGTGATGTCACCGCTTCTCTCTAGTGAATGGATCTCATGGCTGTGATGTCACCGCTGCTCTCTGATGAATGGATCTCATGGCTGTGATGTCACCGCTTCTCTCTAGTGAATGGATCTCATGGCTGTGATGTCACCGCTGCTTTCTAGTCAATGGATCTCATGGCTGTGATGTCACCGCTTCTCTCTAGTGAATGGATCTCATGGCTGTGATGTCACCGCTGCTCTCTAGTGAATGGATCACATGGCTGTGATGTCACCGCTACTGTCTAGTGAATAGATCTCATGGGTTTGATTTTATCACTGCTTTTTAGTGAATGGATCTCATGGCTGATGTCACCGCTGCTCTCTAGTGAATAGATTTCATGGGTTTGCTGCCACCACTGCTTTTTAGCGAATGGAAACTATTGCTGTGATGTCACCGCTGCTCTGTAGTGAATAGATCTCATAGGTGTGATGTCACCACTGCTTTTTAGTAAATGGAATGCATGGCTGTGACGTCACCGCTGCTCTCTAGTGAATGGATCGCATGGCTGTGATGTCACCGCTGCGCTCTAGTGATTTTAGCCGCTCTCCAATGTGAAATGTCACTTTGAATTATGGAGTCCTTGCAATGAACAGTAGTAACACTTGTGTCCTGATACAAATAGAAACCCTAACTAACTAACTGCAGGTCTGGTCTCAGTCTCTAGGCGCCAACACTGTAATGAGGTGCGTGCACGATCTTACCGACCCGGGTCTGCTCTGCCTCCGCTGGTGACTCTGAACAGAACAAACGTCTCTCCAACAAGAATGCGGTCCCGCAGTGTATGTGACTTTGCTCTCATCAGCGTTCCTGGAAGCAATCCTCCTTCCTCTGGCCAGGATCAGCTTCACTTGGCTGCAGCTTTGGTTACTGAGGGAGGCTCTCGCACCTGGATGCCGTCGGATTCTCTGCTCACACAGTTCCTCAGTCTCATCTTCCTCTAAGATGGCTGCTTCCTTTCCTTCCAGGCTCTGACACTCCACCTCTCATGAATATGAAAATATATGCAGTCTGTAGCTGTGTTTAGGAAACAGCGGCATCTTGTGGCCAAACATCAGAATGTCAGTCCAGATCCTTTAATTTAATCTATACAATCTGTTCAGACAATGAGAGCTGTTTCCCCATCTCACATGGCTCAGATACATCATTATGTGCACAGCAGAGTAACTCCTGACAGTCTTCACATCCACAGAGATGGAGTGCGGCCCCATGATGTCATGAGGAAGTTTGCTTCTTATAAAAAACTTTAAGAAATTAAGAGATTAAAATGCAAAGATGTCACCGCTGATCTGTAGTGAATGGATAGTCTGCATTCTCAGTGATGTCACCGCTGATCTCTAGTGAATGGATAGTCTGCATTCTCAGTGATGTCACTGCTGATCTCTAGTGAATGGATCGGTGGCATTCCCAATGTGTCACTGCTGATCTCAGAGGAGTCTGGAAGAGGGGGACATAGAGGGGTTTGGTGCCCAGCTGATTTTGGGGTTGTAGCTGCTGACTGATGGTCTGGGTCAGGCCTAGGTCACACAGTGATTTCCATCAGAGATGGTCAGCCAAAACCAGCAGTGGCGCCTGTGCAGACATCGGGATGATGGGAGGATCTGCTCCTGTTCTGTTTGGGGCCACTCCTGGTTTTGACAATAGCTGATGGAAAACAGTGATGTGTGCAAGCCGCCTTAGGACAGGTTCACACTGAGCCTGCGTTGGTTTTGATGCATCTTTAGATGTGGACTTGAGGCCGGCCGTGGACTTCTTCTTCTGGATCCATTTCTGGCTTTGGCTGAATGTAAACCTGCAGGAAAATCTGCCTAAAATGTCAAAAATGCAGCGTGTGAACCTGCCCTTACTGCCCAGCGCCGCCTCTCTAGACTGAACGCACCAGTGACTCCTCAGGGCTCGAGCTCTCAGCAGTCCAGTGTAGACCTCTGCTTGCTGTGAGTGAACGAGAACAATGCTGTTTACATTCTGCAGCACTAATGGATCTCCTGTTATGGATTTCAGGCTGATAACTTCATCCGGATACCCTGGAACAGTGTGACACTGAGGGCTTTAATTCACTGACAGGCAGCAGAGTTGGTTAAACCAGTGAGAAATGTACTTTCATTGATCCATCACGGGCCTTCTGCGGAGCCGCTGGAGATGCAGATGGAGCAGAACGTTTCCTCCCCTTAATCCCGGGCATCCGCTGCTGGCTGAGCCCTCGGAGCGGCCGCCCGCGTCATCCCTGTACCAAAGCTGATCCTCAAGTCGGCGGCTGACAGATCCCTGGCCGACAACACAGGACGGACGCGTTCTGCCCGGCCGCATCCTCCGATGTGCGGAGCTCTGATGGGCCAGTGGTGGGAAATTGTGTACGGGACGTCCTAGAGATGCATCACATGGAGGACACGAGTGCCTACTGACAGAAGCACCTGGTCCCAGTACTGGCCAGATATGACCTTCCTGGTGGTGAAAAGGTTAAGCATCCCCCCCATCAGGCCTTAAAGGAGCAGTACACACGAGCGCTCAGGACGTGGCGGGACGCGTCTATGCAGAGGTTCTCCGGCCCAGCCGCCCCCGAGAGCAGAAACCCCCATCAATAGGAAGATTACAGGAATAAGCGCATTATCATTTCTTCACAGTTAGCAAGATCTCTGCTTGCTGTTCTTGTACAGGAACCTTCAGGGATTATGTCCAGTGAGTAGAAACACCGGCCTGGATTTCTTCTCCGTGCAGGAGCGCGCGGCGTCACTGGTTGCAGTGCGCTTCCTGCTGCCGCCGCTGTACAGTGGTGCACTGGTATAGATCACACCAGGGTATAAGGCTACTTTCACACTTGCGGCAGAGAGATCCGGCAACCAGCTCCGTCGCCAGAACTGCCGGCCGGATCAGGCAAGATGTATGCTGACTGATGGCATTAGTAAGACTGATCAGTCGAAAAAATGCATTGAAATGCCGGATCCGTCCTTCCGGTGTCATCCGGCATTTGCAAACGCCCGTACAATCGCGCATACAGAGCGCTCCATCGCGAACGCTCAGGTGTGAACCCAGCGTTAAGGGCGTGTAAACTTTTGGCCGGGTAAACACTTTGCTTTTGTGCTGCTTTTCAAATACACAGACTGTGGTCAGTTTTACATCAGTGGGTAAGAGCACGCACTTCCTTATGGGTGAAACATGTTGTATCAGTGGGTAAGAGAGCACCCTTCCTTACAGGTAAAGCATGTTGCATCAGTGGGTAAAAGAGCACCCTTCCTTACAGGTGAAGCATGTTGCATCAGTGGGTAAGAGAGCACCCTTCCTTACAGGTAAAGCATGTTGCATCAGTGGGTAAGAGCGCACACCTCCTTACAGATGAAGCATGTTGCATCAGTGGGTAAGAGAGCACCCTTCCTTACAGGTAAAGCATGTTGCATCAGTGGGTAAGAGAGCACCCTTCCTTACAGGTGAAGCATGTTGCATCAGTGGGTAAGAGAGCACCCTTCCTTACAGGTGAAACACATTGCATCAGTGGGTAAGAGTGCACACCTCCTTACAGGTGAAACACGTTGCATCAGTGGGTAAGAGAGCACACCTCCTGACAGATGAAACACATTGCATCAGTGGGTAAGAGAGCACCCTTCCTTACAGGTGAAACACGTTGCATCAGTGGGTAAGAGCGCACACCTCCTGACAGGTGAAACACGTTGCATCAGTGGGTAAGAGCGCACACCTCCTGACAGGTGAAACACGTTGCATCAGTGGGTAAGAGAGCACCCTTCCTTACAGGTGAAGCATGTTGCATCAGTGGGTAAGAGCGCACCCTTCCTTACAGGTGAAGCATGATGCATCAGTGGGTAAGAGCGCACCCTTCCTTACAGGTGAAGCATGTTGCATCAGTAGGTAAGAGAGCACCCTTCCTTACAGGTGAAGCATGTTGCATCAGTGGGTAAGAGCGCACCCTTCCTTACAGGTGAAGCATGTTGCATCAGTGAGTAAGAGCGCACACCTCCTTACAGATGAAGCATGTTGCATCAGTGGGTAAGAGCGCACACCTCCTTACAGGTGAAGCACGTTGCATATGTGGGTAAGAGCGCACACCTGACAGTGAAACACGTTGCATCAGTGGGTAAGAGCGCACCCTTCCTTACAGGTGAAGCATGTTGCATCAGTGGGTAAGAGAGCACCCTTCCTTACAGGTGAAGCATGTTGCATCAGTGAGTAAGAGCGCACCCTTCCTTACAGGTGAAACATGTTGCATCAGTGGGTAAGAGGGCACACCTCCTTACAGGTGAAACACGTTGCATCAGTGGGTAAGAGAGCACACCTGACAGTGAAACACGTTGCATCAGTGGGTAAGAGCGCACCCTTCCTTACAGGTGAAGCATGTTGCATCAGTGGGTAAGAGAGCACCCTTCCTTACAGGTGAAGCATGTTTCATCAGTGAGTAAGAGCGCACCCTTCCTTACAGGTGAAGCATGTTGCATCAGTGGGTAAGAGAGCACGCTTCCTTACAGGTGAAACACGTTGCATCAGTGGGTAAGAGCGCACACGTTTTGATGCATTATTAAAAAGCGATGTGTAGGCCCAGCCTTAGAAGCAGCTCCGGCGGACTGGTACGCACTCACTCAGCAGCCATATTTCGCCGCATGTTGTCTCACCTTAGGCCACACCCCCTTGTCGAGCTGGAAAACCCAAACAGGCCGTCCAGGCGCCGAATGTGGCCTCACGTTAGTACATTCTCCCCACTGCCGTTCTGTGCTGACAGCGCCTGTGCAGTCCTATGTGTCTCCATGGTAACATGCTACAAACAAGCCCTGCGTGGTCCGCTCCGCTCGCCCGGCCTCCTCTTCTGCTGCCTGTAGGTCCCTCATGGACCATGTGCCCGATCCGCAGAACCCCCCCCCCCCCCCAGGAAGCCATACACCAGGATCGGCCTTGTCTGTAACCAGAGACACATTGGCCTGCACAGGAGCTGAAGACACAAAACGGGGGCTTATAGTTAAAGTTGCTTGATATTTTTTTCTCTATATGCACTGGAGCAATACAAACTGAGTGCAAAAGTATTCACACCCTACACAACAACCACTGACATCGTTAGGCCTGTGATACACCCTCGCTGCTGCCCCCATCTGCCCGTAGTTTTTACCTGGTACCACTATGACAAAGCCCTGCGTATTCCCATTTCCTTCTTCGTGGCAGGTGTCTGATCCTGAGGGCCCTCACTGTGGCCCCCAGCTGCAGGAAAGAGGCTGCACACAGCGGGGTATGTACAATGTCTTTAATCTCCTGCTTGTTGTGTTGCTCATGCCGCTAAAACCCCAGAAAAGAGAAATTAAAGGAGGAGGTGGGAGCCCCTGGGGCGTGGGGCGGGACAGCTTCACCCATCACTGGCTTTGACATGAAGACCCGTCCGCAGTTTAGGAACGCCGCTCCAGTCACCTCCAGAGGGGGGCGCCGTGGCGTGCTCTACTCCATGGCCGCCAGGATAGGGGTAAGCTTTGGCAATGGCGCAGGATAAAAACCAGTCAGTGCAAATCTGCCGCAAAGTGCAGCCGAAATGTCTTTACCTGAAACTATCTCCGGACCCCCGCCCCCCCATAAAAGCCCCCCCCGGAGTCTTGGCCCCGTAGTAACCCCTGCAGTAGCAGCCTTGTAAGCAGCGCAGTTTGGTCGGTGATCGCCTCCATCCAACGTGCTGTTCTGTCGCTGGAGGCAACAGAGGAAAAAAGAAATGAAGGGAAATGGAATAGTGCCCGGGACGAGGCCAGTCTTGTCGAGAGAGGGGGTCTGCCCAAGAAGCCCCCCAGATCCCAAGTCTGAATTATGTGGTCCCAGGATATTGGTCCTATCGCGCCACGTGGCTCCCGGGCAGCGTGCTATTGGCCGTGCGGATGACCGGTAAGGGGTGCGCCTCCGTGTTAAACACCCAGTTGTCTAATGGTAGAAGGTCGTCACTGGAGAAGAGCAGATACAGGTACCTGGGGGAGGAGAGGGTTAATAGGGTGCGGTGTGAATCCTAAATCTTCAGGAAACGCAGATACCCCGCCCACTCTGGAAGGAACCGCCCCCCAGGAATCCCACTGTGGAGACCCCCAGCCATAGCTGCAATGGCAGTACAGCGCCCCCACAGGGGAACTGAAGGATTACAGTGTCCATTCATATCAATGGCAGGCAGAGTCCTCCAGAGACAGAGGAAGATTGCTAGACCTCCCCTGCCCCTCCCTCATTAGGCACCATTTTCAGCATCTCTGCTTGTCAATGAATGGAAACAACACAGAGGTGAACTTTTCAGCATACCCTCTGCTGCAAGAAGTATTAGATCAGGTCCCGTTCACTGACTGCCTACACAGATCTTGAAAACAGTGAGCAATTGATCCACAGAACATATCAGAAATCTGCACAGTGCTCCCCGCAGGACGATGGTCTACTCACTTCAGGGTCTCAGCGAGGAAGAAGCTCTGCTGGACGTCGTCGTACGCGGGGGCGGAGGAGTACACGTCCTTCAGACCAGAGAAGCCACCGCTCACCCTGCAGTACTTATCGATGGCCTGTAGAGGGAGACAGAGTCAGCAGAGCGGAGACGCGCGGCGCGCGGCGGAGGGGCGCACGGCGGAGGGGCGCAGAGCGGAGACGCGGGGACGGAGGAGTACACGTCCTTCAGACCAGAGAAGCCACCGCTCACCCTGCAGTACTTATCGATGGCCTGTAGAGGGAGACAGAGTCAGCAGAGCGGAGACGCGGTGCGCAGAGCGGAGACGCGGGGCGCACGGCGGAGGGGCGCAGAGCGGAGATGCGGGGCGCACGGCACAGACGGAGGGGACCCACCTGAGCAGCTTCCCAGCCCCAGTTGCGGTATTTGGGGTCGTGGGTGAAGCGCCACATGTACCAGTACGTCTCGATCACCTCTGGTCTCAGGATGTAGTATTTCTCGTTCTGACGTACGGCTAACGCTTCCGCGCCCCCGTCAAATTTAAACGCTTCAGGACCCAACTTCAGCACTGCCAAAAAAGCAGAAGGAAGCATTGAGGCCTCACCCCTCCTCGCCTGGCACTTACATGACCCCTATCCCGGTACCCACCTGTCCGGTCATAGGACTCGTGACACGTGTGAGCAATCTCCGCGCCCAGCTGAAGGTAGTGTCCAGCTTTATCCCCCGGAGATCCATCTGCTCCTAGCGCCAGCATGCCACCCGCAAAACAGGTCAGGTGACCCATTTTCCGTTCCAGGTGCCCGTTCTTCCACTCACCAATGAAGGTGAGGCCCCCGTTGGACTTGCGGATAAGATGCTTCTCGATGGCCTAGAGCAGGGACAATAAGATGTTAGGATTCTTTCACAGGACTACTACTCACATCAGGATAAGCTCACATATTACCCAGGTACCCACAAGGTGGCGCTACAGTGTAAGGAATACATGAACCAGTCCACCGATCACCCTCCCCCGCAGGCTGCCCGGCACTGGTGTACTCACTTCTATCGCGTTGTCATACATGTTCCGAGCCTCGATGTCCGTCCGGTCTGACACCAGCCAGGCCTTCAGGAGATACTCGTAAAAACTGTCTCCTAAACCTCCCACCGACGTGTGGTCTGGAGGGACAGGAAGGGTTAATGGCACATGAGTCGTCCTCACATCCTCAACCTCTGGGGACACGGGTCATCCTCAGACACCCCACCGGGACACGGGTCAACCTCAGACACCCCACCGGGACACGGGTCAACCTCAGACACCCCACCGGGACACGGGTCAACCTCAGACACCCCACCGGGACACGGGTCAACCTCACATCCTCAACCTCTGGGGACACAGGTCGTCCTCACCACCCCTCCTGCACATGGGTCAACCTCAGACACCCCACCGGGACACAGGTCATCCTCACATACCTCTCCGGTACACGGGTCATCCTCACATACCTCTCCGGTACACGGGTTATCCTCACAACACACACGTCTGGTACACGGATTATCCTCACATACCTCTCCGATACACAGGTCATCCTCACATACCTCTCCAGTACACGGGTCATCCTCACATACCTCTCCGGTACACGGGTCATCCGCACATTACCTCTCCGGTACACGGGTCATCCTCACATACCTCTCCGGTACACGGGTCATCCTCACATACCTCTCCGGTACACGGGTTATCCTCACAACACACACGTCTGGTACACGGATTATCCTCACATACCTCTCCAGTACACAGGTCATCCTCACATACCTCTCCGGTACACGGGTCATCCTCACATTACCTCTCCGGTACACGGGTCATCCTCACATACCTCTCCGGTACACAGGTCATCCTCACATTACCTCTCCGGTACACGGGTCATCCTCACAACACACACGTCTGGTACACGGATTATCCTCACATACCTCTCCAGTACACAGGTCATCCTCACACACCTCTCCAGTACACAGGTCATCCTCACAACACTCCCAGTACACAGGTCATCCTCACACACCTCTCCAGTACACAGGTCATCCTCACACACCTCTCCAGTACACAGGTCATCCTCACACACCTCTCCAGTACACAGGTCATCCTCACAACACTCCCAGTACACGGGTCACGTGTTATTCCACCACTTACGTTGCCCCCAACGCCCTGTCCTGGGATTCAGATAATTTGGGTAAAGTCCATTGGGACGATCCATTTTCTGCAGAAGTTTTCTGATGTGCATAACCTGCAAGTCAGAGGAATTCACAGTCAGGGTCTCGGGCGATGGACGGGCGTCTGCTGGCCCGTACTACTACCATACCTACTGGAGGATGTAAGTGGCCGCGGGGTGAGGAGAGCGGATGGAAAGCAATGGGGACAGAAGGCATCAGCAGACCTGAGGGGGCACAGATCATCCAGACTCCCTCCGGACTCGTCTGTGTCACCATACAGGGTGGGAAGGAGACTACTTACCTTATTATAGTACACAGGATTCCCCGTCAGGTAGGTCAAGTGCACAAACTCCAGGTGAAGGGTCCCAAATTCTGCCAGGATGCTACTGCCAGCCGATGCCCAGCCCCAGTTCCTGCCAACGCCACTAGGAGAGGAGCGGGAATAGAAGACAATAGGTTCTCCGCTCTGTACGACAAGTCAGCACCAGGGGGCACCACTGAGCCGGGTAATAGCCATTCTGTTCCCCGTAATGGAGGATTACAGTAACCACTAACCTCTTGAGGTTCACCATTGCCCAGGGGATGCCCGTCGGGGTGTTAAATGCCGGGAGCAGCTTCTCCGCCAGCAGCACCGCCTTGTTCTTAAATACCTGGAACAAGAACAGAAAGTTAATCCATTATGGAAGCCACATCTGAGGCGGTCAGGGAATATAACAGAAGCCTCGGAGATCGGCGAGGAGATGCCTGCTGGCAGCTGCACGCGAAGGGTTAATTTACGGCAAATGTGATGATGTCACTCTCCTGAGAGGACGCTGCCCATTTCAGGGAGATACGCAAGTAAAGCACTTACCGGGAAGCACGGAGGCGTCTGCTGAGCCGCGAGGTGCTAAAAGCCTCTTAATATCCGCAAATGCCGAAGAACAACTGAAGATTTAACCCTTCACTACTCCTTCTACAGGGTTAATAAGGAGTTTTGGGGGGGGAAGGGGTTCTGCTGACCCCCATCCCAATTACAGGGTCACTGCACCTGTAGGACAGGAGAATACAATCTATTGCCCCTGTTATCAGCCATTTCAGGGGAGATGATGACTGTAGGACAGGAGAATACAGTCTATTGCCCCTGTTATCAGCCATTTCAGGGGAGATGATGACTGTAGGACAGGAGAATACAGTCTATTGCCCCTGTTATCAGCCATTTCAGGGGAGAGGATGACTGTAGGACAGGAGAATACAGTCTACTGCCCCCTGTTATCAGCCATTTCAGGGGGGAGGATGACTGTAGGACAGGAGAATACAGTCTATTGCCCCCTGTTATCAGCCATTTCAGGGGAGAGGATGACTGTAGGACAGGAGAATACAGTCTATTGCCCCCTGTTATCAGCCATTTCAGGAGAGAGGACGACTGTAGGACAGGAGAATACAGTCTATTGCCCCCTGTTATCAGCCATTTCAGGGGAGAGGATGACTGTAGGACAGGAGAATACAGTCTATTGCCCCCTGTTATCAGCCATTTCAGGAGAGAGGATGACTGTAGGACAGGAGAATACAGTCTATTGCCCCCTGTTATCAGCCATTTCAGGGGAGAGGATGACTGTAGGACAGGAGAATACAGTCTATTGCCCCCTGTTATCAGCCATTTCAGGAGAGAGGACGACTGTAGGACAGGAGAATACAGTCTATTGCCCCCTGTTATCAGCCATTTCAGGGGAGAGGATGACTGTAGGACAGGAGAATACAGTCTATTGCCCCCTGTTATCAGCCATTTCAGGAGAGAGGACGACTGTAGGACAGGAGAATACAGTCTATTGCCCCCTGTTATCAGCCATTTCAGGGGAGAGGATGACTGTAGGACAGGAGAATACAGTCTATTGTCCCCTGTTATCAGCCATTTCAGGGGAGCGGGTGACTGTAGGACAGGAGAATACAGTCTATTGCTCTGAAGATGGGCACTGACATCTTCCGGACGCTCACTCAGCGTGATTAATCAATGATTGAAGTGTAGACACATTTGATTCTTACTTTTTCGTTACTAGGACTATTTAGTGGATTAAGGTTAGTCGCCGACTACCCCGGACCAGGCTGCACATGATCCACGGCAGCGTTACACGTGGGGTCAGCCTCACAGCGCCGTCACACAGCTCCTCCTGTTTTCGTGTAGCCTACTCACCAGGATTCTCTTATCCTCACTGACTATTAGCACCAATCGTGTATCTTTTACAGTTTCTTTAGAGCACGGACAGAAGTTACTGGTTGGATTATGAGCTGTGCTGTGGGTACCCCCTCCAGTGCCCGATGGTTACTTACATCATGTGAAGTGTAAATACATGCGGATAGCCCCCTGCTTGTCCTGTAACTGGTGGAGCCCAGCATATTATCATGGTTACATGTAATTTTGGCATATTTAGTGTTACCTTTTTAGTGCAGATTGAATAATACGGTAAATCACCCCCCGTCATTATAACTACTACCACCATCATCACTAAAGCCTGCGGCTGTGGAGAGCTCAGAGTGGCGGAGTATTTGTGACGCTGAATATTGTCAATGATTTACAGGAAGTGGCAACAGAGAGCTGCCAGACCCTACACCCTCGGAATAGCAGAGCTGCAGTGTTACACCACTACTCAATGTACACAGGGGGTGTTAGAGCGCGAGTCCAGTAACCCCCCTATAGAGCGGATGGGGAGCACTGCTGGATCGGTAGGGGTCGGATGGACCACCACTGATTACCAGAAAGGGGGTCCCACTACAACTTCTCCTGGCCACGATTGTCACCTGGAGGGGGGGCCCCACTTCGGGAGATCGACGAGTTCCCACGATGTAATTACTAGTCTACCCCTTTAAAGGCTCCTCAGTCCCACCTCTCACCTCTTGTCCGGACAGGTAGTATGCCGCCAGCAGACCACCGATGAAACGGATATTCACCTCGAATACGGAGACCTCAGAGTTCTGGAAAACAATGGGACACATCTAAGAGAAGACAGTCTCCAGCAGGAGGCGCTGCAGCCTTCACAGGGCCACACACCCAGGGGCCAATGAACGAGCGTCAGAAGAGGCCGCACTCACCACGCCGAAGTCCAGATTATTGGTCACCCATTCCTGTCCGTCACGGAATTCATCCAGGAGCCCCATGATGTACAGGGTGTCCAGAGCGTCCACGATGGTGGCTCCCATCTGCGAGTTCCCTGCAGTGATCAGAAGGGGTTAACAGTGGTCAGAGATCGATGCCCAGCGATGCCAGTCAGATGAAGAGATGGGTGCTGCCGATCCAATAACCACAACAAGGGAGGAGTAGTACCTGATGGGGCCACATGGGGCAGCGCAGCCACACGGCTCCCCAGCACCTGTCCTGTACAATGCGGTTCGTGTGACCCCCCCAGTCACATGACCTGTCCGCTGTAATGGTGCGTCTATATGTCTAACACCACGGACTAAAACCGCACATACACGGCACAGGCAGCGGAACACGTGTGTAATGCCTTAGAGGGATTGTCCACTTTCTGTAAATCAATTCTTTTTCTGATAGACTTTCTCACCATTTTTAAGATCACTGCTTGCTGTCAGAAGCTTGTACAATCTACAGCTGGGATTGCTACAATGTATCAGTCTGTGAGCTGGACTGGTTAAATGACACTAGACTGATACATTGTAACAAAATCTCAGGCCAGAGATTAGTGCTGTGGATTGGCTGGACTGGACACACTGTAACAAACCCTCAGCTGTGAGGCATACAAGCAGAGAAGACTTGGAGTCTGTTAGAAACCTGCAGAGCTTCTCCTTATATAAAGAGCGTCCGGGGTCACATGACGCGGAGACATTACCCAGAATCCTCGGCTCCGGTCAGATAAGCCAAGAATCCGCAAAACTCACCGAAAATATTAGTGGAGTGGCCCTTCCGGGCGATCGGCTTCAGCTCGTTGTGGCCCCAACCGTACTGGCGGTAATTGTCCCAGGCGTGCTTCATCATCTGCAGGAGAAGAGGACAGCGCCTTATATACTGACCCCCGCACTGTAGTATTATATATACGGACCCCCGCACTGTACTATTATATATACGGACCCCCGCACTGTAGTATTATATACGGACCCCCGCACTGTAGTATTATATACGGACCCCCGCACTGTACTGTTATATATACTGACCCCCGCACTGTACTGTTATATATACGGACCCCCGCACTGTACTGTTATATATACGGACCCCCGCACTGTACTGTTATATATACTGACCCCCGCACTGTACTGTTATATATACTGACCCCCGCACTGTACTATTATATATACTGACCCCCGCACTGTACTATATATACTGACCCCCTGCACTGTAGTATTATATATACGGACCCCCGCACTGTACTATATATACTGACCCCCTGCACTGTAGTATTATATATACGGACCCCCGCACTGTACTATTATATATACTGACCCCCGCACTGTACTGTTATATATACTGACCCCCGCACTGTACTGTTATATATACTGACCCCCGCACTGTACTGTTATATATACTGACCCCCGCACTGTACTGTTATATATACGGACCCCAGCACTGTACTGTTATATATACTGACCCCCGCACTGTACTGTTATATATACTGACCCCCGCACTGTACTGTTATATATACTGACCCCCGCACTGTACTATTATATATACTGACCCCCGCACTGTACTATATATACTGACCCCCGCACTGTACTATTATATATACTGACCCCCGCACTGTACTATTATATATACTGACCCCCGCACTGTACTATTATATCTATTATATATACTGACCCCCGCACTGTACTATATATACTGACCCCCGCACTGTACTATTATATATACTGACCCCCGCCCTGTACTGTTATATATACTGACCCCCACACTGTACTATATATATACACTGACCCCCGCACTGTACTATATATATATACTGACCCCCGCACTGTACTATTATATATACTGACCCCCGCACTGTACTATTATATATACTGACCCCCGCACTGTACTATTATATATAATGACCCCCGCACTGTACTATTATATATAATGACCCCCGCACTGTTATATATAATGACCCCCGCACTGTACTGTTATATATAATGACCCCCGCACTGTACTGTTATATATAATGACCCCCGCACTGTACTATTATATATACTGACCCCCCGCACTGTACTATTATATATAATGACCCCCGCACTGTACTATTATATATAATGACCCCCGCACTGTTATATATAATGACCCCCGCACTGTACTGTTATATATAATGACCCCCGCACTGTACTGTTATATATACTGACCCCCGCACTGTACTATATATACTGACCCCCGCACTGTACTATTATATATACTGACCCCCGCACTGTACTATTATATATACTGACCCCCGCACTGTACTATTATATCTATTATATATACTGACCCCCGCACTGTACTATTATATATACTGACCCCCGCCCTGTACTGTTATATATACTGACCCCCACACTGTACTATATATACACTGACCCCCGCACTGTACTATATATATACACTGACCCCCGCACTGTACTATATATATATACTGACCCCCGCACTGTACTATTATATATACTGACCCCCGCACTGTACTATTATATATACTGACCCCCGCACTGTACTATTATATATAATGACCCCCGCACTGTTATATATAATGACCCCCGCACTGTACTGTTATATATAATGACCCCCCGCACTGTACTGTTATATATAATGACCCCCGCACTGTACTATTATATATACTGACCCCCCGCACTGTACTATTATATATACTGACCCCCGCACTGTACTATTATATATACTGACCCCCCGCACTGTACTATTATATATACTGACCCCCGCACTGTACTGTTATATATACTGACCCCCGCCCTGTACTGTTATATATACTGACCCCCGCACTGTACTGTTATATATACTGACCCCCGCACTGTAGTATTATATATACTGACCCCCGCACTGTACTATATATACTGACCCCCGCACTGTACTATATATACTGACCCCCGCACTGTACTATTATATATACTGACCCCCGCACTGTAATATTATATATACTGACCCCCGCACTGTACTATTATATATACTGACCCCCGCACTGTACTATATATACTGACCCCCGCACTGTACTATTATATATACTGACCCCCGCCCTGTACTGTTATTTATACTGACCCCCACACTGTACTATATATATACACTGACCCCCGCACTGTACTATTATATATACTGACCCCCGCACTGTACTATTATATATAATGACCCCCGCACTGTACTATTATATATAATGACCCCCGCACTGTTATATATAATGACCCCCGCACTGTACTGTTATATATAATGACCCCCGCACTGTACTGTTATATATAATGACCCCCGCACTGTACTATTATATATACTGACCCCCCGCACTGTACTATTATATATACTGACCCCCGCACTGTACTATTATATATACTGACCCCCCGCACTGTACTGTTATATATAATGACCCCCGCACTGTAGTATTATATACGGACCCCCGCACTGTAGTATTATATACGGACCCCCGCACTGTAGTATTATATACGGACCCCCGCACTGTAGTATTATATACGGACCCCCGCACTGTACTATTATATATACTGACCCCCGCACTGTACTATATATACTGACCCCCGCACTGTACTATTATATATACTGACCCCCGTCACTGTACTATATATACACTGACCCCCCGCACTGTACTATATATACACTGACCCCCTACACTGTACTATATATACTGACCCCCGCACTGTACTATTATATATACTGACCCCCGCACTGTACTATTATATATACTGACCCCCTACACTGTACTATTATATATACTAACCCCTGCACTGTACTATTATATATACTGACCCCCTACACTGTACTATTATATATACTGACCCCCGCACTGTACTATTATATATACTGACCCCCTACACTGTACTATTATATATACTAACCCCTGCACTGTAGTAATATTATATATACTGACCCCCGCACTGTACTATTATATATACTAACCCCCGTACTGTACTATTATATATACTAACCCCCGCACTGTACTATTATATACCGACCCCTGCAATATCTTATAACATTATAACATGTTGATGGGGGGGGGGCCTGTACATTGATCAGTGTCCTCTTGTTATGAGGTGGGGTGAATGCTGTACATTTGGCAGGGCTGTCACCGCTCTGTGTGCCTCGCGCCTCTTCTCTGCTTCTCAGCAGCCGCTGTGGACTTCCTGCTGAAGCCTCGTCAGGAAGAAACCTACAGACCTCAGGGGGTCACAGCCGAATCTGGGGGATGGGTAAACCCTGCGTAAGAGCCGTCATGGCAACCGACGGGCGCAGCGCTCTATTTTTGAGAGGAGGCATCCGATTGGTTGCCAGGGGTAACTGCCCCTCTTTCTTGGGCAGAGCTGTCACGTTCTCCTCACCTCCTTGATCTTGTCCCGTTTCTCTCGGATGTCGGGGTCCCCGGGGTCTCCACTCTTCAGCTCGGGCAGGTTGGGCACCGGGGCCAGCGGCACGGGCGGGTTCTCCTTCTTCTTCAGATCTTCCAGCAGCTTGCTCTTCTCCGTCTGGATCTCGGCCCGGATCTCGTCCCGGGACTTCTTGAGCTTCTCCTTGGCTTCCTCCAGGGCCCGCTCATGGTCGGCTCGGATCTTGTTCCTCAGCTGCTCCTCCTCCTCCCTGCAGAAGGAAGCAGAATATCATCAGTGACTGGCAGGAAAACCGCTTGCTTTCAGTGAACTGTCCTGACCTAGTCCTGCCCACTGAAAGTGTCATGACGACTCAGTATATGTTCCCGGGAGCAAGAGATTAATGTTCCCATTCACTGACTGCAAGCAGAGATCTAGAAAGAATATGCAATGATTTCACGTAAACACACAGCTGTGATCTATAAATATATGACTGTCTAATCATATGGGCCCCCGGGGCCCCCACCCACTGCGGCACTGATGAGAGGCAGGAATATGCAGCAGGTGCACCTGAGGCGTGAGGTCCTGCTGTGCCTCGTGTCATCACGACTGCAGGAGCTCGGAGAACAGGCCGACAATTATAAGAATATAAAAGCTGCACAGCAACTGTACTGATGATGTATACTCCAGTCACATCCAAAGCTGAAGAGACACAGGTCCTCCAGTCACATCCAGAGCTGTTTCCTGATGGCTCTCAGGACCTCCTCTGCTGGCAGGAACCAGAATTGTGAATGCAGCTCTGGATGGGACCGGAGTATGAGATACCCTGGTGGCGCTGTGTCTTCGGGGAGGCTGGGTACCCTACATGAGGGCGGCGGTGCCTGCAGCCGTGTCACCCGGGCACGGATCGCAGCGCAGCCGCCACTAACATCACTGGATCAGGTCGTAGACCAGGACACAACGGCTGCAGGTAATTCTGGGGATCTTGCAGGTGGCCATGAGACCAGATTCACCGACATTAGCCGTCAGCCATGTCCTGGCGATTTGCACCATGGCTGACCTCATCAGAAAACTAGGGGTCATCTGCAATGTCAGATTTCACTGTAATTCTGGCATTCTATTCATGTGCCCCCTGGTGATTATAATCAGAAACAATGCTTCCCCTGTGGCCGGGGGATCTTCTAATCCCCTCAGACAGCAGCAGCGTCGTCTACCAGGCCCGAGCCCATGTGCAGAAGTATTGGTGCCCTCCAGCCAACATACGTGGACAGCAGTATGGCGGCAGGGATGTGCGCTCTCCACAGATCACCCCCCGCTGAGCTGAGGACGGGGCGGCTATAAATTCACATCTATGACCCCCCCCCCCAGGAGCAACATTATTATTTCATGTCCTCTGCTTCCCCGAGCTCCGATAAATCTTCCCATCAATAATGAGCAGCGGTTAAAGGAGAAGCCGGATACAGGGCTGCACTACCGAAATACCGGTATAATACCGCCAGAAATACCGATATAATACCGCCAGAAATACTGGTATAACTCTGACATAACACAGCCAGAAATACCCTTGTTTCTCTCTCTCTCTCTCTCCTCTGGACCCCCCTCTCTCTCTCCTCTGGACCCCCCCCCTCTCTCTCTCCTCTGGACCCCCCTCTCTCTCTCTCCTCTGACCCCCCTCTCTCTCTCTCCTCTGGACCCCCCTCTCTCTCTCTCCTCTGGACCCCCCTCTCTCTCTCTCCTCTGGACCCCCCTCTCTCTCTCTCCTCTGGACCCCCCTCTCTCTCTCTCCTCTGGACCCCCCCTCTCTCTCTCTCCTCTGGACCCCCCTCTCTCTCTCTCCTCTGGACCCCCCTCTCTCTCTCTCCTCTGGACCCCCCTCTCTCTCTCTCCTCTGGACCCCCCTCTCTCTCTCTCCTCTGGACCCCCCTCTCTCTCTCTCCTCTGGACCCCCTCTCTCTCTCTCCTCTGGACCCCCCTCTCTCTCTCTCCTCTGGACCCCCCTCTCTCTCTCTCCTCTGGACCCCCCTCTCTCTCTCTCCTCTGGACCCCCCCTCTCTCTCTCCTCTGGACCCCCCCTCTCTCTCCCCTCTGGACCCCCCTCTCTCTCCCCTCTGGACCCCCTCTCTCTCCCCTCTGGACCCCCTCTCCCCTCTGGACCCCCCTCTCTCTCCTCTGGACCCCCCTCTCTCTCCTCTGGACCCCCCTCTCTCTCTCTCTCCTCTGGACCTCTCTCTCTCGTCTCTCCTCTGACCCCCCTCTCTCTCTCGCTCCTCTGGACCCCTCTCTCTCCTCCTCTGGACCCCTCTCTCTCTCTCTCCTCTGGACCCCTCTCTCTCTCTCTCCTCTGGACCCCTCTCTCTCTCTCTCCTCTGGACCCCTCTCGCTCTCTCTCCTCTGGACCCCTCTCTCTCTCTCTCTCCTCTGGACCCCCTCTCTCTCTCTCTCCTCTGGACCCTCTCTCTCTCTCTCTCTCTGGTATATACCCCTCTCTCTCTCTCTCTCTCCTCTGGACCCCTCTCCTCTCTCCTCTGGACCCCTCTCTCTCTCTCTCTCTCCTCTGGACCCCTCTCTCTCTCTCTCTCTCCTCTGGACCCCTCTCTCTCTCTCTCTCCTCCTCCGGACCCCTCTCTCTCTCCCTCTCTCCTCTGGACCCCCCCTCTCTCTCTCCTCCGGACCCCCCTCTCTCTCCTCCGGACCCCCCTCTCTCTCTCTCTCCTCCGGACCCCCCTCCCCCTCTCTCCTCCGGACCCCCCTCCCCTCTCTCCTCCGGACCCCCACCCCTCTCTCTCTCTCTCTCTCCTCCGGACCCCCACTCCTCTCTCTCTCTCCTCCGGACCCCCCCCCCCCTCTCTCCCCTCCGGCCCCCCCCCCCTCTCTCTCTCTCCTCCGGACCCCCCTCCCTCTCTCTCTCTCCCCTCCGGGCCCCCCCCTCTCTCTCTCCTCCGGGCCCCTCTCTCCCCCCTCAGGGGCCCCTCTGTATCTATAGGACAGTGACCGCCCTGTAGATTCCATAGCACGCTGCGCACTCAGAAATGCTGCAGAAGTAACTACATATGAACTTGAAAATATGGCCTAAAACTGCCCTCGAAGACCAATCCAGCCCGATCCACCTGTTCTGCCCGTGTCAGTCACTCTGAGTTCTTGCATTCTATTCATGGATCAGACAGATCTGGAGCATCATGAGACCACCTACAGGACAAGGATCTCTCACACATGACGTACACATCAGCTCCATGCCTGGCAGAGATCCTGGACAAACCGGTTTGGGGAGTGACCCTGCAGCGGGGGCGCTCCCTCCTGCACGTTATACACGGCCTGTCCACCTGGATGGACTAAGCAGATGGTTCTGAGCCTCCTATTGGATAATTACTGCACCGGCGATTATCTTTCATCTGGTAATAAGTTATTTAACCCCGACTGGTGCAATGAGCGGCTTCTCATTTCCTAAACAACCATGTGGAAAGACCTGAACTTACTGGATGACCGGGCTATTCCAGCAATGGCTCTGCTCTTCCCTGATGGGCATATTCCAAGATGGCAATGCCAGGACTCATCGGCCTCAGATTGTGAAAGAGCGGTTCAGGGAGCAGGAGACGTCATTGTCACACATGGATCGGCCACCAGAGTCCAGACCTTAGCAACCCCATGGAGAATCTCTGGGATGAGCTGGAGAAGGCTTTGTGCGGCGGTCGGACTCCACCATCATCAATGCAAGATCTTGGTGAGAAGTCACTGGATGGAGATAAATCCTGTGACATTGCAGAAGCTTATCGGAACAACGCCGCAGCGAACGCGGCCGGAATCACAGCTAGAGGCTTTTTTTTGTGGCAACTTTTATTTTTTGGGACAGGCAGTGTATGTAGGGTGTTGTCTGTCAGTATACTGGTAACTGCAGACCCCTGTCACACCGCAGTGCGCGCCACCGGCGTGTGACCATAATGTGCGCACCAATCCCAAAGCCTTCACTTTCCACCTGTGCAGGGAGCTGCTCCAGAGGGGCAGGCTGAGGAGGACCCCATTACTGGGCCGCCAGTCATCAAATGTTCCGAAATATCCGTCACAGAAGAGATAAACTCACGTGTAATGTTACTTATCCTGTGATCCTGAGTTACATCCTGTATTATACTCCAGAGCTGCACTCACTATTCTGCTGGTGCAGTCACTGTGTACATACATTACTTATCCTGTACTGATCCTGAGTTACATCCTGTATTATACTCCAGAGCTGCACTCACTATTCTGCTGGTGCAGTCACTGTGTACATACATTACTTATCCTGTACTGATCCTGAGTTACATCCTGTATTATACTCCAGAGCTGCACTCACTATTCTGCTGGTGCAGTCACTGTGTACATACATTACTTATCCTGTACTGATCCCGAGTTACATCCTGTATTATACTCCAGAGCTGCACTCACTATTCTGCTGGTGCAGTCACTGTGTACATACATTACTTATCCTGTACTGATCCTCAGTTACATCCTGTATTATACTCCAGAGCTGCACTCACTATTCTGCTGGTGCAGTCACTGTGTACATACATTACTTATCCTGTACTGATCCTGAGCTGCATCCTGTATTATACTCCAGAGCTGCACTCACTATTCTGCTGGTGCAGTCACTGTGTACATACATTACTTATCCTGTACTGATCCTGAGTTACATCCTGTATTATACTCCAGAGCTGCACTCACTATTCTGCTGGTGCAGTCACTGTGTACATACATTACTTATCCTGTACTCATCCTGAGTTACATCCTGTATTATACTCCAGAGCTACACTCACTATTCTGCTGGTGCAGTCACTGTGTACATACATTACTTATCCTGTACTGATCCTGAGTTACATCCTGTATTATACTCCAGAGCTGCACTCACTATTCTGCTGGTGCAGTCACTGTGTACATACATTACTTATCCTGTACTGATCCTGAGTTACATCCTGTATTATACTCCAGAGCTGCACTCACTATTCTGCTGGTGCAGGCACTGTGTACATACATTACTCATCCTGTACTGATCCTGAGTTACATCCTGTATTATACTCCAGAGCTGCACTCACTATTCTGCTGCTGCAGTCACTGTGTACATACATTACTCATCCTGTACTGATCCTGAGTTACATCCTGTATTATACCCCAGAGCTGCACTCACTATTCTGCTGGTGCAGTCACTGTGTATATACATTACTTATCCTGTACTGATCCTGAGTTACATCCTGTATTATACTCCAGAGCTGCACTCACTATTCTGCTGGTGCAGGCACTGTGTACATACATTACTCATCCTGTACTGATCCTGAGTTACATCCTGTATTATACTCCAGAGCTGCACTCACTATTCTGCTGCTGCAGTCACTGTGTACATACATTACTCATCCTGTACTGATCCTGAGTTACATCCTGTATTATACCCCAGAGCTGCACTCACTATTCTGCTGGTGCAGTCACTGTGTACATACATTACTTATCCTGTACTGATCCTGAGTTACATCCTGTATTATACTCCAGAGCTGCACTCACTATTCTGCTGGTGCAGTCACTGTGTACATACATTACTTATCCTGTACTGATCCTGAGTTACATCCTGTATTATACCCCAGAGCTGCACTCACTATTCTGCTGGTGCAGTCACTGTGTACATACAATACTTATCCTGTACTGATCCTGAGTTACATCCTGTATTATACTCCAGAGCTGCACTCACTATTCTGCTGGTGCAGTCACTGTGTACATACATTACTTATCCTGTACTGATCCTGAGTTACATCCTGTATTATATTCCAGAGCTGCACTCACTATTCTGCTGGTGCGGTCACTGTGTACATACATTACTTATCCTGTACTGATCCTGAGTTACATCCTGTATTATACTCCAGAGCTGCACTCACTATTCTGCTGGTGCAGTCACTGTGTACATACATTACTTATCCTGTACTGATCCTGAGTTACATCCTGTATTATACTCCAGAGCTGCACTCACTATTCTGCTGGTGCAGTCACTGTGTATATACATTACTTATCCTGTACTGATCCTGAGTTACATCCTGTATTATACCCCAGAGCTGCACTCACTATTCTGCTGGTGCAGTCACTGTGTATATACATTACTTATCCTGTACTGACCCTGAGTTACATCCTGTATTATACTCCAGAGCTGCACTCACTATTCTGCTGGTGCAGTCACTGTGTACATACATTACTTATCCTGTACTGATCCTGAGTTACATCCTGTATTATACCCCAGAGCTGCACTCACTATTCTGCTGGTGCAGTCACTGTGTATATACATTACTTATCCTGTACTGATCCTGAGTTACACCCTTCATTATACTTCAGAGCTGCACTCACCGCCACCTCATTAGTTTGTCTGATGTCGTATGGGGTCAGTTAGTTTTCGGAAGGCAATGCGTCCATGAGTGCAGTATGATGGCGGTGACCAGACACCATCTCCGGGGGTCCCGCTCCTCTGTGCAGAGAGTAGACGGGTTTGGGCGCCTGATGTTTGAAGGCTTTTTCTGTGCTAAGAAAAAGGTATATGTTTTAATTTCAGAAGCAGCGCCCCTCCCGTCTGTGGCCCCTTTGGGGGTGTCCGGAGCCACGGCTGGGGTTGTCGGGATGAGACTGCTCCTTTAAGGCATGTACTTCAGACTGAACTTTTTGGAGGTGGTGTTGAGGTCAGAAGAGGATTAGGAGGGAATAGGAAATATAAAGGGCGCGGACCTCTCCTCCTGCTGGATCCACATCTGGTTCTGGCTGAAAAACCTTCTAGAAAATCTGACTCAAAATCTCCTCCAAAAACCTGTGTGTGAACCTGTCCTTACGATGCCCTGGAGCAGTCAATGTGGCCCCCGATATTCTAAGATGAGGCCTTCTACGGCAGCAGAGACCTCGGGGACAGTACCATGCTTATACTGAGCAGAACATACAGCTGCCCGAGGGTCCTTGGAAGGGCAGGGACCGGCCCCGTCCATGCCAACTGCATCGACGGCAAACGAGGGAGTGGTGAACCGGCCCGGGGTCAATGCAAGGGGAAGAAAAACTGCTGCTGCCCACTAGCCCTGCCATCACTGCTGCTGCCCACTAGCCCTGCCATCACTGCTGCTGCCCACTAGCCCTGCCATCACTGCTGCTGCCCACTAGCCCTGCCATCACTGCTTCCCCTGCAGTCACTGCTGCTGCCCACTGCAGTAACTCCTGCTGCTGCCCACTAGCCCTACCATCACTGCTGCTGCCCACTAGCCCTGTCATCACTGCTGCTGCCCACTGCAGTAACTCCTGCTGCTGCCCACTAGCCCTACCATCACTGCTGCTGCCCACTAGCCCTGTCATCACTGCTGCTGCCCACTGCAGTAACTCCTGCTGCTGCCCACTAGCCCTACCATCACTGCTGCTGCCCACTAGCCCTGTCATCACTGCTGCTGCCCACTAGCCCTGCCATCACTGCTGCTGCCCACTAGCCCTGCCATCACTGCTTCCCCTGCAGTCACTGCTGCTGCCCACTGCAGTAACTCCTGCTGCTGCCCACTAGCCCTACCATCACTGCTGCTGCCCACTAGCCCTGTCATCACTGCTGCTGCCCACTGCAGTAACTCCTGCTGCTGCCCACTAGCCCTACCATCACTGCTGCTGCCCACTAGCCCTGTCATCACTGCTGCTGCCCACTGCAGTAACTCCTGCTGCTGCCCACTAGCCCTACCATCACTGCTGCTGCCCACTAGCCCTGTCATCACTGCTGCTGCCAACTGCAGTAACTCCTGCTGCTGCCCACTAGCCCTACCATCACTGCTGCTGCCCACTAGCCCTGTCATCACTGCTGCTGCCCACTGCAGTAACTCCTGCTGCTGTCCACGCCATCAGAGCTGCTGCTACCCACTGCTCCTGCCATCACTGCTGCCTACTTCTGCCCCTGCCTTCACTGCTGCTGCCCACTACTGATGCTGCCCACTTCTCCCCCTGCCGTCACTGCTGCTGCAGCCCACTACCCCTGCCATCATTGCTGCTGCCGCCCACTGCTGCCCACTACCCCTGCCATCATTGCTGCTGCAGCCCACAACCCCTGCCATCATTGCTGCTGCAGCCCACTGCCGCTCACTGCCCCTGCCATCAATGTTGCTGCTGCCCACTGTCCCTGCCTTCACTACTGCTGCTGATGCCTACTGCCATTGCTGCCCTCTACCTCTGCCTTCACTGCTGCTGCTGCCCCCTGCCAGCTTCCTCTCTCACTCAGCATGTAATAATCATATATCGTCCTTGGGCACGCCCTGCGTTCCGTGGCAGGTGGTGGTAACTAGCGCTACCTATTACACTGCAAGTTTTTCCCCACCCTGAATATTTGTCTTAAAGCCATAGTCCGGTTCCAGAATAAAAAGATGGAAAGCTTTACCATCTTCCACCATTCTTCCTGCATCAGTTCCATACTGCATTCAAGATCTCTGCTTGCTGTCACTCAACAGGACCCTCATGGCACGGGTTGTCTGCAGCGGATACAGATCTGTCCTGCTGATGTGAGGACACTCGGGTGCACAGCTCCTCACAGTTATCAGAAATAAACAATGAAGGTTCCTCCTGAGTAACAGCAATCAGAGATCTTGAAAACCGTGAGGAACTGATGCAGAAAGTATGACGGGAAGTTGTAGAAGGGCTGAGCACACCCCGAAGGAGTGGTTTACAGAAAGTGAAAGAGAATTGCTGGAAATTCCTGCAGCCATCTCCTGTGTGACCGGACGCTGTGTGGCTCCATCGCACGGACGCCGAGGTACGAGCCGAGGTACGAGAATATTATTTTAGCTCCATCATACAATGTAAGGCCTCCGAGATACACGGTCCGTGAGCGGCCATATGTCCCGGAGCGGCATGGATCGTGCGCACAGCATCATACAGTGCGGGCGACGTGCACAGCACCATTGCTCCAGTGCGCACAATCCATGCCGCTCACGGACCGTATATCTCGGAGGGCATACGGTCGTGGGCAAGAGGCCTAACAGCCGGTACAGGCCGCGCCCCGATGCTCTGGTGGCCTCTGACTCCCCCCCGGTGGTTCTCCAGGACCACAATCCTTAGGATAGATGGGTGTGCTGGGCAGGCACTCAAGCACTTCCTTTCTTCACCACACAGAGGCGCTGTCGGCTGGTGACTCTCCAGACCGAGCTCAGGGGATGTCCAGCAGATGACTGACTGCCCGGCAGCCCCATGTCACGCTCTCCACCCCGCCGCCTCCTCGGCTCCACAGACACCGAGCATCAGGACTATAACGAACAGTCCTCCAAGAACAGCGGAGCAGTGCTACTCCTGGCACAGCGCCACACACTTGGTAGTGGTAGGGCCTGGTACTGCAGCTCAGTCCCATTAAATGGAATCTGTCAGCAGACGGCAGTTAGGCGCCAAGCTGCTGACAGACCTACCCATGAGCACTGCGAATCTCTCGGACGTCCGGACTAGCGGATCTCATCACATTTGTTTGTGGGTCCGACCGGCGCCATTGGTATCTATGGTGCAGCGGACCCAGCAGAATGTTGTAGAGCCCTTATAAAATGGACGAGGCAGAGACGAGTAGACGGAGGGAGTGTAACCCTGATCATAACCACCCAGAGAATAAGCCCGGTATTTACACAGCGGCGGGAAGAACCCCCCCCCCAACAAACTAAATTCTCAGCACCAGCAGGGGAGAGCGCCCGCTCTGGAGGCCGGAGGTTACACACGGATTTATCCGGAGTCTCACATATCGCGGCATTTAACTTTAAGGGAGATCAATACAGGTCAGGGGTCAGCAACCAGAGGAACTCCAGCAAACTACAACTCCCAGCATTCTCTGTGTATTCCTGTAGGAAGTCCAAAAGCAGCCTAACAAGTATGCACCGCGGCATAGGTGCCAGGTGGGCCCCGGTGACAGGGCGGCATAGGTGCCAGGTGGGCCCCGGTGACAGGGCGGCATAGGTGCCAGGTGGGCCCCGGTGACAGGGCGGTATAGGTGCCAGGTGGGTCCCGGTGACAGGACCGTATAGGTACCAGGTGGGTCCCGGTGACAGCGCTGTATAGGTGCCAGGTGGGTCCCGGTGACAGCGCTGTATAGGTGCCAGGTGGGTCCCGGTGACAGCGCTGTATAGGTGCCAGGTGGGTCCCGGTGACAGCGCTGTATAGGTGCCAGGTGGGTCCCGGTGACAGGGCTGTATAGGTGCCAGGTGGGCCCCGGTGACAGGGCTGTATAGGTGCCAGGTGGGCCCCGGTGACAGCGCTGTATAGGTACGAGGTGGGTCCCGGTGACAGCGCTGTATAGGTGCCAGGTGGGTCCCGGTGACAGCGCTGTATAGGAGCCAGGTGGGTCCCGGTGACAGCGCTGTATAGGTGCCAGGTGGGCCCTGGTGACAGCGCTGTATAGGTGCCAGGTGGGCCCCGGTGACAGCGCTGTATAGGTGCCAGGTGGGCCCCGGTGACAGCGCTGTATAGGTGCCAGGTGGGTCCCGGTGACAGCGCTGTATAGGTGCCAGGTGGGCCCCGGTGACAGGGCTGTATAGGTGCCAGGTGGGCCCCGGTGACAGCGCTGTATAGGTGCCAGGTGGGTCCCGGTGACAGCGCTGTATAGGTGCCAGGTGGGTCCCGGTGACAGCGCTGTATAGGTGCCAGGTGGGTCCCGGTGACAGGGCTGTATAGGTGCCAGGTGGGCCCCGGTGACAGGGCTGTATAGGTGCCAGGTGGGCCCCGGTGACAGGGCTGTATAGGTGCCAGGTGGGCCCCGGTGACAGGGCTGTATAGGTACTAGGTGGGCCCCGGTGACAGCGATGTATAGGTACTAGGTGGGCCCCGGTCACAGCGCTGTATAGGTACTAGGTGGGCCCCGGTCACAGCGCTGTATAGGTACTAGGTGGGTCCCTGTGACAGCGCTGTATAGGTACTAGGTGGGCCCCGGTGACAGCGATGTATAGGTGCCAGGTGGGCCCCGGTGACAGCGCTGTATAGGTACTCGGTGGGTCCCCGTGACAGCGCTGTATAGGTACCAGGTGGGTCCCTGTGACAGCGCTGTATAGGTGCCAGGTGGGTACAGCGCTGTGTATCCGTGTACGCATTCCTCCTTGGCTGCACCGAGCGCTGTAGGGGCCGGAGCATCTCTCCTCCTGCAACAGCACAGCTTTGCTATAACATTGCACATCGATGCCAGGCTTTTCAGCAGGGTGAACGGGCACGGGGAAGAGCCGACACAGCACGTCGCTTCTCCTGCCTGCGCCCGCTCTGCTACGGCCTGGCATAAAAGTTACGTTTAGAAGTTAGGTTAGTTTTTATAAACAGTAATAGCACTGATGCTGCTGCCATGTCCTGAGGTCTCCACCAGTGCTGCAGGCATATACCAGTATCACTAACTGGTGTAAGAGAGACTGGTACAGATGTATGAGGCACGCCGCGCCAACTATCCAACATACTTTTCTACTATTCTCAAAGTAGTAGAAAATGGCGCCTCACAAACAGCCCGCACTGACACTTCCGCCACTGGTCCCCTATGGGCCCCTACCAGGGCTGTCCGATGCCTGTCCTGGGGGCTGCTGTGAGTACAGATGATGTGTACGGGGTAAAAGCCCCCCGGCCGGTGCTGCTTCTCCTGTCTGGATGTTCCCTGATGAAGGCAAACGTGAAGCTTTTTCCAAAATGTGTTAGATAGTTTTTTGGTTGCCAGAGGCTTCTGTACCTCAGTGATGTCACTGAACACTCGGTCCAGACAGGAGAAGCAGTACCGGCTGGGGGGCTTCCACCCCGTATACATCATCTATACATACACCAGCAGCAAAACAGGAGAGCAGACAGCAGCCCCCAGGACAAGCATCGGACAGCCCTGGAAGGGGCCCATAGGGGAACATGGCTAATGCATGGGGTGACCTCAGACAGGTCTCATCTGCTTTTGTGGCTCAATTTCTGAGAAAAACAAACGTATTTTATGCAAATGAGCCTCTAGGAGCAACGGGGGCGTTGTCGTTACACCAAGAGACTCCAGGTGTGATGGTGTCCTAAAGTGGAGAGAGCTTGGCAGTTGCAGAGAGAACAGAGCCCCTAGGTGTAATGGCAACGCCCCCATTGCTCCAAGAGGCTCATTTGCATACATATGAACATGTGATCAACACAGATGCCTTCAGGTACAAAACTGCTGACAGATGCCCTTTAATAGCAGGAAACAGGGAGACCTGTTTTTCTAACTGAAATATAAATTTTCTTATAAAAAATCCTAAATCTGGAAAGTTTTCCCAAAACACCCTTATGGCATCGCTGACCTTCCTGCATCTGCGGGGTCTGGTGATTTATTGAATGTTTGATGTTTCAGGTTCAATGACGTCATCCAAAGCGACACCATGCTTAAGGCGGTGACCGAACTGGAATTATCGACTGCAGTAACACAACGGGTTAAATCACCAGGTGAGGACCATAGTCTTTCCTAGATTCATGACCGAACCCTCAGAGGTGGTAGGAACAGCGTGGCATTGAGGTGTCAAGGTGACCATACGCTGGAGATTTTGGACGGCCAAAAAGGCCGATTGACCATAGACGGATGTCCACGACAGATCCCGACAGCAGATATCTGTAATGGTTGTTCGGAACAGCAGATCTGCATCCCACGAGTGGAGGCTCAGGTCTGGCAACGGATCGAATGGTGACTTCTTTAGTTTTAACTTATGGTATTGTTGTGGAAGACGACGACCTTCACAGACCAACCGTGTATGACAGGAACCAGCAACCTTCAGCACTCCAGCTGTTTTGAAACTACAACTCCCAGCATGCACAACTCATAGAAGTGAAAGGAGGATTCTGGGAAATGTAGTTTCAGAACAGCTGGAGTGCCGGAGGTTGCTAAACCCTGGTGTATGACAAGTCACCCAGAAAATGGCCATCTGAAATTTCTGTGTATGACCAGCTTAGTCTTCTCAAGCATTAAGAGATTCCATTATGTAACTGGGATCTGTTCTGTCTTCACAGTAAACGCATTTCAGCATCTCTTGAAGGAATTAGATCTAGAAAAGTATGTGAATTCAAAGCTAACACTAAACGAGGTCTTAGAACTAGGACTGGATCATGTCCATCATGACCAAGCACGGGAAACAGGACTGGATCATGTCCATCATGACCAAGCACGGGAAACAGGACTGGATCATGTCCATCATGACCAAGCACGGGAAACAGGACTGGATAATGTCCATCATGACCAAGCACGGGAAACAGGACTGGATCATGTCCATCATGACCAAGCACGGGAAACAGGACTGGATCATGTCCATCATGACCAAGCACGGGAAACAGGACTGGATCATGTCCATCATGACCAAGCACGGGAAACAGGACTGGATAATGTCCATCATGACCAAGCACGGGTAACAGGACTGGATAATGTCCATCATGACCAAGCACGGGTAACAGGACTGGATCATGTCCATCATGACCAAGCACGGGAAACAGGACTGGATCATGTCCATCATGACCAACCTCAGGCCAAAGAGGAGATCCCTTGGATTTACTTAAAGAAACTGATGGCCTTAAACTCCACTGCAAGGGAGATGGCCAGTGACATCCACCCGCTAGATGTCCTCTGCGTCCTCCTGCAATGTGCCGACAGCTTTCTACAGCAAGAGATTGTAACCAAAATGTCCATGTGTCAATTTGCTGTCCCTTTGCTGCTTCCTCCCACCATCGGCCCAAACAACACCCTCATGCTATGGACGATGAGAGGTATTGTGAAGCGATGGAAAACTCACGTAAAAGAAAGCAGCAAAAAATTAATAGAAGAAAATATAGTATATATTCCCATGCCAGTCTTCTCGTTTGTCAGATTGGGGAAAGTGAAATTATCCAAATCTATGCTCTTAAATAACCTCCTCAGCTCACGAGCTCAAAACCACGACTTCTTCATACACGAGAATTTGGAGGGAGGAAACGTGGAGAAAAAAAGTGTCTAAAGGCCTCATAGAAATGTCCTGGTACTTTCCTTGTGGGAAATCTGACGTCTTCCCAGAACCTGTAGCAGTGACCAATCTACGTGGAGACCTGGGGTCCAACTGGGAACAGTTCACATTTCTGACTCGAATCTCATCGGCTGTGTTCATATTTGTCGACAGAGTTCCTACAGAGGCAGAAACCAGGCGATTACCAACCGGCACTAACTATTATTACGTTGTCACTCAGTTTGAAGAGTCACATAAGGCAAAATGGGACAACTTCATGTCGACGTTCAGGATTGATCAGAGCAATGTTATAATAAAGGACAGAAGAACAAACCTAAGTCAAATGGTGCAAGTGATGAGAAAGACCATGATGTCCTTGAGTACCAAACAGATCACAATTAAAAACATGGCATATAAAATCTCTGGTCTTCCCATTTGTATAGATGAACAATCGGAAGAATGCAGTCGGGCGAGAAGATATGCTGAAGAGCTAACACAAGACATTGCAGTGGTTGAGAAGTATAAAGAAAAGGCAATGGCCTTACAGGGGAAGCTCTGGAAACAACTGTCCGCAACAGAGAAGGAGCTCTGCCGAATGAGCAGACAGGGGGACCGGAGCATGCAGGACTACCAGTCAGAACTGATGGACAAACAGGCCTCCATTCGTCAGCAGCAAAGTGAGACCACAATGCATAAGAGCATAGAGCGCTTTATTGCAGCAACCACTGGCCTTCCAGCGGCAGAAAGACGCTATTTTCTTAAATGGCTTCAAGAGGAACTCAGTTCACTTGCTAGAAGAGATATCTTGGCGTTGCAGGTGAAATACAATGAAACATGTCTCAAGATAAATGATCTAGAACTAAAGAATCAAACACTAGAAAGATGTAGAACAGAACTGAAGGAGCTGGATCAGAAGATTTCGAATAGCTCTTTGGGACTTGAACACTTCCTGCGGGAGATGGGGCAGATCTATGAGGCTGAACGGGCTATGCAAAATCGAGGACTGATGAACATGAATAGGAGAAGTGCTGACAGCTTTCCAGGCACAGCTGCCGATCTCCTGCTGGATGGGTTCCCACTGGAGCTGATTGATGGAGATGTCTCCAACATTCCCATACAGTGGATAAAGGATGTCCTGACCGAGCTTGATAGGAAGACCGACGGACGCTGTAGGATGAGAGTGATATCGGTGTTGGGAGTGCAGAGTACGGGGAAGTCCACCCTTCTCAACACCATGTTTGGTCTACAGTTCCCTGTGGCCAGTGGACGCTGCACACGAGGAGCCTTCATGACCCTTATCAAAGTGAAGAAAACCTCCCGGGAAGAACTAGGCTGTGACTTTGTCATGGTGATTGACACTGAAGGGTTAAGGGCCCCCGAGCTATCTTCTCTGGAGGGCAGTTATGAGCACGACAATGAGTTGGCCACATTAGTGGTTGGGTTGAGTGATATCACCATAGTAAACATAGCCATGGAAAACGCAGCAGAAATGCAAGATATTTTACAGATTGTGGTCCATGCTTTTCTCCGGATGAAAGAGATAGGGGAAAAAACCAACTGTGTTTTTGTCCATCAGAATGTGAGTGATGTGTCCGCTCAAGAGAACAACATGAGGGATAAGAAAAAACTCCTAGAACAGCTCAACGAAGTGACAAAAATAGCTGCAAAAATGGAAAAAAGAAGTAAAGTCACAATGTTCAGCGACGTGATGGACTATGATCTGGAGAGAAACAACTTGTACATTTCTGGCCTGTGGCAGGGGAAGCCACCAATGGCCTCTGTGAACGTCGGTTACAGTGAACAAGTTCAAGACCTTAAAAAATATTTACTTGAATTTATTAAACGCCAAAAACATTATCGAAATCCGTCCAGCATTCCCCAATTCTGCAAATGGATCGAAAGCTTATGGAAGGCTGTAAAGTATGAGACATTCATCTTCAGTTTCCGAAACAGCCTGGTAGCGGACGCTTATTACAGACTGTCCATGCAGTTCTCCCTGTGGGAATGGGAATTTCGCAAAAAGGTCCACAGCAAAGTTAACAGCTTACAGAACAGCATCAAAAATCAGTCAGAGGAGGCTCCAGACAGAGGAGCACATGCCGAACTCAAGGACCTGGAAAACTGCATCCATCATGAAGAAACTCAAATGATCCAGTCACTAGAAAAATATTTCGAGGATAGGCTAGAAAATCAAAATGTTCAACTTGTAGAAAGATATCGGGAAGACTTCATTAAAAGCATCCAGTCTCTGAGAAGGGAACTGGAAAATAACGCTCAAGTCAAGTACAGAGAAGCGGTTGCTATACAGAGAGAGACATTAGCCATTCAGAATATCCAGAATAGATATCAAGAGTTAATAGAAGAAAAGATCACCAAACTTCTAGAACGCTGCAGAAAGGAAAACTACAGGTTGGGTAATAAAGATTTAATGAAGGAATTCAATACCATGTGGACCGAGACTCTTGAAGACCAACAGATCAGTCATGTGAACAAGCGTAACGTCCAACAGTCCATGTTCTATCAACTGAAACGAGACATGGGCATGAAAGGACCTCTGGTCAACGAGAGGCTTACATCAGAATGTACGTTACGAACCTCCTCGCTGATCGATCACTATTTAACAGAGGAGATAACTAACGAGGAGGACCACAAGCTGAAGACACTGGTGACCTTGTTAGACCAAAGCTGTGAAGAATATGTCGACAGAGTCGTTAACAGAGGCGGAGATTATGTCGATGTTTTCTGCTATGAATTACTTAACACGATCAACGAACAACTTGGGGCCAAAACAGGCAACGTGGCGGACTATTCTGTAGAGTTTGAGTTGGAGATAAAGATTTTCATTTTACATAAAGCGTCTCAGAAGTTTCAGGACATGCACGAGAGATTCAACCACAACAACCACCCAAGGGCCATTCTAGAGCGCCTCAAACCTCAGTATCTGTCAATATTCGCCGACTCATTCCAAGAAAAGGATGAATGTCAGAGTCGAGCCAAACGCTTCACCCAGCTCTGCCTGAAACCGGCCATATTCAACTATATATTCCAGAATCTCGGAGATAAAATTATGGATGATGTTCTTCTTGGTCCCAATAATCAGACTTTTAGAAACAGAAGCTTTTTTCAAAGCACTCTGCTAGAAGGTCTACTGTCCGACATGTCATTCCAGGAATACGTCAAGTACATAAGCTCCTATGAGGCATACGCTAAAGACTGGACGTCAAAATATATTTCTAAAACGTACAGAAATTCCCCAGTTCTAGAGTCTTTACAAGAACAGGTTCTCGCTGATATCATCTCAAGAATCAAAGACATTCTCAACAATGAAGAATGCCAGGAAAGTCCAAACCTCTCCAGATTTTTAAAAATATTTTGTGGGATGTTAAGAAAAGAATTGGTGCTGTCAACGGCAGAGATTAAAGTGTTGGCCTTCCACAGCCTTATGAATTCTAAGCAATTTTCTTCTGATGTTGAGGTCTTTCTCCAAGACACAGAACAAGAAGTTCGGTCAGAGATGAGGTCTATGAGTTTTGAATCTCTACTTTCCAAAATCACATTGAAGCCTCAGGATGAGCTGCTGAAGAAAGCGATTGGATGTGGACACCAGTGTCCGTTCTGTAAAGTCCCCTGTGAGGCTGGAAGTGATGCCCACGAGAACCACTTTGCATCTGTCCACAGACCTCGAGGACTGGGACAATACAGGTGGTGTAAGAATGAAAAACTGGTTGCTGACATTTGTACTACGGCCGTTGTGTCCCAAAGTCAATTCAAAAATTCAGACACGGGTTGGACATTTCATCCATACAAAGACTATCGCACTTACTATCCAGACTGGGCCATCCAGCCAGACCCCAGCATCGAGTCCTCCGATTACTGGAAATACATATTCGTGAAGTTTAATATAGAATTTGCTAAAATGTACAATGCAAAACCGGCCGTTCTGCCAGCCAACTGGAAGACGATCACCAAGGAGCAGGCCTCGTCCAGCCTGAGGAAAGTGTACAACTTGAGTTAATCTTTTTTTTTCTTTTCTTCTTTTTCATACATTTTTATTAGTGTATTCACAAAACCAAAAACCAAAGACATAACGGCAATAAAAAGGATATCAATTTAAAGGGGTTGTCCGGGTTCAGAGGTGAATCTGGACATATCTCCTTCTTCACCTAGGCAGCCCCTCTCACGTGAGCATTTTATGTCCAGATGCTCTCCTTCGTCCTCTGCTGAATCGCCCAGGACAAGGGCTTTTTCTGGAAATCCGGAGACGTACCAGCATCTCCATGGGCAAGCCAAAAACTCCCATTCCTGCACAACCCTCAAGAGGAATTTTTCATGTTTTTACCAATCTGAGTCCAATCCCTAATTTCCCTATGCCACAAATCCTTCCGTCCACACCTTCTCCATCTGTGACCGGGACGGACAATTATCTACAGCACTATCATGTGGACAATGTGATTCTCCACAGACTGAGGAGCCGCTTGTCAACAACGCAATAAAATATTCATTTTCCTTCTTTACAAATCTGAGCAATAAAATTTAGACTTTTTGGGAATTGTCTAAAATTATTCCACAGCGGAGAAGAACTACGGGGCGAGCAAAAAGTCGCCGGACGCCCTTTTATTTCAGAAACGAAAAAGGAAAATGAAATATCTGAAGACCCCAGCAAGTAATCGGTGAGGGGGCTTTTAGGCTATGTCTAAGCCAAGGCCACCATCTTGAAAGCTACCATTTTGGACGAAGGGCAAATTGTATCCAATGGGAAGGGGGTCTGTGTACATACATTACTTATCCTGTATTATACTCCAGAGCTGCACTCACTATTCTGCTGGTGCAGTCACTGTGTACATACATTACTTATCCTGTACTGACCCTGAGTTACATCCTGTATTATACTCCAGAGCTGCACTCACTATTCTGCTGGTGCAGTCACTGTGTACATACATTACTTATCCTGTACTGATCCTGAGTTACATCCTGTATTATACTCCAGAGCTGCACTCACTATTCTGCTGGTGCAGTCACTGTGTACATACATTACTTATCCTGTACTGATCCTGAGTTACATCCTGTATTATGCTCCAGAGCTGCACTCACTATTCTGCTGGTGCAGTCACTGTGTACATACATTACTTATCCTGTACTGATCCTGAGTTACATCCTGTATTATACTCCAGAGCTGCACTCACTATTCTGCTGGTGCAGTCACTGTGTACATACATTACTTATCCTGTACTGATCCTGAGTTACATCCTGTATTATACTCCAGAGCTGCACTCACTATTCTGCTGGTGCAGTGACTGTGTACATACATTACTTATCCTGTACTGATCCTGAGTTACATCCTGTATTATTCTCCAGAGCTGCACTCACTATTCTGCTGGTGCAGTCACTGTGTACATACATTACTTATCCTGTAATGACCCTGAGTTACATCCTGTATTATACTCCAGAGCTGCACTCACTATTCTGCTGGTGCAGTCACTGTGTACATACATTACTTATCCTGTACTGATCCTGAGTTACATCCTGTATTATACTCCAGAGCTGCACTCACTATTCTGCTGGTGCAGTCACTGTGTACATACATTACTTATCCTGTACTGATCCTGGGTTATATCCTGTATTATACCCCAGAGCTGCACTCACTATTCTGCTGGTGCAGTCACTGTGTACATACATTACTTATCCTGTACTGATCCTGGGTTACATCCTGTATTATACTCCAGAGCTGCACTCACTATTCTGCTGGTGCAGTCACTGTGTACATACATTACTTATCCTGTACTGATCCTGGGTTATATCCTGTATTATACCCCAGAGCTGCACTCACTATTCTGCTGGTGCAGTCACTGTGTACATACTATACTTATCCTGTACGGATCCTTAGTTACATCCTGTATTATACTTCAGAGCTGCACTCACTGTGTACATACATTGGTGACACGGGTGGCATATCCCCAGCTGTAGTCAGAGGACTGAAGACCTAAACTAGTAACAAGCCTGGGGCTTCCACCTCTGCCCGAAGGCAGGGCTGCACTACTGAGACCGACTCCAATTTTGGAAGAATAATATTTATATAAATCTGTAAAACCCTACCTGCTAACAATCTCAGTACAACATGTCTTACTTAATACGTCACTTCCAGAGCTGCACTCTCTATTCTTCTAGCAGTATTTAGCAATTTGTCTGACATACATATCTGAAAATGCAGCCGGCCCGGAGGTCATCTCCTGGAGCAGCAATTTCCTTCCAGGTAAGGCTCCTTTCACACTAGCGTTCGGGGCTCCGCTTGCGGGTTCCGTTTGAAGGCTCTCACAAGCGGCCTGGAACGGATCCGTACTGGCCTAATGCATTCTGAGTGGACGCGGATCTGCTCAGAATGCATCAGTCTGGCACCGTTTGTCCTCCGCTCCGCTCAGCAGGCGGACACCTGAACGCAGCTTGCAGCCTGGCCGTGCGGAGGCAAACGGATCCGTCCTGACTTACAGTGTAAGTCAATAGGGACGGATCCGTTTAAAGTTGACACAGTATGGCTAAATTTTCAAACGGATCCGTCCCCCATTGACTTTCAATGTAAAATCAAAACGGATCCGTTTGCACCATCATGAACAAAAAAAAATATATATATTTTTTTTTGTTCATGGTAATGCAAACGGATCCGTTCTGAACGGATCTAAGCGTTTGCATTATAGGTGTGGATCCGTCTGTGCAGACACCAGACGGATCCGCTCCGAACGCAAGTGTGAAAGTAGCCTAAGGCTGGGTTCACACCTAGGCGTTTCTCAAACGCGCGTTTTATGCGCGTTTTTTTTAATAGTGAACGCGCGTTTGACGCGCGTTTGGGTGATTGACAGCAGTGTTGTCCAAAGAGTCTATGGCCCAAACGCGCGTCAAACGCGCCAAAAAAAGCTCCTGTACTTGTTTGAGCGTCGGGCGTTTTACAGCGCGATCGTACGCGCTGTAAAACGCCCAGGTGTGAACCCTTCCCATAGGGAATCATTGGTTCTTGCCTGTTGTGCGTTTTACAGCGCGTAGGAACGCGCTGTAAAACGCTCAGGTGTGAACCCAGCGTAAGACAGATAGAAACTGCGCTCTGCTGCTTCTGGCATCCATCCATTTATCAGAGCAGACATGAAGGTAAAGATAAGTGAGTAGGTGAGGGGCTCCCAGGGGCCCCTAACTACATTACCCACTTCAGTGCCAGCTGCTGTAACAATTCAACCCGGGAGCTCAATTGTTGTGAGATCCTTATCAGAGCTGAGGGCTGGCTGCTGGGGATAAAGGAATGTAGGGCGTGAAGATCCGGGCAGCAGACCTCCAGCTCCAGCAGTATGGGGCGGGAAGATCCGGGCAGGAGATCTCCAGAGCAAGGAGTATGGGGCGGGAAGATCCGGGCAGGAGATCTCCAGAGCAAGGAGTATGGGGCGGGAAGATCCGGGCAGGAGATCTCCAGAGCAAGGAGTATGGGGCGGGAAGATCAGGGCAGCAGATCTCCAGAGCAAGGAGTATGGGGCGGGAAGATCCGGGCAGGAGATCTCCAGAGCAAGGAGTATGGGGCGGGAAGATCCGGGCAGGAGATCTCCAGAGCAAGGAGTATGGGGCGTGAAGATCCGGGCAGGAGATCTCCAGAGCAAGGAGTATGGGGCGGGAAGATCAGGGCAGCAGACCTCCAGCTCCAGCAGTATGGGGCGGGAAGATCAGGGCAGCAGTATGGGGCGTGAAGATCCGGGCAGCAGTATGGGGCGTGAAGATCCGGGCAGGAGATCTCCAGAGCAAGGAGTATGGGGCGTGAAGATCCGGGCAGGAGATCTCCAGAGCAAGGAGTATGGGGCGTGAAGATCCGGGCAGGAGACCTCCAGAGCAAGGAGTATGGGGCGGGAAGATCCGGGCAGCAGACCTCCAGAGCAAGGAGTATGGGGCGGGAAGATCCGGGCAGCAGACCTCCAGCTCCAGCAGTATGGGGCGGGAAGATCCGGGCAGCAGACCTCCAGCTCCAGCAGTATGGGGCGTGAAGATCCGGGCAGCAGTATGGGGCGTGAAGATCCGGGCAGGAGATCTCCAGAGCAAAGAGTATGGGGCGGGAAGATCCGGGCAGGAGATCTCCAGAGCAAGGAGTATGGGGCGTGAAGATCCGGGCAGGAGATCTCCAGAGCAAGGAGTATGGGGCGGGAAGATCCGGGCAGGAGATCTCCAGAGCAAGGAGTATGGGGCGGGAAGATCCGGGCAGCAGACCTCCAGCTCCAGCAGTATGGGGCGGGAAGATCCGGGCAGGAGATCTCCAGAGCAAGGAGTATGGGGCGGGAAGATCAGGGCAGCAGTATGGGGCGTGAAGATCCGGGCAGGAGATCTCCAGCTCCAGCAGTATGGGGCGGGAAGATCCGGGCAGCAGACCTCCAGCTCCAGCAGTATGGGGCGGGAAGATCAGGGCAGCAGTATGGGGCGTGAAGATCCGGGCAGGAGATCTCCAGAGCAAGGAGTATGGGGCGTGAAGATCCGGGCAGGAGATCTCCAGAGCAAGGAGTATGGGGCGTGAAGATCCGGGCAGGAGATCTCCAGAGCAAGGAGTATGGGGCGTGAAGATCCGGGCAGGAGATCTCCAGAGCAAGGAGTATGGGGCGTGAAGATCCGGGCAGGAGATCTCCAGAGCAAGGAGTATGGGGCGTGAAGATCCGGGCAGCAGATCTCCAGAGCAAGGAGTATGGGGCGTGAAGATCCGGGCAGCAGACCTCCAGCTCCAGCAGTATGGGGCGGGAAGATCAGGGCAGCAGTATGGGGCGTGAAGATCCGGGCAGGAGATCTCCAGAGCAAGGAGTATGGGGCGTGAAGATCCGGGCAGCAGATCTCTAGCCCTAACAGTAGGGAGCGTGAAGATCAGGACAGGAAAGCTCCTGCCCTAGCAGTATGGGGCATGAAGATCCGGGCAAGAGATCTCCAGCCCCAGGAGTATGGGGCGTGAAGATCCGGCCAGGAGACCTCCAGAGCAAGGAGTATGGGGTGTGAAGATCCAGGCAGGAGATCTCCAGAGCAAGGAGTATGGGGTGTGAAGATCCAGGCAGGAGATCTCCAGAGCCAGGGGTATGGGGCGTAAAGATCTGGCCAGGAGATCTCCAGACACAGGAGTAAGGGGCGGTGATAAGTTTTGGACAGATTTGGCCAAGCATGTCCCCGTGTTCTAGATTATACAATAGCGGCAGGGATGCTCAGACACAGCTGGGTAATGGCCACGTTTCCTAGAATCAATGTGGCTCATGTGACCTGCACTCACTACATCATAGATCAGCTACATGGATCACATACGGTCGCGTGAAAGTACCCTTAGTGTGCGTCTGTGTTCTATACTGCATGATGGCGGTAAGCGTGCTCCTGTGTTCTAGATTAGGGACGCTCAACCTGTGGCCATCCAGCTGTTGTAAAACTACAACTCCCAGTATGCCCTAAATGCTTAGGCTGTCCAGGCACGCTGGGAGTTGTAGTTTTGCAACAGTTGGAGGGCCGCAGGTTGAGCACCCCTGTTCTAGATGATATGATAGAAGTAAGAATGTCCCTGCATTCTAGATGATATGATAGAAGTAAGAATGTCCCTGCATTCTAGATGATACGATGCCAGTAAGTGTGCTTCTTTGCTCTAGATCATATAATAGAAGCAAGCATGATCCTGTGTTCTAGATCATATGAGGGCAGTAAGTGTGGTCCTGTGTTCTAGATCATATGAGGGCAGTAAGTGTGGTCCTGTGTTCTAGATCATATGAGGGCAGTAAGTGTGGTCCTGTGTTCTAGATCATATGAGGGCAGTAAGTGTGGTCCTGTGTTCTAGATCATATGAGGGCAGTAAGTGTGGTCCTGTGTTCTAGATCATATGAGGGCAGTAAGTGTGGTCCTGTGTTCTAGATCATATGAGGGCAGTAAGTGTGGTCCTGTGTTCTAGATCATATGAGGGCAGTAAGTGTGGTCCTGTGTTCTAGATCATATGAGGGCAGTAAGTGTGGTCCTGTGTTCTAGATCATATGAGGGCAGTAAGCAAGCTCCTGCATTCTAGGCCATATGATAGAAGTAAGCGTGCTCCTGTGTTCTAGACCAGGCATGCTCAACCTGTGGTCCTCCAGCTGTTGCAAAACTACAACTCCCATCATTCCCGGACAGCCTACAGCAGGGCATGGTGGGAGTTGTAGTTTTACAACAGCTGGAGGGCCGCAGGTTGAGCTTCCATGTTCTAGACCATATAATAGAGGAAAGCGTGCTCCTGTGTTCTAGACCAGGCATGCTCAACCTGTGGTCCTCCAGCTGTTGCAAAACTACAACTCCCATCATTCCCGGACAGCCTACAGCAGGGCATGGTGGGAGTTGTAGTTTTACAACAGCTGGAGGGCCGCAGGTTAAGCATCCCTGTTCTAGACGATATAATAGAGGAAAGCGTGCTCCTGTGTTCTAGATTGTATAATGACAGGAAGCGTGCTCCTGTGTTCTAGACCGTATAATGACAGGAAGTGTGCTCCTGTGTTCTAGATTGAGCAGTACACGTGCTCCTGAGTACAGGTGTGTTCTAGACTTTGATGATGGGGTCGGGGTGCTCCTATAGATGATGTGTGGGTTCAGTAGGTGACTTCCCCAACTACTGCCCGTTTCACTAAGTTGGATCTTATAAAAACACCAGAGACTTTCCATCATGACCCCCTGACCCATGTGCCGGCTGCGGGTGCCACCTGTGGTGTCCTCTCCCTGATCTAGAATGGTGACAGAACCTCATCCCTGAGGAGGGGTTGGTGCCACACATGAGGGTGACCCAGGCGCCGCTGCTCCTACCTGTGGCGGTGCTCGTCGTGGCCCAGGCCGTGGATCAGGAAGCCGCCCGAGTTCTTGTCGCCCTTGTCGGAGTCGATGTGGGGGATGAGCACGTCCTCCAGGCCCAGGTCGAAGCGCTTGTGCTTGGAGGAGTCCGGCAGGAAGAAGAAGGCGCCGAAGCAGAGCGTGATGAAGGCACTGAGGATGAGGAGCAGGATGAACTTCTCCGAGAGCCTCAGGGTGGCGCGGTGGTGGGGGATGGACGAGGCGCCCAGGCTGAGAGGGGGGATCCTGCGCCCAGACAGGGGGAGCAGAGCTGGGGTGGTCATGTCTGCAGCGGCCGTGAAGAGCGGGTATCAGGTGATGCCAAACGTACAATGCATTGAGGGACTGTCAGCGAAGACCTGCCACGTGTCACCCTGGGCACCCGATGCCAGTACAATGAAAGAGCGCCCACAAATCCTGGCAGGTGAGGGGAACAAGTACAAGGTGCCCGCTCTGCCCCCTCACCAGAGGTGCCAGCTATGCCCCCTTACTGACAGGTATCCGGTGCCAACAGTGCCCCCTTACTGACAGGTATCCGGTGCCAACAGTGCCCCCTTACTGACAGGTATCCGGTGCCAACTGTGCCTCCTTACTGACAGGTATCCAGTGCCAGCTGCGCCCCCTCAAAGGTGCCAGGTATCCAAAGGCAGCTGTGCCCCCTTACGGACAGGTATCCAGTACAAGCTGTGCCCCCTCACTGACAGGTATCCAGTGCCAGCTGTGCCCCCTCACCAGAGGTGCCAGGTGTCCAGTACAAGCTGTGCCCCCTCACCAGAGGTGCCAGGTGTCCAGTACAAGCTGTGCCCCCTCACCACAGGTGCCAGGTGTCCAGTGCCAGGTGTGCCTCTTCAGTATGACATGTGCCTGGTAACCGGTGCCAGCCGAGCCTCTGTACTGTAGGGAGTGCCGGCCACGGCCTGTGGTGCCTCCCGCACTGAGGTGACGAGGTTAGGGGCCCGTGTTTCAGTCCAGGCTATGAGCGAGCAGTGACCGTAGACAGGACGGAAGCAGCCCGGGTCCGCTCTCTCCGGAGACCTCGGCCGATGCAGCTCCCGGCGCTCAGCCCGCAGCTCCTCCTCTATCTCATACGTTAATCGGTGCCTTCGCCATCTTGACCGGGGAGGCGGAGCGAGGAGGAGCTGCCATGGAGACTCCGAGTCCTCCGCAGCCAATGAGGCTGACAGCTGACGTAACACGTCACTTCCGGCGTTAAGGGTCACGTAGGCCATAGCACATTCTATGCCCGCCATCTTTGATAAGGGAAGGGAAAGTATCACAGGGTTTGACCTAAACTAGACGTCTACTGTCAGTGTCACAGGGGGCGGGATTAGATACACAGCTCAGGAGACTGTATCACACTGGACAGAAGGGATTAGATACACAGCTCAGCAGACTGTATCACACAGGATAGGATTAGATACACAGCTCAGGAGACTGTATCACACAGGAGAGGATTAGATACACAGCTCAGCAGACAGTATTACACAGGATAGGATTAGATACACAGCTCAGCAGACAGTATCACACAGGATAGGATTAGATACACGGCTCAGCAGACAGTATCACACAGGATAGGATTAGATACACAGCTCAGCAGACTGTATCACACAGGATAGGATTAGATACACAGCTCAGCAGACAGTATCACACAGGATAGGATTAGATACACGGCTCAGCAGACAAGTAGTCACACAGGATAGGATTAGATACACAGCTCAGCAGACAGTATCACACAGGATAGGATTAGATACACAGCTCAGCAGACAGTATCACACAGGATAGGATTAGATACACAGCTCAGCAGACAGTATCACACAGGATAGGATTAGATACACAGCTCAGCAGACAGTATCACACAGGATAGGATTAGATACACAGCTCAGCAGACAGTATCACACAGGATAGGATTAGATACACAGCTCAGCAGACAGTATCACACAGGATAGGATTAGATACACAGCTCAGCAGACAGTATCACACAGGACTAGGATTAGATACACAGCTCAGCAGACAGTATCACACAGGATAGGATTAGATACACAGCTCAGCAGACCGTATCACACAGGATAGGATTAGATACACAGCTCAGCAGACAGTATCACACAGGATAGGATTAGATACACAGCTCAGCAGACAGTATCACACAGGATAGGATTAGATACACAGCTCAGCAGACAGTATCACACAGGATAGGATTAGATACACAGCTCAGCAGACAGTATCACACAGGATAGGATTAGATACACAGCTCAGCAGACAGTATCACACAGGATAGGATTAGATACACAGCTCAGCAGACAGTATCACACAGGATAGGATTAGATACACGCTCAGCAGGACAGTATCACACAGGATAGGATTAGATACACAGCTCAGCAGACAGTATCACACAGGATAGGATTAGATACACAGCTCAGCAGACAGTATCACACAGGATAGGATTAGATACACAGCTCAGCAGACAGTATCACACAGGATAGGATTAGATACACAGCTCAGCAGACAGTATCACACAGGATAGGATTAGATACACAGCTCAGCAGGACAGTATCACACAGGATAGGATTAGATACACAGCTCAGCAGACAGTATCACACAGGATAGGATTAGATACACAGCTCAGCAGACAGTATCACACAGGATAGGATTAGATACACAGCTCAGCAGACAGTATCACACAGGATAGGATTAGATACACAGCTCAGCAGGACAGTATCACACAGGATAGGATTAGATACACAGCTCAGCAGACAGTATCACACAGGATAGGATTAGATACACAGCTCAGCAGACAGTATCACACAGGATAGGATTAGATACACAGCTCAGCAGACAGTATCACACAGGATAGGATTAGATACACAGCTCAGCAGACAGTATCACACAGGATAGGATTAGATACACAGCTCAGCAGACAGTATCACACAGGATAGGATTAGATACACAGCTCAGCAGACAGTATCACACAGGATAGGATTAGATACACAGCTCAGCAGACAGTATCACACAGGATAGGATTAGATACACAGCTCAGCAGACAGTATCACACAGGATAGGATTAGATACACAGCTCAGCAGACAGTATCACACAGGATAGGATTAGATACACAGCTCAGCAGACAGTATCACACAGGATAGGATTAGATACACAGCTCAGCAGACAGTATCACACAGGATAGGATTAGATACACAGCTCAGCAGACAGTATCACACAGGATAGGATTAGATACACAGCTCAGCAGGACAGTATCACACAGGATAGGATTAGATACACAGCTCAGCAGACAGTATCACACAGGATAGGATTAGATACAAGCTCAGCAGACAGTATCACACAGGACTAGGATTAGATACACGGCTCAGCAGACAGTATCACACAGGATAGGATTAGATACACGGCTCAGCAGACAGTATCAAACAGGATAGGATTAGATACCGGCTCAGCAGGCAGTATCACACAGGATAGGAATTAGATACACGGCTCAGCAGACAGTATCACACATGAAGTGATTAGATACACAGCTACAGCAGACAGTATCACACAGGATAGGATAGATACACAGCTCAGCAGCAGTATCACACAGGAAGGATTAGATACACAGCTCAGCAGACAGTATCACACAGGGATAGGATTAGATACACAGCTCAGCAGACAGTATCACACAGGATAGGATTAGATACACAGCTCAGCAGACAGTATCACACAGGATAGGATTAGATACACAGCTCAGCAGACAGTATCACACAGGAGAGGATTAGATACCCAGCTCAGCAGACAGTATCACACAGGCTAGGATTAGATACACAGCTCAGCAGACAGTATCACACAGGATAGGATTAGATACACAGCTCAGCAGACAGTATCACACAGGATAGGATTAGATACACAGCTCAGCAGACAGTATCACACAGGATAGGATTAGATACACGGCTCAGCAGACAGTATCACACAGGATAGGATTAGATACACAGCTCAGCAGACAGTATCACACAGGAGAGGATTAGATACACAGCTCAGCAGACAGTATCACACAGGATAGGATTAGATACACAGCTCAGCAGACAGTATCACACAGGATAGGATTAGATACACAGCTCAGCAGACAGTATCACACAGGATAGGATTAGATACACAGCTCAGCGGACAGTATCACACAGGACAGGATTAGATACACAGCTCAGCAGACAGTATCACACGGGATAGGATTAGATACACAGCTCAGCAGGCAGTATCACACAGGATAGGATTAGATACACAGCTCAGCAGACAGTATCACACAGGATAGTATTAGATACACAGCTCAGCAGACAGTATCACACAGGATAGGATTAGATACACAGCTCAGCAGACAGTATCACACAGGACGGGATTAGATACACAGCTCAGCAGACAGTATCACACAGGATAGGATTAGATACACAGCTCAGCAGACAGTATCACACAGGATAGGATTAGATACACAGCTCAGCAGACAGTATCACACAGGACAGGATTAGATACACAGCTCAGCAGACAGTATCACACAGGATAGGATTAGATACACAGCTCAGCAGGCAGTATCACACAGGATAGGATTAGATACACAGCTCAACAGACAGTATCACACAGGATAGGATTAGATACACAGCTCAGCAGACAGTATCACACAGGATAGGATTAGATACACAGCTCAGCAGACAGTATCACACAGAACAGGATTAGATACACAGCTCAGCAGACAGTATCACACAGGAGAGGATTAGATACACAGCTCAGCAGACAGTATCACACAGGATAGGATTAGATACACAGCTCAGCAGACAGTATCACACAGGACGGGATTAGATACACAGCTCAGCAGACAGTATCACACAGTGTAGGATTAGATACACAGCTCAGCAGACTGTATCACACAGGATAGGATTAGATACACAGCTCAGCAGACAGTATCACACAGGATAGGATTAGATACACGGCTCAGCAGGCAGTATCACACAGGATAGGATTAGATACACAGCTCAGCAGGCAGTATCACACAGGATAGGATTAGATACACAGCTCAGCAGACAGTGTCACACAGGATAGGATTAGATACACAGCTCAGCAGGCAGTATCACACAGAACAGGATTAGATACACAGCCCAGCAGACAGTATCACACAGGAGAGGATTAGATACACAGCTCAGCAGACAGTATCACACAGGATAGGATTAGATACACAGCTCAGCAGACAGTATCACACAGGACGGGATTAGATACACAGCTCAGCAGGCAGTATCACACAGGATAGGATTAGATACACAGCTCAGCAGACAGTATCACACAGTGTAGGATTAGATACACAGCTCAGCAGACAGTATCACACAGGATAGGATTAGATACACAGCTCAGCAGACAGTATCACACAGGATAGGATTAGATACACGGCTCAGCAGGCAGTATCACACAGGATAGGATTAGATACACAGCTCAGCAGACAGTATCACACAGGATAGGATTAGATACACAGCTCAGCAGACAGTATCACACAGGATAGGATTAGATACACAGCTCAGCAGGCAGTATCACACAGGATAGGATTAGATACACAGCTCAGCAGACAGTATCACACAGGGTAGGATTAGATACACAGCTCAGCAGACTGTATCACACAGGATAGGATTAGATACACAGCTCAGCAGACAGTATCACACAGGATAGGATTAGATACACAGCTCAGCAGACAGTATCACACAGGATAGGATTAGATACACAGCTCAGCAGACAGTATCACACAGGATAGGATTAGATACACAGCTCAGCAGACTGTATCACACAGGATAGGATTAGATACACAGCTCAGCAGACAGTATCACACAGGACAGGATTAGATGCACAGCTCAGCAGACAGTATCACACAGGACGGGATTAGATACACAGCTCAGCAGACAGTATCACACAGGATAGGATTAGATACACAGCTCAGCAGACAGTATCACACAGGATAGGATTAGATACACAGCTCAGCAGACAGTATCACACAGGATAGGATTAGATACACAGCTCAGCAGACAGTATCACACAGGACAGGATTAGATACACAGCACAGCAGGCAGTATCACACAGGATAGGATTAGATACACAGCTCAGCAGACAGTATCACACAGGATAGGATTAGATACACAGCTCAGCAGACTGTATCACACAGGATAGGATTAGATACACAGCTCAGCAGACAGCATCACACAGGATAGGGTTAGATACACGGCTCAGCAGACAGCATCACACAGGATAGGATTAGATACACAGCTCAGCAGACAGTATCACACAGGATAGGATTAGATACACAGCTCAGCAGGCAGTATCACACAGGATAGGATTAGATACACAGCTCAGCAGACGGTATCACACAGGAGAGGATTAGATACACAGCTCAGCAGACAGTATCACACAGGACAGGATTAGATACACAGCTCAGCAGACTGTATCACACAGGATAGGATTAGATACACAGCTCAGCAGACAGTATCACACAGGATAGGATTAGATACACAGCTCAGCAGACAGTATCACACAGGATAGGATTAGATACACAGCTCAGCAGACAGTATCACACAGGACGGGATTAGATACACAGCTCAGCAGACAGTATCACACAGGATAGGATTAGATACACAGCACAGCAGGCAGTATCACACAGGATAGGATTAGATACACAGCTCAGCAGTCAGTATCACACAGGATAGGATTAGATACACAGCTCAGCAGACAGTATCACACAGGACGGGATTAGATACACGGCTCAGCAGACAGTATCACACAGGATAGGATTAGATACACAGCTCAGCAGACAGTATCACACAGGATAGGATTAGATACACAGCTCAGCAGACAGTATCACACAGGATAGGATTAGATACACAGCTCAGCAGACAGTATCACATAGGATTAGATACACAGCTCAGCAGACAGTATCACACAGGATAGGATTAGATACACAGCTCAGCAGACAGTATCACACAGGATAGGATTAGATACACAGCACAGCAGGCAGTATCACATAGGATAGGATTAGATACACAGCTCAGCAGACAGTATCACACAGGATAGGATTAGATACACAGCTCAGCAGACAGTATCACACAGGATAGGATTAGATACACGGCTCAGCAGACAGTATCACACAGGACAGGATTAGATACACAGCTCAGCAGGCAGTATCACACAGGATAGGATTAGATACACAGCTCAGCAGACAGTATCACACAGGATAGGATTAGATACACAGCTCAGCAGACAGTATCACACAGGAGAGGATTAGATACACAGCTCAGCAGACAGTATCACACAGGACAGGATTAGATACACAGCTCAGCAGACTATCACACAGGACAGGATTAGATGCGTATGCGTCTATAATAGCTAATAGTCTAACGGAAAGGCGCTAAGAATATATATACTTTATTAGAAAATGTATTTAAAATCAGGGGGTTGTATCAAGAACTCCTGCAATCAGGTGCCTCGGAGCGGACGCGGTGATGCTCAGGTTTGTACCTGGAGGATAAGATGTAATAATTAAATCTCTCCCGTTCACCACTAATCTGTATAAGCCCCAAATGTGTCAGAAATCGCCGTCTACAGGGATAATGTCGCCATGAAGCGACTAAGATACGGTCACCAGGACACAGTAGTCGGTGTGTAGAGGCTGTGAAGGCGAGGAATGTTCTGCCGACTGGAATATGTGTAGGGCCGCGAGTGTAACCCCTCATAAACCAGATCTGCACTCACACGTTGCGTCTCCCAAACGCTCGACGCGTTTCATCATAAACAGAATCCTCAGGAGCTCATTGTAACACTTGACTGTGGAGAGATATCGCAGCCGCTGACGCTCGGGCGCTCCAAAGCTATGACAGGCGGCCGCGCAAAGCGCAAGTGGGTTGGGTAGGGATAGCGGCGTATGAGCGCCAGGCGAGGCGGTCTAAGCCGCTGTAGCGTTACATTACCCTACTTCGTGAGATTCCCCTACCTCCTGACTTCCTGTCGCACTGCTAATGACGTGAGAAGGCGTTCCTGATTTTAACGATCTGCGCATGCGCAAACCGACAGTTTATGGAAAATCTCAGCAGAGTTCAGCTACACACCAGGACACTGCGCATGCGCAGGAGAGTCTCAGTAGGGAAATATTACAGTCCAGTGCGCAAGCGCGGCTAATTCCGGGCGGCGCATGCGCAGTGTCCCGGTGTGAAGCTGAACTCCGCTGAGATTTTCGATAAACTGTCGGTTTGCGCATGCACAGATCGTCAAAACTCAGGAACGCCTCCTTACGTCATTAGCAGTGCGACGGGAAGTCAGGAGGTAGGGGAATCTCACGAGGTAGGGTAGTGTAACGCTACACCGGACGTACACTCGCCGGCACTAACCGCCCACCGCAATGAGATGTCCGCCCGCAGGATCGCGGTGACAGCAGGGATAAAGTAACCAGGAAAAATAGACCAGAGCGCAGTAGGTGAGAACCAAGAGACTGAAGCCGGAGACCACCCGCAGAGGTCCCACTGCCCCCCAGTGATGAGAATGGACGCAGCAGCCATGGTGTATGGAATAGCAATAAGGTACGTGACACAAACAGACATCGGGACCTATGTGACGGCACCCGATGAAGAAATGTGGTCATTGAGTCCTGCAGGAAGAACGGTGCCCAGTCTGGATGTCCACTGGGCTTCTGTCTGCATTGCCACCACGCAGGGAGGGTCTCACAATTTCAATGCCCTGAAAAACGATTGCCCGCTCATTGCCACCATGATGCAAATTGATATGTCAAGCAATGGGGGTGTCAGCATTCTTCCCGGATAGTCATGCCAACATCCAGGCCCGGCCGTGCAGTCTACCATTACCACAGTGTATAACATCCAGCCTCTAGCCATGCAGTCTACCATTACCACAGTGTATAACATCCAGCCTCTAGCCGTGCAGTCTACCATTACCACAGTGTATAACATCCAGCCTCTAGCCATGCAGTCTACCATTACCACAGGTGTATAATATCCAGCCTCTAGCCATGCAGTCTACCATTACCACAGGTGTATAATATCCAGCCTCTAGCCATGCAGTCTGCCATTACCACAGTGTATCACATCCAGTCTCTAGCCATGCAGTCTACCATTACCACAGTGTATAACATCCAGCCTCTAGCCGTGCAATCTACCATTACCACAGTGTATAACATCCAGCCTCTAGCCGTGCAGTCTACCATTACCACAGTGTATAACATCCAGCCTCTAGCCATGCAGTCTACCATTACCACATGTGTATAATATCCAGCCTCTAGCCATGCAGTCTACCATTACCACAGGTGTATAATATCCAGCCTCTAGCCATGCAGTCTGCCATTACCACAGTGTATCACATCCAGTCTCTAGCCATGCAGTCTACCATTACCACAGTGTATAACATCCAACCTCTAGCCGTGCAGTCTACCATTACCACAGTGTATAACATCCAGCCTCTAGCCGTGCAGTCTGTCATTACCACAGTGTATAACATCCAGCCTCTAGCCATACAGTCTACCATTACCACAGTGTATAACATCCAGCCTCTAGCCATGCAGTCTACCATTACCACAGTGTAGAACATCCAGCCTCTAGGCCATGCAGTCTACCATTACCATAGTGTATCACATCCAGCCTCCAGCCATCCAGTCTTCCATTACCACAGTGTATAACATCCAGCCTCTAGCCGTGCAGTCTACCATTACCACAGTGTATCACATCCTGTGGGAGGAGCTGTGTTTCTTCCTCTGTGCTGCACTGTGAGAGGAGCAGGAGCCTGACATCGTGTGCTGGGGGATACGCTGCCCTTTCCCCAGGGGGTGGCGTGTTCTCCAGGTATGGATCCTCGAGCCCCTGACTGCCGCCGTTTATCTACACGTGCCGGCAGCCATAGTGGAACCCCGCGTGCGGCAGGAAGACCTCCTGAAACTGGAGACTTACCTCCTGATTCTCCAGCATCGAGAAACAGCGGCAAGGTGACACCGGCGGCCGGTGGTAAGCCTCAGAGAACCCCGCAGCGTGCGGCTGCAAAGCCGCAGGGAGCAGATGACAGCCCCGCTCAGATAGCGGGCAGGAGAGGAGCAGCAGCCAGGAGCAGCAGAGATCCACTGCAGGAATCCCTGTGTGACTCCAGCAATGCACCGGGTGGGGTCAGGAGATGTCCTGGGATCCTCTCTGAGCTCCTCTTCAGAGCAGATAACTCTGCACCCAGGAAAGCTGGATGGGAAAGAAAGGCCGGCTGCTAAGCAGGCAGCGGGTGAACAGAGAGCAGAGCCGGCGGGTCAGGTTGCTGAACAAGCAGCCTGTGAAGTCTCTGGACCAAGGAAAGCTGCAGGAATGGAGCCTGGAACCCCAGAGGGTGAGGTATGTGAGGCTGGGAGTAGTGATTCTGTGCCTCAGCCCAGAGGGGGGGCTTCAGGTGTAACTAGCAGTGACTTAGCTCCTGGTGGGGTTGCTGGTGTTTCTGGTTCTCCTGGTATCTCCTCTGGTGTACAAGCTGCAGAGGCCAGGAGACTGTTTAATTGGGGGGTCATGAGCCCCACTGAAACCCCCTCATTGTACTCATCAAGGGTGGCGTATTTTCTAAATCAGCTTGAGGAGGTAAAGAAGAAATTAAAACAATTTAAATTGGAACAGAGGAATGTGAAAGCTCAGGCCATGCTACCAAAAAGTAAGAGAGCGGTCCTGTCCTCCAGGCTGGAGAAGCTGGAGGAGGAGATCGCGACTTTGGAGGAAAAGAGGGCCTCCATAGTGAAAAATGGAGGGCCGTTTATGGAGAAATTCAAGAATGACTGTCGCTTTGAAAGCATGTCTGGCTCCAGTCCGTCAGGGCTGCGGTCTGGAAGCCAGAGGAAGGTGAAGGAGTTGGCGGTGGAATCAGAGGTGGACTCATTACCGGGTGGCCAAGGGGACCCCTCTGAACCAGTTATGTCATCCTCTGGGGATGAAGGCAGGTCTGGGGGGAGACTAATGGTGGAGATCAGACAGCTGGAATCCCCAGTGGGCAAATTGTATTTCGGTGACGAGGAGGTCCCGGAAGATGAGGTGGTAAGAGAAAAGAAAAAGAAGATCATAAAAGACGAAGTGTTACGTTTTGTGCCTTCTGAACCCATTGCTGAGCCCAGCGCGGTTCCTGTAGTGGAATCGGGCCAAACGGCACGGGAGAATGAATCTGAGATGGTGGCAGCAGGTGTCCCCCTTTCCTGCAGTGGAAAGGAGAACACAGGAGCAGACAGGGTTAAAACCCCTGACAGTGTTGCGGACAAGGTGAAGGATGGAATGGCTGCGGACAAGGCTCAGAAAAAGACAGTTGAAAGGGCCAGAGCAAAATCTGGAAGGTTTATAAAGAAACCAGCAAATAAACCATTAAAGTCTGTGGATGTTGCTGAATCTTCAGGGACTGTGCGGGCTGCAGAGAGGGTGAGGGGTGTGGGGGATAGGAAGTCCTCCGCAGTTCCTGAAATGGGGGGCCCTTCAGACCCTGCCCCCAATGACTCCAGTACTCCTCTAGGGAACCCGACCAGTCTGAGGGGAGTGAAGAGCGATGGGATTGTAAGTATGGTAAATGATGTTGCGAGTGGTAACTTAGGAAGAGACGCAAATGAGAGCATGAATGAGAGTATGAATGAGAGTATGAATGAGAGTATGAATGAGAGTATGAATGAGGACGTTGTTACAAATAAGGATGTAAATAGGGAAATGAATGGTGAGGCAAATGAAGATATAACTGGTGAGAGTATGAATGAGGAATTGGTAGTTGCTTATGCAGCAGATACGGAAGTCGAGGAGGAAGAGGCTGACGGGAGGAGGCAGGTTGCAAGGGAAGCAGGGGATTGTGTAAATAGGAGATCATATGCTAGTGTGGCTGCAGGTGACTCTTTGCCCAGGGAATCAGGTAATGGTAACTTGCAACGGCGCCTCTTGGAGGCTCTGAGGAAGGGGAAAGAGACTTCCATGCAGGTGGAGGGTGAACCGGTTAAACTGTCTTTTTGGACAGAGAGACATGGTCTGAGAACCTTCCGAGAGGAAAGAGCGGGAGAGACCGTTTGGTCTCTCCCTACATCCGGGGGGAGCCGTAGGAATGTGGCCCGTCTCTCTTGGAGGAGTGAAGAACCAACGCCTTCTAGGAAAGACGTTGTGGAGCTTCTCCTGGGGATGGGCTTTGTGGCAAATGACATCTTTGCCCTAATCCATCCCTACGGCACCAAGAGTTTCGATGTTAGTTTTGTTAGACCAGAGGGGCTTGAGCTCTTCTGGTCTAAATATGAACTGGCAAAGAACACCCCGGCCTGGCGGGGATTTTCTGTCCAGGCTATAACCCGCCAGACGATGGTCAAGAAAGTGACGGTATTAACCTGTAACGAATCACTTTCTAGCGTGGACATTATGACATGGCTCAGTCGTTATGGCGAGGTTGGACAATTCCCCGCCAAAGTTTTGGATGATCACGGCATCTGGTCAGGTGCCTGGACCTTCAGCGTAAAGCTGAGGGCACAGGGCAACTCAGTTGCTCATATCCCCTCCTCTGTTTTCTTGGGTCGAGATAGAATTATGGTTTTCTATCAGGGACAGCCGAAGGTCTGCTATAGGTGTGGTAGTCCCACTCACTTTAGCGCACAATGCGATGTTCGCAAGTGTGCAAAGTGTGGTGACATTGGCCATCTTGCCGCATCCTGTAGGCGGATTCGGTGTAACCTGTGTGGGGACCTGGGTCATCCCTTCAGTCGTTGTCCGCTTGCCTTTTCCAACAAGGCTCAGGGCCGGGCCCGGACTCAAGCGGATGCTGGCCATGAAGCTGGGTCTGTTGTTGAAGAAGGGCCTGCTGCCGGGACTGGGCCGGTTGGTGAAGGGACGAGTGCCGGTGATACCAGCACTGGAAGAAGCAGACAGGGTACAGTTAAGAACTTAAGGCCTTCCAGGATTAAACGGCAAGAAAAACGCCGTAGGGATAGGGAGCAGGCGGCAGCTGGTCCCTTAGTTGATTCTCCGGCAGGCCTTTTAGTTGGGGATCCAGGTTGTAGCGACCCAGGGTACAGCGATGAGGAGGGAGGACCTGGGGTTCAGCCTGAGGAAGCCAACCCCTCTGCTACATCCGCATCCTCGTACGGCGAAAGCATGGACGAGGATTACAGGAGGTGGTTGGGGGATAGGAGGAACAAACGGAGCAGGAGGAAAAAGAAAGGAGAGGGTCGCAAGCCCTCTCTGGAGTGGGATTTATCTGTCCCACTCACCCTTGACCAGATGCCAGAGGAAGAATTAGTCGGGGCCCCTCCTGTGGATCTCTCCAACCGGTATCAGGTCCTTGACGAGGATCCCCCAACTCCAGTTGGGGAGGAGGAGGATGTGGTACCGGAGGGCGCAAAGGCCTCCTCGCAGGTTGCCGGGCCCTGCCCTCCTTCTTCTGGAGGGGGGGCTAAGCCTGATTCCGTGGGCAAACAGAACGGTATGGATGTATCAGTGTGTCTGAAAAGGCAAAAGGAAAATGAAGGATCAGGAGATAATGATGAGGAGAGTGGTGGTGGAGGGGGGAAAAAGAAAGCTATCCAACTCGATCATGTATGATGGCGGAACTCACCCTGTTGACGCTGGCAAGTATTAATGTTGCTAGCATTAAGTCAGACGTGGCCCGTTTTATGGCCTTTGATTTTTTCAGCCGTATTGATGCTGATATTTTATTTTTGCAAGAGACCTGGTTAACAAGTGTTGAGTTGCTGGCGAAAGCCAAGCAGGAATGGCGGCTCGGTCCGTCATTCTGGTCTCTTGCGGCCGAGCCACGTAGCGGGGTGGCGGTCCTTTTTAAAACCGCCGAAAGAGTAGAATGCAGGAGGATTATCGAGTTGGAAATGGGAAGGTGCCTGATTCTAGATGTCCTCATGGGAAGACAAGAATTAAGATTAATCAACATCTATGGACCACAAAGTAGGTGGGACCGTAAATGTCTTCTTATGAGGATTAAGCCTTTTCTTTTTACCAGCCGACAAGTAATCTTTGGAGGAGACTTTAACAATGTGACTAGAGTCTGTGATAGGGGGGTCCCCAGAGGTGGGCTGGATACTGATGGCGTCGTCTTGAGTAGAATAGTTGAGGAAGCTCGTCTGGTGGATGCTCATTTACGGCACAAACCGGATCACGTGGATTTCACCTTTAATAAGGGAAATCGTAGGTCTAGAATAGATAGGTTTTATTTGAAGGAGGAGGCTGTTTTTTCGGCTTTACAAGCTGAGGAAGTGGAATTCTCCGATCACTGTTTAATTAGTTTCTCTCTGAATGTTACAGAGACTCCCCGCATGGGAAAAGGAATATGGAAGTTGAATTCGTCTCTCCTGGAAGAAGCGATGGTAGGACAATCCTTTGAGGATTTCCTTCAGAGCCAGGAACCTTTGGTGGACATGTGCAACAGTAAGTCGGAGTGGTGGGAGATGTTTAAAAAAAGGACGGCGAGGTTTTTCCGAAAGCTCTCTAACCTCAGGAGCTGGGACAGATACCGTCTGTACCAGGAACTGAGGAAGAAACTTGAAAGACTTGTGTCGACGGGAGATAGCCGCGAGGATATCTCTCGTGTAAAATCCTTGCTCAAGAGGTGTCAGTATGATAGGTACGCCTCTTTGGTTGCCGAGAGGGATTTCGGGAAATACCGCTCGCCCGACCCTTACGGGAACTGTAAGATGGCAGTAAGAAGTAAACTAGTGATGGGCCTGGTTGACAGTACAGGCTCCCTGAATAGGTCCAAATCAGGGATCCTGGAGGTCGTCAGGTCCTTCTACTCTCACCTCTTTGGTAGGAAAGAACTGAATCGGGACAGTCTTTCAGCTTTCTTGGCTGGGGCGATTCCCGGGGCGGGAATGGACCCCTCTCTTGATATTTTGACAGAACCTATCAGGGAAGAGGAAGTGAGACTGGCCATTGATGGGCTCAGGCCCAAAAAATCGCCAGGTCCGGATGGCTTAACATCCGAGTGGTATAAGACTTTTAGGGAACAATTAGTTCCTCTCTTGACCGAGGTGTATAACGAGTGTCTTTCCTCGGGCAATCTGCCAAGGTCAATGGGAAAGTCCGTCCTGATTCTTCTGACAAAGGGTAGGGATCCATCCCGCATTGAGAATTGGAGACCCATATCGCTTCTCAATGTGGACAGAAAGATTTTGGCAAAAATACTCTTCTGCAGACTGGCGAAATTTGCGCCGAAGCTCCTTTCGGGGTCCCAGCATTGTTCAGTTCCCGGGCGGAGCGCTTTTAGCGCCGTTCTCAGTGTCCGGGAGGCCGTGGAACGGGGCAGGGCGGGTCTTTGGAAGGGGCTTTTGTTATCCCTGGATCAGGCTAAGGCTTTTGACCGAGTGAATCACGAATACCTGTGGTCTGTCCTCTTGTGGTATGGTCTACCCGGGAGGTTTGTAGAGTGGCTAAAAACCTTGTACAAAGGGGCCGAGAGTTTCCCGTTGGTTAATGGTTGGCTGGGTCGTCCTTTTGAGGTGGCTTCCGGTGTCCGCCAGGGATGTCCTTTAAGCCCTCTGCTGTACGTGTTTGCGATCGATCCTTTCATCAGAAGGGTAGATCGCGGACCGTTGGCGGGGGTGAGGATGGAACTGGCGGTGGGGGGGCCATCTCTGAAGGTGGTAGCGTACGCTGATGATGTCTCTATTTTTACCTCTTCGGAAGAGGAGGTGGGATGGGTGATGTCGGAGGTGAATCGCTATTCGGAAGTTTCCGGGTCCCAGATTAACCGGGACAAATGTGAGACTCTCTGGCTGGGGGAAGGGGATCCTGTCTTCGATCTCCAGGGCACTCTTCCAGAACCCCAGAAATCAGTAAAGATCTTAGGCATCAACTTTGGCCAAGATGAGGATTATCATCAACAAAATTGGGAGGGTAGACTGAAAGATGTCGCCCAAAGGGTGGACCGCTGGAAGGGGTGGTCTTTATCCCTCAGGGAAAGGGTTCACTTGTGCAAAGCTTACCTGATTCCTGTGCTTTTATATCTGAGCAGTGTTTGTGTCTTGCCAGGCTCTCTCTGGGCAACGGTCTACAGCCTCTTTTTCCAGATGTTATGGGGAAATAGGCTGAACCTAATCAGGAGAGAGGTGACTTACCGCACAAGGAGACTAGGCGGGTTGGATATGGTCAACCCAGTGGTATTTTTAACAAATACCTTCTTGAAAATAAACATTGCAAACCTCTGGAAAGAGAGGGCTCCTTTGTGGGTAATTTCCTGTAGAGAATGGTTCCGGCCCTTCTTCCAGGAATGGGAGACAGGAGGGCGTGTGAAAGACCTGCGTGCGTCACATGGACATCTCCCGGCTTACGTTGCTCCGGTTCTGAAGATCATAAGGCGGTGGGGCCTGAGAAGGACTGAGATAGAGACCATGTCGAGGGGTTCCCTTGACAGGGGGGTCCTGTCTTCTTTCTTCCAGGCGCCGCTGGCCTTGAAGGATTGCCCAAGTCAGGATCTGGAGGGTGGGCTACTTTTGCTTAATTTAGAAAGGATCCCTAAGAAGGTTTGGGATGTGACTTGGCGCTGCTTTCATGGAAAGCTATATGTAAGGGATAATATGAAGTGCAGGAACTCCGAGGAAAGGGGTTGTCCCGGGAGGAGTGTGGGGGCGTGCTAGAAAGCATGGACCACTTCCTGCTTCACTGTCCCTTTAATATAGAGGTGTACAAAAAGGTGGGGTCTTCCATCGGTTGGCCCAGGCTGGCCACCTTGTCTTATGCGGAATGGGCCTATGGCGCATTCAAAGACCATGGTGGCAGGGACCGTCGCACTTTTTTTTTAGTTAGTGCAGTGGTTAGGCATCACATCTGGTGTGCACGGTGTCTAGTTTCGACGAGTCGTAAAATCCTCCCAGTGGAAACGGTATATAGGAACATTATGGGTGACCTGGTGAAGGTGCGCTCTCTGGAGTATGAAAAGTGGGGGGACCCCAAGGCCTCTCGCCTGTGGAGGGGCTTATGTTTTGGGGTTCCCTGACTGAGTAATACTCCTTGTCCTGGTGGTGGGCTGATCTAGAAGACACAGTTAGAGTTTTTGTTTTGTTTTGTATAAGAATAGGATGAAAAGGCTTACGGGCTACTGAACCATAGCCGACAAGTTGTGGGAAGTGTTCGGTGTTGTAGATTTTGGAAAGTAGTAAATTTGTACCGTATTATATCATATTATATTATGTTATGTTGTATTATATTAGTAAAGGTGTAGTGGGGCTTAGTTAGGTTGGGAGGGGGGTGTGGGGGGAGGAGGGGGATATATGTATATATTTGTATATAAGGGGGGGATATGTGTGTGTGTGTATATGTGTATATATGTGTATATGTGCATGTATGTATGTATGTGTATGTGTATATATATATATATATATATATATATATTTATAAAAATAAAAAAAAAGTTAAATAAAAGGTAAATATATAAAAAAAATATATAAAAAAAAAATAAAAATATATAATAATTGTGTGTGATACAAACTGGTCGACCCCAGTCCAACTGGGGATGAACTTACGGACTGACAGAGCTCAGGGTTTTCTTTTCCCTTTGAACTTTGAGGGTGATCAGTTTGTCTGTTTGCAGTGGGGGTTGGTGAAGGGTTTAATAGTTAGTATTTAAGTTAAGGTTTCTGTTTGTGTTTTGTATATTTGTTTTTATATACGGCTGGCATATAATTATTACATTTGTATATATGTTTGTATATATGTTTTGTATAAATGGATTTTAGATGAGCATGAAAGCATTTTAATATGTAAATATGTAAAATAGGGGGTTTTGGGGTGGGAGACTGGTCGGGTAAGGGAATAGTATTTTTGCTAGACTCTGTGTTATGTCACTTGTTTGGTTTATTGCTATGTTTGGATACGTTTTCCATTATGTAAGTTATTTATTTATATTTTAATAAAAAAGTCCAGCCTCTAGCCGTGCAGTCTGCCATTACCACAGTGTATAACATCCAGCCTCTAGCCGTGCAGTCTACCGTTACCACAGTGTATAACATCCATCCCCGGCCATGCAGTCTACCATTAGTGAATATACAAAAAACAAAAAAACAAAAGGGATCCTCATGCCCAGGCTGAAATCAGCTTATACAATCCATGTTGCGGCAACAATGCGAGGATCAACCTATAAAAAGTCACGAGTACCAGCTCCCATGAAATATGCAAAACCTACAGAAGAAATGAAGCTGGACGTGCGCAAATGTGCATCAGATTTATAGATCCACCTACGTGGCGGTAAATGTGAAGATGTGTGCGGAATATGAAGGGCAGGACACATGGGCGGCTTGTTACTCTTGGCTTTTTTTTTTTCAGTTTTTGCTTCTTTTCTTAAATGCCGTATTTTCAGGCCGTTTTAACGTGAATTAGACAATTTTGCAATAAATTGGCTTAACTGCCTTAGTGATAAAAATATATTTACTAAGTGTGATTAAATATAAGGTCAAACAGACAAATGACATATCGAGTAGTAAAAAGTAAGCAATCATCACAATACGGGACGAGGACTCCGAGCCTGCCGTGTCCTAGCACATGGTCGGCACCCCATGGTCATACAAGAGATAGGGCTAGTACTTCAATCAGCATCCTACCTGGATTACGTTCTGTCTGGGTCAGGTTTATACCTTCCCGCCCCTCCACTAGGGGGCAGCAGAGCTAACCACTCAGGGGGTGGGGGTTGTGTAACTACATCACATGGAATATAGAAGATAAGAATTAAAGGGGACTGAGCCGATCAGAACTAAACACACAGTCATTTTACATCACATTCTCTTTAGGGAAAACACCAAGAAAATGTTAGTGCAAAAAGTGCCACAAAAACAGCAAAAATGCAGGTTCTCTAAAAAACAAAAACCCTACATGCAATTCTTCTGGCATCTTAATTGCCTCCTCCCCGAGGTCATCGGCAGAAGACAACACCAGAGGTCTCTGGATGACTGAGGGTCGTGGACCCAGCAATATGCCGGACATTCGGTGGTGGGAATGCCTCTCTACCAGATGGTGTTCTGGCATCGGTCACGACGGTTTCAGCATCTCTTGATGGTTCTATAACTCACAGGAACGGCGCGCCGCTGATCAATAATTAATGAATAACTTATACCCCGCTAATGTACGACGCGCTAATTACAGGACCCCAGAGGAGCCAATGCAGAGAACACACAGAGTCCGGGAACTGATCCCCCAGGTACAGACGGGTCCACGGGATGAGTACTCAGGCAGAGAAGGTGGACGTGTGTGGAGGTGCAGGGGCCCTTTAAGAAGAATTAACAGAAATTCACCTATCAGTATATGGAGTCAACATGGGAGGAGCAGTGCAACATGGGAGGAGAAGTGCAACATGGGAGGAGAAGTGCAACATGGGAGGAGCAGTGCAACATGGGAGGAGCAGTGCAACATGGGAGGAGAAGTGCAACATGGGAGGAGCAGTGCAACATGGGAGGAGGAGTGCAACATGGGAGGAGGAGTGCAACATGGGAGGAGGAGTGCAACATGGGAGGAGCAGGGCAACATGGGAGGAGCAGGGCAACATGGGAGGAGCAGTGCAACATGGGAGGAGCAGGGCAACATGGGAGGAGAAGTGCAACATGGGAGGAGCAGTGCAACATGGGAGGAGGAGTGCAACATGGGAGGAGAAGTGCAACATGGGAGGAGAAGTGCAACATGGGAGGAGCAGTGCAACATGGGAGGAGCAGTGCAACATGGGAGGAGCAGTGCAACATGGGAGGAGCAGTGCAACATGGGAGGAGCAGTGCAACATGGGAGGAGCAGTGCAACATGGGAGGAGAAGTGCAACATGGGAGGAGCAGTGCAACATGGGAGGAGCAGGGCAACATGGGAGGAGAAGGGCAACATGGGAGGAGCAGGGCAACATGGGAGGAGCAGGGCAACATGGGAGGAGCAGGGCAACATGGGAGGAGCAGTGCAACATGGGAGGAGAAGTGCAACATGGGCGGAGCAGTGCAACATGGAGGAGAAGTGCAACATGGGAGGAGCAGTGCAACATGGGAGGAGCAGTGCAACATGGGAGGAGCAGTGCAACATGGGAGGAGCAGTGCAACATGGGAGGAGCAGTGCAACATGGGAGGAGCAGTGCAACATAGGAGCATAAAATCTCTACATCTGATCTTCAGGAGGATAATATCTAACTGGACAACTGGATTCAGAAAGTCTGCAGCCCCTCTCACATGGGCATAAGTCCTCACACCCTCTCGCTGTCCTTACATTTTGTTATCTCGGTCCTTGTGCTATAAGTTCTCCCATCATTCTGCCCTCAGTCCCTCAATATGAGGAAGTGGGACTACAATCTCACATGGACATAAGTCTTCAGCCCCTTTCACATGGACATAAGTCTTCAGCCCCTTTAGTCAGGACATAAGTATTCACCCCCTTTGCTATGACATTTGACAATTAGCTCTGGGGTCTCCCATTTTTCTGGATCATCTTTGAGATGTTCTCCACCTTTACTGGAGTCACCTGTGGTAAATTCAGTGGATTAAACATGATTTGGAAGGACACAACTCTTTCTGTATAAGATCTCACAACTAACAATACATATCAGAGCAAAATCCAAGCCATGAGGAGGAGAGAACTGCCTGTAGAGGTCAGAGACAGGATTGTGTGGAGGCTCAGATCTGGAGAAGGGAACAGAGATATTTCTGCTGCATTGAAAGTTCCCAGGAGCACAACAGCACCCATAGTTCTTACAGGACTCTTTCTGGAGCTGCCGCCCCCCAAACGAAGTAATCGGGAGAAGGGCCTTGGTAAGAGAGGTGACCAAGAACCCAATGGTCACTCTGGTTGTATGGCAGGCGCAGCACTATGAAGTGCCTTTTGCGCTGTGGCATTAGAAGAATTCTGATATCTCTGACTTTTAGTCTAACCAGACTGTCTGTTACTCTGTAATTCCTCTAGCGCCGTTCTATGGAAACAGTAGGTGTAAAGAGCACAACAAATGCTTGAAATAACTTCTTTATTAACTTCAACTTTTCTTCATATAACACTGCCGCCTCCGCAGCAGATAGTCCATGTACATAACACGTGTTGAAAATATATCACAAAATGGCGGTATGCATAAGATGGTGGTTTAACTGTTCAATCTTGTCATTCAACATAAAATGGTGGATATATTTCTCTCTTCAGTATCCGTACTCTCACTTTAAGTTATTTATGCACTTTATGATCTCTCTGATAGGTGTATCTAAGATTTGACCGATAGTTCTACTGATCTGTATGCAATTTGGATGGATTGCTATTTGTATTCTATTTGTAGTTTGCAATTTTATTTGCAATTGTATGGTTGCAATTGAATTTGCAATTGGTGGAACTGTAAGTGAACACATATATATCTAGTTCAGTATACAGTTCTAAACACAATACTAACAATATAAACATTATATAACTGTTTTAAATACCTATTTTGGCCTCTTGTTCCCATAAAACTCAGCTCTCAGTGGAGTGAATGTCTCTTCAGCTCCTGTCTCTGGTGAATAATGATTCTAGCAGCTCCTGCTAGGGGAATTCCCAGACAGGCTGTCTGGGAGGCTGGCTGTAGTTGGTGAAAACTCTTGCTGTGTGAGAAGCTGGCTGTGATTGGTCTAGACTTCTGCCCAGCAACAACAGATTAACACTATGCTTTCTGTTGTTTTTGCTGTGTCACTGAGCTTATCTTACACTATAAAATGAATCTTAAAGGCATATTATCTTTTTCTGCTGCTGTAACAGTTTTATGACATCCAAACATGAAGTAACAGTAAATAACTCTGCTTTTGTCTTTAACACATAAACATAGGAACTGTATACATATAAGCTATACTAGCAACCTAGGACAGGTCTTAGCTGGCCAGCTACAGGCTGAGCTCCAGAGATCCTGTGTGCAGATGGGAGAAGCTTCCAAAAGGTCGACCATGACTGCAGCCTCCACCAATCTGGGCTTTATGGCAGAGCAGCCGGAAAGAAGCCTCCTCAGTAATGTCTGGAGGAAACCAGGAGCCACTCATCACCTGCCCAATACCATCCCTACAGTGAAGCATGGTGGTGGTTTTATGGAATATTGAAACAAAATGGATACTTGCTTGTTGAGAACTATACTTTAGCTAAAATGGCGGCCAGGCATCCAGCCAACGCCTAGAACAAGAATCTTACTTTCATGCTTCATTATGTACCTCAAGACAGTTTCTGTTCATCTCAAGCAAGCAGCTTCTCCCATATGGAAGGGGGGACTTCCTCTTACACATAGATGTGACAGAAAATACAGAGTTTATAGCCAATAGAAAACCCAAAGGACCCCAGGATATCGGACGTCCCACCAGTCACTGTGACCCTGAAGGACCCCAAGGTCCTGCCATACAAAGCACAATATCCGCTTTCTGTCTCACAACAGAGTGCAGGCCCTCCTGCAGAATGGGGCAATCAAAGTCACTACCTCTCCCTGTAACTCACCCCTTTACCCAGTCTGGAAGAAGCGGGAGAAAGGGCAGCCTCCAACGTACCGCATGGTGCAGGATCTCCGGGTTGTTAACGAGGCCACTGTCCTTGAGACACCTATTGTCCCCAACCCACACACCCTCCTCGCTGGTATCCCACCCACCGCAACTACTTTCACCATTATTGATCTGGCCAATGCATTATTTTCTGCTCCCTTACATGAGGACTGTCAATTCCTTTTTGCTTTCACTCATGCTGGCAAACAGTACACCTGGACTGTTATGCCTCAAGGGGCCCAAAACAGCCCTTCTTGCTTCAGCAAGACTATGTCCTCTGTTCTGCAACCCTGGCAGTCCGACCACCCGGAAGTGGAACTCCTGCAATATGTGGATGACCTACTCTGTGCCGTTTCTCCACAAGTCTGCCTAGCCATAGCTGTTTCTCCCCAAAGTTGTCTTCCTCGGTCATTGCATCTCTCAAGGTAGCAAGCACCTCACTGATGCCAGGAAAAAGGCCATCTGTGACATCCAACTCCCGGATAACCCTCATCAGCTGCAAACCTTTCTGGGACTCATCTCCTACTGCAGACCCTGGATCTCTGATACTTCTGTCCTCATGCAGCCCCTATATGACTGTATACCCTGCAATGTTACTGCTCCTTTCAAGATGACAACGGAGGCCGAAAAGTCTTTCAGTCATTGAAGGCCACCATTGCATCTGCCCCTGCTCTTGGCATCCCCAACTACAACCTTTCTTTCCGACTGTATATCATAGAACGTCAGGGCCACGTGATTGGAGTCCTTACTCAAACTCATGGTGGCTGCAATAGACCCCTGGGTTACTATTCTAAGTGCCTTGACCCCGTAGCCAAAGTCGCCCCTTCCTGTGTCAGAGCCGTCCATGCTGCCAGCTCTCTTCTAGACGTCTCATCTGATGTTGTACTTGGGCACCCCCTAACTATTCTGGCTCCTCATGACATTTCTGCCATCCTTCAGCAGACTCAACCTAAACACCTCACTGCACAACGCCACCTCAGGCTCCAGTGTAGTCTGCTCCTGCCAGAGACATACCATTCAGAGATGCCACATCCTCAACCCTGCTACACTCCTTCCTCTTCCAAGGGCGGAGTATACTGGAGATTCTGAAGATTTTATCTACATGCTGAAGAGGATCTTCAGGAAGATGAACTATGGACCTCAACCGATTCTCTTTACAAGGAACAAGAACATGATTGCATCACAATGATGGAAGCTGAAGTAGGGAATCCACCATTAGTCCAGGACACTCCTCTGACAAACCCTCATTGGACTCTTTGTGGACGGCTCAAGGTATGCCGATGACAAAGGGAAGTTCCATGCAAGCATGGCGGTCACTAGTGAGCATGAAGTGCTGTGTGCAAGACAATTGCGCCCAGACAGTCAGCACAGGAGGCTGAACTCATTGCCCTCACTGAAGCCTGCCTCATGGCAAAAGACTATACCGCTAATATCTACACAGACTCTAGATATGCCTTTGGAGTGGTTCATGACTTTGGAGTAATATGGAAGGCCCGGGATTACATCACAGCCGCAGGAACCCCAATCAAGAATGCTTCAGCAGTAGCGGCTCTAATGGCAGCAGTACTCCTGCCCACCCAAGTGGCAGCGATCAAGGTAAAGGCCCATACTTGAGCTGACACCGCTAAGGCCAGAGGAAACGCCCTAGCTGACCAAGCAGCCAGAAAAGCAGCAGTGAAAGAGGAAAGAGTCCAATCAGACCAGATTATTGGAGCATAGGAAGACCTGGAACAAAAAGAAGTCACATGGGACCTACAAAAACAAATGTAGAAACAGGCCACTCCCATGGAAAGGGAACCTGGTTGAAAGAGTCAGCCCTCGAAGAAGAATCTGGACTCTGGACACAAGGAAAGAGAGTGTGCCTACCCAGTGCCCTCTATCCCCTAATAGCCTCAGTAGCTCATGGGCCCACCCACCAATCCAAAACCATCATGAAAGAACTAATTGACAAAATATGGGTGGCCCCAGGAATCACACCGATCCTGGTAAGATATACCCAGTCTTGCCTCATCTGTGCCGAATGTAACCCCGGCAGAACAGAGCCCACGCCCCGGAAATGTCTCCCAAAGGCCTTATATCCCTTTCAGAGGATACAAATCGACCACATCCAGATGCAAATGTGCCAATGGTTTCAATATGTGCTAGTAGTGAAAGACTTGTTCTCTGGGTGGCCAGAAGCCTACCCCGTCCGAAACCAGACAGCAACCACCACTGCTAGGAAACAAATGCAGGAAACTGTTTGTAGGTTCGGGGTACCTGAGAGTGATCAGGGCCCAGCATTCACTGCTAGTCTAACCCAAGAGGTCTGGAAGATGGTAGGGTCACAGCTAGCGTTTCACACCCCTTACCGACCCCAAAGTAGCGGTAAAGTTGAAAGACTGAACGGGGTGTTGAAATAAAAAATGCTGAAGATAACCAGGGAGACAGGGCTTAATTATGTTGCTTGAAAAAGCCTATACCATCCTGTTCTTCTGTACCATCCTGTTCTTCTGTACCATCCTGTTCTTCTGTACCATCCTGTTCTTCTGTACCATCCTGTTCTTCTGTATCATCCTGTTCTTCTGTACCATCCTGTTCTTCTGTACCATCCTGTTCTTCTGTACCATCCCGTTCTTCTGTACCATCCCGTTCTTCTGTACCATCCTGTTCTTCTTTACCATCCTGTTCTTCTGTACCATCCTGTTCTTCTGTACCATCCTGTTCTTCTTTACCATCCTGTTCTTCTGTACCATCCTGTTCTTCTTTACCATCCTGTTCTTCTGTACCATCCTGTTCTTCTGTACCATCCTGTTCTTCTTTACCATCCTGTTCTTCTTTACCATCCTGTTCTTCTGTACCATCCTGTTCTTCTGTACCATCCTGTTCTTCTGTACCATCCTGTTCTTCTGTACCATCCTGTTCTTCTGTACCATCCTGTTCTTCTGTACCATCCTGTACTTCTGTACCATCCTGTACTTCTGTACCATCCTGTTCTGCTGTACCATCCTGTTCTTCCGTACCATCCTGTTCTTCTGTACCATCCTGTACTTCTGTACCATCCTGTTCTTCCGTACCATCCTGTTCTTCCGTACCATCCTGTTCTTCCGTACCATCCTGTTCTTCTGTACCATCCTGTACTTCTGTACCATCCTGTTCTTCTGTACCATCCTGTTCTTCGATTGTTTCAGCTTATTATTCAGTTTTTTTTCTTCTTCTCTACCCCCCCCCTTTTTCTATACGCTACTCCTCCTACAGTTTTGGGGTTAAGAACGCCAAACTTTCCACACTTCTTCAACCTATAGTGCGGTAAGTTGCCTGTGCTTTAATAAGCGATCCCACCCTCCGGGCCCCCGAAGACCCCTTTTTTGCCATTGACTTTGACAGGGAAAAATCACTCCCACTCGCACAGTTTTGAAGCTACACTCACGAAACTCGGACCACATATTGTTGGTGCCAACCTGAATAAAAGGGTACATTTTGAGGGTACACCCGAAGTGGGCGGAGCTAGCAACGGCCAATGAAAATTTTAGCTATTTTGTATACGCTACTCCTCCCACAGTTTTAGAAGTACAATAACCAAACTTTGCACAATTGTTCGGCACATACCCGAATAGGTTGCTTGTGCTTTGTTAACTATTTCCACCCTCTGGGCGGCCCCCCGAAGACCCCACTTTTTGTCTTAGACTTTCATTGGAAAATTGTAAACTTTTGCCACTCGTACAGCTTTAAAGTTAAACTCACCAAGCTTGGGTCACTTAGCCATGGGGTCAACCTATACATTTCTGTCACATTTTGGGGACTCTAAAAAGTGGGCAGAGCCACAAACAACCCATCATATTTTCCCTATTGACTGAAATGAGAAAATTTAAATTGCTGTCATTCTCACAGTATTTAAGCCAGAATACCCAAACTTAGACTGTTAATGGCAGGACTTTTTATTTTAAATCCAAACAAAACAAATACAATTACCAATAAAGGACTTAACCCGGCCAGACTCCCACCCCACCCCCCTTCTACATTCATAGTACCCATTCATGCACATCCATACACTATTTACATATTTACATATCAACATATTTATATAACTAAGACAAAACTAAAAGAATAAATAAATAAATTAAAATACAATAATATATACAATATATACAAGACCTATCCATAACCCTAAATCTAACTTATAACCCATCACCGTCCCCACATAACACACCAAACCGGTCTCCCACAGAAGTTCAAGAGGATAACCCCGAGCTTCTCCAGTTCCATAGTTCTCCCCAGTCGGACTGGGGCTGACCGGTTTGTAAGGGAAAATTTTTATTTTATTTTTTTTATCTTTTTTATTATACACACACACATATAAATATATATATATATAAATCCCCCCCCCCCAAACCCCCCTCCCAACCTGACTAACCCCAACATTAAGTCCCTATATAATCAACTTATACATATACAATATACTTATCATATAATACATAACACAAAATCACACTTTTTCAGCTATGGTTCAGTGCCTGTAAACCAAACCATCCTGCTTATCATAAAACAAAACAAAAATCTAATAGTGTCATGCCAGCCCACCACCAGGGCTGAGAGTTACTCGGTTAGTGTACCCTGAAACAAAAGCCCCTCCACAGATGAGAGACTTTAGGGCCACCCAACCTTTCGTTCTCAAGAGAGCGCACTTTATCCAGGTCACCCATGATGTTCCTATATACCGTCTCCACTGGGAGGACTTTAGAACTCGTCGACACTAGACACCTTGCGCACCAAATGTGATACCTGACCACTGCACTAACTAGGAATAAAGTGCAACGGTCCCGTCCACCCAGGTCTTTGAACGCACCATAGGCCCACTCTGCATAGGATAGGGCAGCCAGCCTAGGCCAGCCGATGGAAGTCCCCACCCTTTTGTAGACCTCCATATTAAAAGGACAGTGAAGCAAGAAATGGTCCATACTTTCCAGCACAGCACCGCACTCCTCCCGGGGACAACCCCTTTCCTCAGAGTTTCTACACTTCACATTATCCCTTACATATAGCTTACCATGGAAGCAGCGCCAAGCCACATCCCAAACTTTCAAGGGGATCCTCACCGAATTAATAAAGTCAACCCTCCCTCTAGATCCCGACTTGGGCAATCCCTCAAGGCCAACGGAGGCTGGAAGAAGGTAGACAGGACCTTAAAATCAAGGTCGAACCTCGACTTGGTCTCTATCTCTCCCCTCCCGAGTACCCCATCGCTTTATAATTCTCAGGACCGGGGCAACATAAGCCGGGAGATATCTCTGCCTTGACGAGCGTAGGTCTTTCACACGCCCTCCTGTCTCCCATTCCTGGAAGAAGGGCCGAAACCATTCCCTACAGGAATTCACCCACCAAGGAGCCCTCTCCATCCAGAGGATTGCAATGTTAGCTTTTAAGAAGGTATTCGTTAGGAATACCACTGGGTTGACCATATCCAACCCACCTAGTCTCCTTGGTCGGTAAGTGACATCTCTCTTGACTAGGTTCAGCCTGTTTCCCCATAACATCTGGAAAAACAGGCTGTAGACCGTTGCCCAGAGAGAGCCTGGCAGGACACAGACAGTGCCCAAGTACAATAGTACCGGAATCAGATAAGCCTTGCACAGGTGAACCCTTTCCCTGAGGGTCAAAGACCAACCCTTCCAGCGGTCTACCTTTTGACCGACATCTTTCAGTCTGCCTTCCCAATTTTTCTGATGATAGTCCTCATCCTGGCCAAAATTGATGCCGAGAACTTTGACAGTTTTCTGAGGCTCTGGGAGAGTGCCCTGGAGATCAAAAGTAGGATCTCCTTCTCCCAACCAGAGAGTTTCGCATTTATCAAGGTTGATCCGAGACCCAGAAACCTCTGAATAGCGGTCCACTTCCGACATCACCCACCCCACCTCCTCACCAGAAGAGGTGAAAATGGTGACATCATCCGCATACGCTACCACCCTCAAAGACGGCCCCCCTTGCCCCCGCCAGTTCCATCCCCACCCCTGCTAACGGTCCACGATCTACCCTTCTAATGAAGGGATCGATCGCAAACACATACAGCAAGGGGCTTAAGGGACATCCTTGACGGACACCGGAAGTCACCTCGAAGGGCTGTCCTGACCAACCATTAACCAACGGGAAACTCTCAGCCCCTTTGTACAAAGCCTTTAGCCAATTCACAAACCTCCCCGGCAGACCGTACCACAAAAGGACGGACCACAGGTACTCGTGGTTCACCCGGTCAAAAGCTTTAGCCTGATCCAAAGACAAGAGAAACCCCTTCCAAAGGCCCGCCCTGCCCCGCTCCACGGCCTCTCGGACACTGAGAACGGCGCTAAAAGTGCTCCGACCGGGAACTGTGCAGTGCTGAGCCCCTGAAAGGAGTCTCGGTGCAAACTTCACCAATCTATTAAAAAGTATTTTTGCCAGGATCTTTCTGTCCGTATTGAGAAGCGATATGGGTCTCCAATTCTCAATACGGGATGGATCTTTGCCCTTTGACAGAATAATCAGGGCTGACTTACCCATTGACTTTGGTAAAGTGCCCGAGGAAAGACACTCATTAAAGACCTCAGTCAAAGGAGGAACTAACTGTTCCTTGAAAGTCCTGTACCACTCAGATGTTAAGCCATCCGGACCTGGCGATTTCTTGGGCCTAAGCCCTTCAATGACCAGTCTCACTTCCTCTTCCCTGATTAGTTCAGACAAAACGTCAAGAGAGGGGTCCATTCCTGCCTTGGGAACAGCTTCAGCCAAGAAAGCTGAAAACTTGTCCCAATCTAGTTCTTTCCTACTCAAGAGGTGAGAGTAGAAAGACCTGACCACCTCCAGGATCCCTGATTTGGACCTATTCAGGGATCCTGTACTATCAATCAGGCCTGTCACCAGCTTACGTTTTACTGACATCTTACAGTTGCCGTAAGGGTTGGGCGAGCGGTACTTCCCAAAATCCCTCTCGACAACCAAAGATGCGTACCTATCGTACTGACACCTCTTAAGCAAGGACTTCACACGAGAGATATCCTCGCGGCTACCTCCCGTCGAGACCAGACTTTCAAGTTTCTTCCTCAGTTCCTGGTACAGATTATTTCTGTCTTGGCACCTGAGGTACGAAAGCTCTCGGAAAAACCTCGCCGTCCTTGTTTTAAACATCTCCCACCACTCTGACTTACTGTTGCAGAGGTCCACTAACGGTTCCTGGCCCTGAAAGAACTCCTCGAAGGATTGTCTTATTGTCGCATCTTCCAGGAGAGATGAATTCAACTTCCACAAACCTCTGCCCATACAGGGGGTCTCTGCAACATTCAAAGAAAAACAAATTAAACAGTGATCGGAGAAAACCACTTCCTCAGTCTCCAAGACCGAGAAAACAGCTTCCCCCTTCAAATAAAACCTATCTATTCTAGACCTATGGCTACCTTGATGAAAGTGAAGTCCACGTGGTCTGGCTTATGCTTTAAATGAGCATCCACCAGACTAGCTTCCTCAACTATCTTACTCAATACGACGCCATCAGTATCCAGCCTGACTCTGGAGCCTCCCCTATCACAGACTCTTGTCACATTGTTGAAGTCTCCACCAAAGATCACCTGACGGCTGGAAAAAAGGTAAGGTTTAATCCTCATGAGGAGACATTTACGATCCCACACAGTTTGTGGACCATAGATGTTAATGAGCCTCAGCTCTTGTCCTCCCATGAGCACATCCAGGATCAGGCACCTTCCCATTTCTAGTTCAATTACTTTCCTGCATTCCACTCTTCCAGCGGTTTTAAAAAGTACCGCTACCCCGCTACGTGGTTCGGCCGCAAGAGACCAGAAAGATGGACCATGCCTCCACTCTCTCTTTGCTTTTTCCATCAACTCCATGGAAGTCAACCAGGTCTCTTGCAAAAATAAAATATCAGCATCAAAATGGCTGAAAAAATCAAAGGCCACATAACGAGCCACGTCTGACTTAATGCTAGCAACGTTAATGCTTGCTAGCGTCAACAGGGTGAGTTCCGCCATCATAAGTGATTGAACTAGATAGCTTTCTTCTTAACCCCACCGCCACCCTCACCATCACCATCACAACCATCTGACTCCTCACTTTCTTTCTGCCTTTTCAGGCATTTGGAGACATCCATATCACATTTCTCTTTGCCCACAGGATCTGACTTGGCCCCCCTCCAGAAGGTTTCCCCTCTGAAGGGCAAGGCCCGGCAACCCGCGAGGAGGCCTTCTCACCCTCCGGCACTGCATCCCTCGCTTCCCCCTCAGCCAAGCCAGCCTCGGAGGTATCGCTTAGGACGCCATACCGGTTGGAGACCTCTACAAGAGGGGCACCAGCCGAAACCTTCCTTGGTATCTGGTCAAGGGAGAGTGGGATGGACGGATCCCACTCAAGAGAGGCCTTCCTGCCCTCTCTCTTGCTGTTTCTCTTCTTACCCTGCTTGTTACTCCTCCTCACCAACCATTCACTGTCCTCCTCATCCACACTATCCCCACCTGAGGAGACAGAGACAGCGGAGAGGTTGGCCTCTTCGGGATGAACTCCGGGGTTCCCATCATCATCTACTGTCATCTTGGCCACTATTGGCCGGATTCTCAACTAGGGTACCAGTTGAGGGATCAGCTGCCTCCTGCTCCCTCTGTTTGCGGCGTTGTTCCTGCCGCCTGGCCCTAGCTGCCGTAATTTTTTTTACCTTATCGGAATCCTTTTTGCTTCCTCCAGTGCTGGGATCCCCGGCACTTGTCCCCTCACCAGCCAGCCCAGTCCCGGCAGCAGACTCTTCACCAACTGCAGGCCCAGCCTTGCGGCTAGTATCTGCCTGGTTCTGAGCCTGTCCCTGAGCCTGGTTGGCAAAGGCAAGCGGACAGCGACTAAACGGGTGACCCAGGTCTCCACACAGGTTACACCTGATCTTCCGACAGGTTGCGGCAAGATGGTCACTCCCTCCACACCTCACGCACCTCTGGGTCTTACATTGTGCACTGAAGTGTGTGGGGTCGCCGCACCTGTGGCAGACCTTTGGCTGCCCCTGGTAAAAAAACATTATCCAATCCCTCCCTATGAAGGCCGAGGAGGGGATATGGGTAACAGAATTTCCCTGGGCCCTTAACATCACGTTAAAGGTCCAGGCCCCAGACCAAATACTGTGCTCGTCCAGGACCTTGGCTGGGTAGCCCACTTCACCATAGCGACCCAGCCAGGTCGCTATGTCTACACTAGAAAGAGACTCATTACAAGTTAACACAGTCACTTTCTTCACCTTGTTCTGGCGGGTGATAGCCTGGACGGCAAAACCCTGCCACTCCGGGGTGCTCCTTATCAGCTCATATCTGGACCAGAAGAGCTCAAGCCCCTCTGGTCGGACAAAGCTAACATCAAAGAACTTGGTCCCGTAGGGATGGATGAGGGCATAGATGTCTTTCGCCTCAAAACCCATCTGCAGGAAAAGCTCCACAACAGTCTTCCTAGAAGGTGTTGCTTCCTTATCTTTCCAAAACAGACGGGCCACATTCCTACGGTCCCCCCCGGGTGTGGGGTGAGTCCAGACGGTCTCACCCCCTTTCTGCTCTCGGAAGGTTCTCAGCCCGTGTCTCTCCGTCCAGAAAGACAGGTCAACCGATTCACCCTCTACTTGTATGGAGGTCTCTGCACCCTCTTTCAAGGCCCCCAAGAAGCGCCGTTGCAAGTTACCCTTGCCAGATCCTGTGGGCAGAGAGTCCCTTGTTCCCTGCTGAATGATATTTGAAAATGTACATTTTGCATTTTTTCCCTGTCTCACCCTTTCTTCCTCCTCCTCCTCTTTTCTCAATTTCTCCATATCCTCAGCAGTCAAAATCCTTTCATCATATTCTTCCATATCCACATTTTCACCGCCTACAACATTCCCACTTACATCATTCCCACTCACTTCCATATTTTCACTTACTTTTGTATTCCCACTTGCATCCACACTTGCATCCACACTTGGTCCTGCATCACTGACTCCATTCTCCCCTTCTTTCATATCTCTCTTTTTACCTCGTTCACTCCACTTTTCACCACATGCTTATCACTTTTACCCCGGGAACCACCACTCACTCCCCCTAGACTGGCCGGGTTCTCCCCACTTGGCTCTCCTGACCTTAGTGGTGCCTTTGCAGGCACCACCACCCCCGCAGAAGGAGCCACAACTACCGCAGAAGGAGCCACCTTGTCCGCCCTTTTCGCAACCTTGTCCGCCCTTTTCGCGTCCTTGTCCGCCCTCACCTCGTCCGTCTTTACCTTGTCCGCAGCCATAATCTCCCGCTCTGTACAACCTAGCTCCACATCAGGAGCTAGGCTGGGCTCAGCAGCGGGTTTTGAAGTGTTTGAAGGGCCATACACCAACACCTCTCTCTCCACAACTTTGGTTCTATTTTTTTTCCCCTTTACTTTCTCCTCTTCAGGTATCTCCTCATCTCCAAAATAGAGCCTACCTACCGGGGATTCCAGCTGCCTGATGCTCTGCAATATCAAACCACCAGACTCACCTTCATCCCCGGAGGCCGCTCCCTGACTCCAAGAGGGTTCCCCCTGCCCTGCTGGCAAGGAGTCCTGCCCAGAATTTTCAGCCATTACTGTTTTTCTCGGGCTCCTGATCCGCAGCCCTGACGGACCAGGAGAGCCAGACTCAGCATCTGACATGTTTTTAAACCGTTTATCATTTTGGAATTTTTCCATAAATGGACCGCCATTTTTTTCTATGGCCAGTTTCCTTTCTTCCAGTGTCATTATCTCCTCCTCTAGCTTATCCAGCTTAGAGGAGAGAAAAGTTTTTTTACGCTTAGGCAATAAGCCCTCCTGTAGCTTCATATTTTTTTGTTCCAATTTAACTTTTCTCAAGTCTTTTTTAATTTCATCATATAGCTTTAAATAAAAAAACACTCTTGAAGTAAAAATGTCTGCAGTATCTGTGGGGCCTTGCACACCCCAGTTGCGGATCACCTTGGTCATATCCATACCAGCCCCACCTAGGTGAGACAAACCAGACTCTCCAGGGCGAGATATACTTGCTCCACTGACCCTGGAAATCACATTTCTAGACTCCTTTACCGGCATCTTTCCCATCTCTTTGTCCATTAACACTTTAGGGCCAGCCACCCTCCGCGCTGCTTGTTCAGCAGCAAAACCTTTTTTAACCTTGCCCACCACTTGTTCAGCAGTGGACATTTTTGCATTACAGGGCTTAACCACATGGACGCCGGCCTGGTCAAGGGTCGAGTCCAAGCTCCTGCCTTTTTTAATATTTCCCCGGGTCTTCCCTGAGAGTCGGGTCTCCGGGCCAATCCTTCCCACTGCGCTCCTCTCTGGGGCGCTGGATTGCAAAATGTTCACAAAGGTCCCATGTCGCTTACCTCCTCCTGGCTGAGACACTACCCGATCGTTGCATACCTTCAGACGCTGTGTCCAATGTCTCAGGACTGCATGGTCTCTCTGTGCCTTCAATTTCCACCTCCACTTCATACACCACAGGTGCAGGCGTATCCTGTGTCAGATCCACTGCTTCCATCGCCATGCCACTGTTGCGGCCGCCCGATATAGAACGCCGGACGGCCGCAGCCCGGGTGTCCATACCGGGAGAGAACGCCACCCCCTGGGGAAAGGGCAGCGCTCCCCCCGGCAAACACTGTTGGCCTCCAGGCCCTGCCTCCACTCCTTTCCTGCAGCTCTCACCTTCCAGGACCTGGGATGATGTCACACTGGTCAGCTGACAGGAAGTGATGCAAGCAGGAAGCCACAGCATCCAAACTAGGCAGGGTTCTGAAACTTGGCCCAGTTGATCACTGGAGGACTGGGATTAAAATTCTGAAAAGTGGGCAGGGCCAAAAACAACCAAGTAGATTTATTTGATTGATTTAAATGGAAAAAATTAAAAATGCTGCCATTCTCACATTATTGATGTCAAGGTTAGAAAAAGTGGGTAGAGCCACCAACAACCAATCAAATTTCTCTCATTGATTTTCGATAGAGTGCTACTCCTCCCACAGTTTTAGGAGTACAATTTTGAAACTTTGCACACTTCTTCAGCTCATAGCCGTGGAGGCCGCTTGTGCTTTGTTAAGCAATCCCACCCTCCGTGCCCCTGGGGCTCTAGCATTTTCAAGCCAACATCCTGTGGTTTCTTCAGAAACGACACCATCTAGTTAAACTTGTTCTTACTTATGTGACCCACCTTTAAAAAAGAATGAAGAAAACTGATGAGCAACCTATCCTGCTTCTCTACGATGAGGAAGAACAAAAAGAAAAGCAATTCAACACGGTTCCCCCTCCTCGCTATGACGCCGTGCAGAACGCCGTGCAGAGATAGGGTGAGCTGAATCCCAGGGTATTATCACAAGTCCGAGCAACTGGGAGCCTACCTAGAAGGGGTGGGTTGTCGCGACTGCAGGTGAAGAGGATACGAAGGGTATGCCCAGGGGATTCGCTAGGCAAGGGAAAGTCTACAATCAAGTCTCCAAGGGGGGGCTGTTATGGAATATTGAGACAAAATGGATACTTGCTCGTTGAGAACTATACTTTAGCTAAAATGGCGGCCAAGCATCCAGCCAACACCTAAAACAAGAATCTTACTTTCATGCTTCATTATGTACCTCAAGACAGTTTCTGTTCATCTCAAGCAAGCAGCTTCCCCCATCTGGAAGGGGTACGGGGACTTCCTCTTGCACATAGATGTGACAGAAAATACAGAATTTATAGACAATAGAAAAGATACACTCCACCTTACACCCCCCACTCCTCCCTGTCCTATATACTGTCTGCTGTTCTGCAATAAAGCAGAGATCTTGCTTTGCCTCCAGCTGTGTGTGTCTCAGTTTGATCTTTCCGCGCACGTATTTATTTAACATTGATTTGGAGCCGTACATCAACCGAACTGGCAGCTTGACCAGAACCAAAACAGTGGCAGCGTCATGTCTGCAGGAAACCAGGCGCCGCTCATCACCTGCCCAGTACCATCCCTACAGTGAAGCATGGTGGTGGCGGCGGCATCATGTCTGGAGAAAACAAGGCGCCGCTCATCACCTGCCCAGTACCATTCCTACAGTGAAGCATGGTGGTGGCAGCATCATGTGCAGCACGCCAGACCTGCAGGGTATTGCGATAGTGAGGTCACGGTTATAGGCAATTGAGGGTTACTCACTCTTTAGAGGAGAACCCTGGGCAGGCATGCGGCAGTGAAGGAGAAGTAGACACAAGTTCCTCTGGGGCTCACTCTGTAAATAGGGACCAGGCCTGATGGTGTGTGAGGTGCCCTGGATGTTGCAGGTATTTTGAGTGCCTGGGGCAAAGTCCCTTTAAGGATCGTGACGCCAGTGCCTGTAACGGTGGCACACCGATTTATAGGAGTAGTAATTGAGGTACACAGATGGTATGGTGAACCAAACGTTGCTTTTACTTGAAAAACAGTCCAACTTTGTACAGACAGTTGATTATGCAGTCCCTTGAATCATATAATTCACAAGCAGGTTTATTGCAGTAAGATGGCAGGTATAAATCTTGCAAGATACTTGGAGGGTAAACAGTTAATGCTTCACAGACCAGGCTGCACTATCCCCTCAGCTATTCTAGCTGGCTGGATCCCAAGGCCCGGATGCCTAAATGCTGGCTTTAATCCTTGGTAATAATTCTTCCTCCTGTATTGACCCTTGCTTCTATCTTTTAGTACCTCTGCCTCTCAGCTTACTTCTCTGAGCTGGTTGTATTGTTCCTGTGGTGGGGGAAGCTGCAGGTTTCTCCCAGGAGGTAACTGTCACCACCAGACATCTGAGAAGCTCTGACAGATGTCCTTCAGAACCTCCTCCTTGAGGTTCCTTTTGTTTTGCTTTCATTTTCTCATCTCGTTAGCCTCTCTCAGCTGTCATGTAGTTGCACTGATTGCATCCCTTTAAATCCTGTCCCATACTGCATCTCTTTGCGGTTTATATTCCTTCCTGGAGTGTGTGCATGCTGATCCTACTTCTGAGTCTTCTACAGATAAGTTTTGTTCATTCATTTGTGTTTTTCTGTTTGCTGGATCCCAGGTGACCCTGACTCCCTCCGTATCAAGTGTAGGGAGCCGGTGGTCGTGTCCCCTCACTATTATAGGGTGTTCAGGTGTTATACAGTCGAGGTATGAGGATATGCGATCTTCTACCATTGAGATTTTTGCATAGGCTGAGCAGTTAGGGAGAGAGCCAGGGCTGTTACAGGGCTCTCCCTTTTGTTCCTTAGTTTTGGATCCAGTCAGTCGGATCTTCATTTTGTGTCTTCTAGTTTTTCTGTACACCTTCCGTGACATTATAAACCGCCAAAACAGTCTCAAGCATAAATCCGGTTTCACTTTTGACTGAACGCATGCAGGGTCTTTCATTGGAGGTAGCAGATCTCCGTAAGACTCTTTCTCAGTTTCAGGTGACCGGTTCAGCTTGCGTTCATGGAGTTTGTTCTGAGCCTAAGATCTCGCTCCCGGATTCGTTCTCCGGGGGTAGTGAGAATTTTGTGCGTTTTAGAGAGGCTTGCAAACTCCATTTTCGCCTTCTTCCCCATTCCTCTGGTGATGAGGAACGGAGGGTGGGGATCATCATCTCGCTGCTCTGGGGTAACGCTCAGTCTTGGGCCTTTTCGCTGCCGGTGGGGGCACGGCCCCACCGTTCAGTGGATGAATTCTTTGTAGCCCTGGGTCAGATATATGATGATCCGGATCGTATTGCTTTGGCTGAGTCTAGACTACGTCTTTTATGCCAGGGTAAACAATCCGCAGAGATATACTGCTCAGAATTTCGGAGATGGGCAGCTGATACTGGTTGGAATGATGCTGCACTCTGAAGTCAATTTTGCCATGGTCTTTCAGAGGGATTGAAAGATGCATTTGCCTTTCATGAGAGACCTACCTCCTTGGACTCTGCCATGTCTCGGGCTGTTCGTATTGACAGGCGTCTTAGAGAGAGAGGAGAGATCACTCCTTCCTGTCATACTCAGTCCAAGGACAGTGCGGAGGTCTCATTCAGTGCACAGGGGTCTCAGTCGCTCACAATCCCTTCTGAGCAGGAGCCCATGCAGCTGGGTTTGCTTGCCTCTGACAATAGAGGATTCAGCCCGCATGGGAGGGTTTGTTTCTGTTGTGGAGGTATAAATCATTTGGCAAATGTTTGTCCCTCTAGGAGATTCAGGCAGTTTTTTGAGAGTAATAAAGAGACAAAAAGAAAAAAATCCTCTAAAAATGTTCCATCTGTTACTATTGGCAAGGTTGATATGGAAATTGAAGGTTTTCCGTTTGCTTGTAGTTCCCGTTTTGTCCTACCTGCCAGGGTGGCGCTAGAGAGCAAGAACATTTTTTGTGAGATTTTTGTAGATAGTGGAGCAGCTGTCAATCTCATTGATAATCAATTTGCAATAACTCATGGTTTCCAGGTATGCACTTTGGGAAAGGATATATCTGTTTTTGCTATTGATTCCGTTCCACTTTCTCAGAAATCGTTAGAGGGCATAGTTCACAATATCCGTTTGATTGTGAGTGATGCTCATGTTGAGGATGCGTCATGTTTTGTCCTAAGCGGGTTGCCTACTCCTCTAGTGTTGGGGCTACCCTGGCTCACTAAACATAACCCCACCATTGATTGGCAAGCGAGGCAAATAAATGGTTGGAGTGACTTTTGCAGAGAGAATTGCCTCACGAAATCTGTTTCTGAGGTTTCTACTAAGACTGTACCATCTTTTCTCTTTGAATTTTCGGATGTCTTCTCTGAGGGTGTTGTGTTCAGGACTTGCCCCCGCACAGGGAGTACGATTGCCCTATTAATCTCATCCCAGGCGCCAAGCTGCCTAAATCTCGTTTATACAATCTCTCCCAACCTGAAAGGGTCGCTATGCGTGCTTATATCTCTGAGAGTCTGAGAAAGGGACACATACGACCCTCGAAGTCACCTGTTGCCGCTGGTTTTTTCTTTAAGAAAAAAGATGGTTCTTTAAGACCATGTCTGGATTTCAGGGAGCTGAACAGTATCACTATTCGTGACCCTTTTCCGCTTCCTCTGATCCCGGACCTGTTTAACCAGATTGTTGGGGCTAAAGTTTTTTCCAAGTTGGATCTAAGAGGGGCATACAACCTGGTCAGGGTCAGAGAAGGAGACGAATGGAAGACGGCCTTCAATACCCCTGAGGGCCATTTTGAGAATTTGGTTATGCCTTTTGGTTTGATGAATGCTCCAGCCGTCTTTCAGCATTTTGTGAACAGCATTTTTTATCATTTAATGGGGAAATTTGTATTAGTGTATCTAGATGACATTTTGATTTTTTTCTCCTGATTTCAAAACTCATAGGGAACACTTACGTCGGGTCTTGCTCATTCTGCGGGAGAATAAATTGTTCGCTAAACTGGAAAAATGTGTGTTTGCGGTTCCAGAAATTCAATTTCTGGGGTTTCTTCTCTCCGCTTCTGGTTTTCGCATGGACCCCGAGAAGGTCCGCGCTGTGCTTGAGTGGGAGCTTCCTGAAAATCAGAAGGCGCTGATGCGTTTTTTGGGTTTTGCCAATTATTACAGGAAGTTTATTTTGAATTATTCCTCTATTGTTAAACCACTCACTGATATGACCAGAAAGGGGGTAGATTTTTCCTCCTGGTCGGTAGAGGCGCGTAAGGCCTTTTCTAATATCAAGGAGAGTTTTGCTTCCGCTCCCATCTTGGTACAACCTGATATTTCTCTACCCTTCATAGTTGAGGTTGATGCTTCTGAGGTGGGTGTGGGTGCGGTCTTGTCTCAGGGTTCCTCTCCTGCCAAATGGCGACCGTGTGCCTTTTTCTCGAAGAAACTCTCCTCCGCAGAGAGAAATTACGATGTGGGAGATAGGGAGTTGTTGGCCATCAAGTTGGCTTTTGAGGAATGGCGCCATTGGCTAGAGGGAGCCAGACACCCTATTACCGTGTTTACTGTCCATAAGAATCTGGCCTACTTGGAGTCAGCCAAGCGTCTGAACCCGAGACAGGCCAGATGGTCTTTGTTCTTTTTAAGGTTTAATTTTGTTGTCACGTTCCGCCCTGGGGTTAAGAATGTGAAGGCGGATGCCCTGTCACGTTGTTTTCCGGGAGGTGTGAATTTTGATGACCCGGGTCCCATTTTGGCTGAAGGTGTGGTGGTCTCTGCTCTTTATCCTGAATTGGAGGCAGAGGTTCAGGTAGTCCAGTCAGAGGCTCCTGATCTTTGTCCTCCTGGGAGGTTGTTTGTGCCTCTCGCTTTAAGACACAAGATTTTTAAGGAACACCATGATACTGTCCTTGCTGGGCAACCGGGGGCAAGAGCCACAGTGGATCTCATCGCTCGGAGATTCTGGTGGCTGGCGCTTCGTAAGTCGGTTGAGGGTTTTGTGGCAGCCTGCGAGACCTGCGCTCGTGCCAAAGTCCCTCATTCACGGCCATCAGGTCCTCTCCTTCCCTTACCCATTCCTTCCCGTCCTTAGACACATCTGTCCATGGACTTCATTACGGACCTGCCTCGTTCCTCGGGGAAGACTGTGATTCTGGTGGTGGTGGACCGTTTTAGCAAAATGGTGCATTTCATTCCTTTTCCTGGTTTGCCCAATGCTAAGACGCTGGCGCAGGCATTTATTGATCACATTGTCAAATTGCATGGTATTCCTTCAGACATAGTCTCTGATAGGGGCACGCAGTTTGTTTCCATATTCTGGAAGGCTTTCTGTTCTCGCTTGGGGGTTCGGTTGTCATTCTCTTCTGCTTTCTACCCGCAGTCGAATGGCCAGACAGAGCGCGTCAATCAGAATCTGGAGACATATCTGCGCTGTTTTGTAGCGGAGAATCAGGAGGATTGGTGTTCTTTTTTGTCCCTTGCTGAGTTTGCTTTAAATAACCGTCGTCAGGAGTCCTCTGATAAGTCACCATTTTTTGGTGCATATGGGTTTCATCCGCAGTTTGGGACATTCTCGGGAGAGGGGTCTTCTGGTTTACCTGATGAGGACAGATTCTCCTCGTCTTTGTCATCTATTTGGCAAAAGATTCGAGATAATCTAAAGAGCATGAGTGAGAGATATAAGCGTGTGGCAGATAAGAGACGTGTGCTTGGTCCGGACCTGAATGTTGGTGATCTGGTGTGGTTGTCTACTAAGAATATCAAATTGAAGGTTCCCTCCTGGAAGTTGGGTCCTAAGTTTATTGGGCCTTACAAAATCTTGTCCGTCATCAATCCTGTTGCCAACCGTCTTGATCTTCCTCAGACTTGGAAGATCCATAATGTTTTTCATAAGTCCTTATTAAAACCTTATGTCCAACCCATTGTACCCTCGTCTTTGCCTCCTCCTCCAATTGTGGTTGATGGTAATCTTGAATTTCAGGTCTCTAGGATTGTGGATTCTCGTGTTGTCCGCGGTTCTCTCCAGTACCTCGTTCATTGGGAGGGTTATGGTCCTGAGGAGAGGATGTGGGTCCCAGTGACGGACATTAAGGCCACTCGTCTCATCAGGGCTTTCCATAGGTCCCATCCTGAGAAGGGCGGGCTCTGAGTGTCCGGAGTCTACTTGTAGAAGGAGGGGTACTGTCACCACCAGACATCTGAGAAGCTCTGACAGACGTTCTTCAGAACCTCCTCCTTGAGGTTCCTTTTGTTTTGCTTTCATTTTCTCATCTCGTTAGCCTCTCTCAGCTGTCATGTAGTTGCACTGATTGCATCCCTTTAAATCCCTCCTCATACTGCATCACTTTGCGGTTTATATTCCTTCCTGGAGTGTGTGCATGCTGATCCTACTTCTTGTGTAGTACCCACCTTTACCTAGTGGGACACTACACATGTCTGGAGGAGACCAGGCGCCGCTCATCACCTGCCCAGTACCACCCCAACAGTGAAGCATGTGGTGGCAGCATCATGTCTGGAGGAGACGAGGCGCTGCTCATCACCTGCCCAGTACCATCCCTACAGTGAAACATGGTGGTGGCAGCATCATGTCTGGAAGAGACCAGGTGCCGCTCATCACCTGCCCAATACCATCCCTACAGTGAAGCATGGTGGGGGCAGCATCATGTCTGGAGGAGACCAGGCGCCGCTCATCACCTGCCCAATATCATCCGTACAGTGAAGCATGGTGCTGGCGGCGGCATCATGTCTAAAGGAAACCAGGCGCCGCTCATTACCTGCCCAGTACCATCCCTACAGTGAAGCATGGTGGGGGCAGCATCATGTCTAAAGGAAACCAGGCGCCGCTCATTACCTGCCCAGTACCATCCCTACAGTGAAGCATGGTGGGGGCAGCATCATGTCTGGAGGAGACCAGGCGCCACTCATCACCTACCCAATACCATCCCTACAGTGAAGCCTGGTGGTGGCAGCATCATGTCTGGAGGATACCAGGCGCCGCTCATCATCTGCCCAATATCATCCGTACAGTGAAGCATGGTGGTGGCAGCATCATGTCTGGAGGAAACCAGGTGCCGCTCATCACCTGCCCAATACCATCCCTACAGTGAAGCATGGTGGGGGCAGCATCATGTCTGGAGGAAACCAGGCACCGCTCATCACCTGCCCAATACCATCCCTACAGTGAAGCATGGTGGGGACAGCATTATGTCTGGAGGAAACCAGGCGCCGCTCATTACCTGCCCAGTACCATCCCTACAGTGAAGCATGGTGGTGGCAGCATCATGTTGGGGAGATCGGTCAGGGTGGAGGCAAAGCTTAATGGAGCAAAGTGCAGAGATAATCTTACTGGGGACCTGGACCTCATACTGGACCAAAGGTTCTGATCCAGAGCTCTGGACCTCAGACTGGGCAGAAGGTTGACCTTCCAACAAGTCAACGACCCTAAGCACGCGGCCAGGACAGCACAGGAGCGGCTTAGAGACAACTCTGGGAATGTCCTTGAGGGGCCCAGCCAGAGCCCTGAACCCAATGAAACATCTCTGGACCTGAAGATAGCTGTCCACTGATGGCCCCCGTCCAACCTGACAGAGCTGGAGATAATCTGCAGAGAAGAATGACAGAAAATCCCCAAATCCAGGTGTAAACCTTGTGGCATCATCTCTATGAAGACTGGAGGCTGGAATCACTGCCAAAGAAAGAGGCTGAAGACTTAAGACCTGGGTAAAGAGGCTGAAGACTTATGTCAGTGTGAGATTTTAGGTTCTTTTTTCCCAGTAAATTAGTGAAGACAGGCAGAGTGATTTGCCACCTTGAGGACTACAACTAACCTTGTTGCCAACTCTCTCCTCCTCTCCAGTCCCAGACATCTTCTGTGGTGTACATCTTGCTGCACAACAACAATTACGAGGAGTGGCCTCCATTCTCCTCCACATTTGGAGTACAAGGAAGATGAGTCCTGACCTTGACCCTATGGAGATGCTGTGGATGACCTGAGTAGGGATGAGCGAACCTGGACCGTACTGGTGTCTGGGCAGCCGAAACTGAGCACGGACATTGGCTCCAATGTCTGTGTTCGTTGTTCAGATTTTAAATAAAGCTGTGGGCACTTGGAAACCATCTCAGTCATGTCTAGTATTGTCATGGCTTTGATTGGCCGGCGTACCATGTGACCATGCATGTATAAATGCTGGATCACATTGTGCGCCGCTCTGACTAGTGCAAGGACAGGACGCTGCTGCAGAGAGAGGGTTAGGCCTTTATTAGTATTATACAGTGTGCTGGTGACCTGTAGGTATTACTGATGGGGCAGTACTGCTCCTCTGCACCACTGAGACAGGAATACTAGACTGCGGGGACCTGTAGACATTACTGATGGGGGCAGTACAGCTCCTCTGCACCACTGAGACAGAAATACCAGACTGAGGAGACCTGTAGGTATTACTGATGGGGCAGTACTGCTCCTCTGCACCACTGAGACAGAAATACCAGACTGAGGAGGACCTGTAGACATTACTGATGGGGGCAGTACAGCTCCTCTGCACCACTGAGACAGAAATACCAGACTGAGGAGACCTGTAGGTATTACTGATGGGGCAGTACTGCTCCTCTGCACCACTGAGACAGAAATACCAGACTGAGGAGGACCTGTAGACATTACTGATGGGGGCAGTACAGCTCCTCTGCACCACTGAGACAGAAATACCAGACTGAGGAGGATCTGTAGGCATTACTGATGGGGGCAGTACAGCTCCTCTGCACCACTGAGACAGGAACACCAGACTGAGGGGACCTGTAGGTATTACTGATGGGGGCAGTACAGCTCCTCTGCACCACTGAGACAGGAATACCAGACTGAGGAGACCTGTAGACATTACTGATGGGGGCAGTACAGCTCCTCTGCACCACTGAGACAGAAGTACCAGACTGAGGAGACCTGTAGACATTACTGATGGGGGCAGTACAGCTCCTCTGCACCACTGAGACAGAAATACCAGACTGAGGGGACCTGTAGGTATTACTGATGGGGGCAGTACAGCTCCTCTGCACCACTGAGACAGAAGTACCAGACTGAGGAGACCTGTAGACATTACTGATGGGGGCAGTACAGCTCCTCTGCACCACTGAGACAGAAATACCAGACTGAGGGGGACCTGTAGACATTACTGATGGGGGCAATACAGCTCCTCTGCACCACTGAGACAGAAATACCAGACTGAGGGGACCTGTAGGTCTGCCCTGCACTCAGTCTGTACAGCGCTGTATACTGCTATGCAGCCTCTCTGGGGGGTGTTCCCCTGTAATTGGGCTCCTATGTCTGCCCTGCTGTCACCACCAGACATCTGAGAATCTCTGACAGACGTTCTTCAGAACCTCCTGCTTGAGGTTCTTTTGTTTTGCTTTCGTTTTGTCATCTCGTTAGCCTCTCTCAGCTGTCATGTAGTTGCACTAATTGCATCCCTTTAAATCCCTTCCCATACTGCATCACTTTGCGGTTTATACAACTTCCTGGAGTGTGTACATGCTGGATGCTACAACTGATCCTTCTAAAGATAAGTCTGTTCATTGATTTGTGTTTTCCTGTTTGCTTGATCCTAGGTGACCCTGACTCCCTCCGTATTAAGTGTAGGGAGCCGGTGGTCGTGTCCCTTCACTATTATAGGGTGTTCAGGTGTCATACAGTCGAGGCACGAGGGTATGCAATTTTCTATCATAGAGATCTTTGCATGGGCTGAGAAGACAGGGAGAGTTTCAGGGCTTAAATAGGGATCACATTTTGTTCCTTAGTTTTGAATCAAACCAGTTGGATCCTTATTTGTAACTTCTTGTTTTCTGTTACACCATCCGTGACACCTGCACTGAGGCTGTACAGCGCTGTATACTCCTGTGCAGCCTTTCTGAGGGGTGTTCCCCCTGTAACTGGGGCTCCTATGTCTGTCCTGCATTGAGGCTGTACAGTGCTGTATACTTCTGTGCAGCCTCTCTGGGGGATGTTCCCCCTGTAACTGGGGCTCCTATGTCTGCCCTGCACTGAGGCTGTACAGCGCTGTATACTGCTGTACAGCCTCTCTGGGGGGTGTATTTCCCCTGTAACTGGGGCTCCTATGTCTGCCCTGCACTGAGGCTGTACAGCGCTGTATACTTCTGTATGGCCTCTCTGGGGGGTGCATTTCCCCTGTAACTGGGGCTCCTATGTCTGCCCTGCACTCAGTTTGTACAGCGCTGTATACTGCTGTACAGCCTCTCTGGGGGGTGTATTTCCCCTGTAATTGGGGCTCCTATGTCTGCCCTGCACTGAGGCTGTACAGCGCTGTATACTGCTGTACAGCCTCTCTGGGGGGTGTATTTCCCCTGTAACTGGGGCTGCTATGTCTGCCCTGCACTGAGGCTGTACAGCGCTGTATACTGCTGTACAGCCTCTCTGGGGGGTGTTCGCCTGTAATTGGGGCTCCTATGTCTGCCCTGCACTGAGGCTGTACAGCGCTGTATACTGCTGTACGGCCTCTCTTGGGGGTGTTCCCCTGTAACTGGGGCTCCTATGTCTGCCCTGCACTGAGGCTGTACAGCGCTGTATACTGCTGTGCAGCCTCTCTGGGGGGTGTTCCCCCTGTAACTGGGGCTACTATGTCTGCCCTGCTCTCAGGCTGTACAGCGCTGTATACTGCTGTGCAGCCTCTCTGGGGGGTGTTCGCCTGTAACTGGGGCTCCTATGTCTGCCCTGCACTGAGGCTGTACAGTGCTGTATACTGCTGTGTAGCCTCTCTGGGGGGTGTTCGCCTGTAATTGGGGCTCCTATATCTGCCCTGCACTGAGGCTGTACAGTGCTGTATACTGCTGTACAGCGTCTCTGGGGGGTCTTCCCCCTGTAACTGGGGATACTATGTCTGCCCTGCACTCAGGCTGTACAGCGCTGTATACTGCTGTGCAGCCTCTCTGGGGGGTGTTCGCCTGTAATTGGGGCTCCTATGTCTGCCCTGCACTCAGGCTGTACAGCGCTGTATACTGCTGTACAGCATCTCTGGGGGGTGTTCCCTTGTAACTGGGGCTCCTATGTCTGCCCTGCACTGAGGCTGTACAGTGCTGTATACTGCTGTGCAGCCTCTCTGGGGGGTGTTCCCCCTGTAACTGGGGATACTATGTCTGCCCTGCACTCAGGCTGTACAGCGCTGTATACTGCTGTGCAGCCTCTCTGGGGGGTGTTCCCCCTGTAACTGGGGATACTATGTCTGCCCTGCACTCAGGCTGTACAGCGCTGTATACTGCTGTGCAGCCTCTCTGGGGGGTGTTCGCCTGTAATTGGGGCTCCTATGTCTGCCCTGCACTCAGGCTGTACAGCGCTGTATACTGCTGTGCAGCCTCTCTGGGGGGTGTTCGCCTGTAACTGGGGCTCCTATGTCTGCCCTGCACTGAGGCTGTACAGTGCTGTATACTGCTGTACAGCGTCTCTGGGGGGTCTTCCCCCTGTAACTGGGGATACTATGTCTGCCCTGCACTCAGGCTGTACAGCGCTGTATACTGCTGTGCAGCCTCTCTGGGGGGTGTTCGCCTGTAATTGGGGCTCCTATGTCTGCCCTGCACTCAGGCTGTACAGCGCTGTATACTGCTGTACAGCATCTCTGGGGGGTGTTCCCTTGTAACTGGGGCTCCTATGTCTGCCCTGCACTGAGGCTGTACAGCGCTGTATACTGCTGTGCAGCCTCTCTGGGGGGTGTTCCCCCTGTAACTGGGGATACTATGTCTGCCCTGCACTCAGGCTGTACAGCGCTGTATACTGCTGTGCAGCCTCTCTGGGGGGTGTTCCCCCTGTAACTGGGGATACTATGTCTGCCCTGCACTCAGGCTGTACAGCGCTGTATACTGCTGTGCAGCCTCTCTGGGGGGTGTTCCCCCTGTAACTGGGGATACTATGTCTGCCCTGCACTCAGGCTGTACAGCGCTGGTTACTGCTGTGCAGCCTCTCTGGGGGGTGTTCGCCTGTAATTGGGGCTCCTATGTCTGCCCTGCACTCAGGCTGTACAGCGCTGTATACTGCTGTGCAGCCTCTCTGGGGGTGTTCGCCTGTAACTGGGGCTCCTATGTCTGCCCTGCACTGAGGCTGTACAGCGCTGTATACTGCTGTACAGCCTCTCTGGGGGGTGTTCCCCTGTAACTGGGGCTACTGAATTAATAGTGAAAAAAAAGTGCTGTTAAATGTCCCCCAATGGTCTTGTATGACCTCATGGGGGACTCAAAGTGTAAAAAACAAAAATGTAAAAAAACAAATATTATTCTCCCCAATTAAGTCATTTAATGAATATTAAAAACTAGCTGAAGGAGGCGGCTTCGCTCGGGTATATTTAATCTATTTCATATAATGTGTGTGTCGTTAAAAGATATCAACACTATCCACTATAACAGTGACATCTACAGCACCCGCCCCTTAACACTGACCCCCCACTGTGTCCCGTCCCTTAAAATTTGACCTCCACAGCAGCCCACCCCCTTAACTTTGACCTTTACAGCAGCCTTCCCCTTTAACAGTGACTTTCACAGCATGCCACCCCCTTGACAGTGACCTCCACAGGGGTCGGCCCCCTTAACAATGGCCTTTACCGGATCGGGGGCGTGTCCTTTTGAACAGCTCACTCTACGACAGCAGCACTGTACTGTCTAAGTGTGAGCTGCAGGGAGAAAGTCACCCTCCCTCCCACCCCTGCAGCTGACAGAAGTTGATTTTTACTTTCATTTTTTCAATCCCTATCGGCTGAGGAGTGGAGGGGGGGTGGCCTAACAACCAGATTGGGCGTGGCTTAGCGCGACCTAGAAGTTGATTTTTAACTTTATTTTTTCAATCCCTATCGATTGACGAGTGTTCAAGGGCGTGGCCTAACCAGATCGGGGGCATCTCCTTTCAAACAGCTCACTCTAAGACAACAGCACTGTGCTGTCTGAGTCTGAAGTCACCGTACCTTCCACCCCTGCAGCTGACAGAAGTGATTTTTACCTTCATTTTTTCAATCCCCGTTGCTTTAGGAGTGGGAGGGGACATGGTCTAACCAGATCAGGGGCGTGGCTTATCAGGACCTGGGGACGGGGTTTTAAGTCTTTTGAGGGTGGACACATTGTGGCAGGGGGCATGTCTGGGTTCCTTCCTGCAAGAGTAACGCCCCCTCTGGGCATCTTACTGGCTCATTTGCATACCAAATAAACTGTATTTTCAGAGGATAAAAAACATCTATTGCTGGAACAAAGGCAGATCTGGAAATAAGGTACTAAGTGCTATTAGGCCACTACTTTACTTCAATAGCGATTATCCTGGTGACAGATTTCCTTTAAAGCTCTCCTACAGCAGTGAAGATAATTGGCTGGGTTGCTATGGAAACCTGGAGTAAAACTGTGTATGTGGAAGGCTGGAGGGCCTGTGAACTTCTATTGGCTGATAAAGGGTCATGTGACCAGGCTTTTATTGGCTAATGCAGGTCATTTTTTGGGAATATCTCAGGAACGGTACGTCCTAGAGAGCTAAAACCTTCCCGGACACCTGATGTACCTGTGTGCCAAATTTCGTAATTGTAAATGTGACGGTGCAGATTCCTTTAGCGGACACCCCCCCCCCCCCTCCCACAAACACACACATACACTCAGCTTTATATATTAGATGGAATAAAAATATACATATTTGGCATCGCTACGTCCGTAAAGATCGGCTCTATTAAAATATCACATGATCCATCCCATCAGGTGAACGCCTTAAAATAAGAAATAAACATTATGCCAAAACAGCTTTTTTATTTACCTCACCTACCTAAATACATAATGTCAAACGATCAAAATGTTGTATGTACCCCAAAATGGTAGCAATGAAAACATCACCTCTTCCTGCAAAAAACAAGCCCTCACACAAGACCATGGCCAGAAAAATAAAAAAACTGTGGGTCTAAGAAAATTGCAACACAAAAACATGTTTTTTTTCTTATAAAAATGCTCTCATTGTGTAAAAACGAAAAAAGAAGAAAAATTAGACATATTTGGTATTGCCGTGTCCGTAACAACTGGCTCTACAAAATATCACATGATCTACCCCATCAAATGAACGGCATAAAAAAACTAATAATAAAAACGCCAAAAGAGATTTTTATAGTCACCTCACCTCCCAAAAAACATAATATCAATCAAAAAGTCGTATATACCCCAAAATGGTAGCAATAAAAACTTTACCTCATCCCACTAAAAAAACGAGTCCTCAAATATGACCCTTGAAAGAAAAATAAAAAAAATATGGCTGTAAGAAAATGGCAACACAAAAACATGTTTTTTATTTTAAATGTTCTTATTGTGTAAAGTGTAAAATAAAAACAAACTAGACATTATTGGTATCTGTAACAACCAGATCTATAAAAATATCACATGATCTACCTAGTCAAGTGAACGGTGTAAAAAAAATATTGAAAAATGACACCAAACAGCTTTTTTAGTGACTTCACCTCCCAAAAAATTCAATAAAAAGCTACCAGAAAGACAAATGTACCCCAAAATGGTGCCAATAAAAACTACAGCTTGTCCCGCAAAAAAATAAGCCCTCACGCAGCTCAGTCAACAAAAATGTAAAAAGCTATCGCTCTTAAAAACCATGGTAGAAAATTCCTTGTTAGAAAATCCCGATGCCGCTCTTTCCCTTCTGAGCCCTGGCGTGTCCCCCAATAACAGTTTTACGACCACAATTGGGGTGTTACTGTATTCAGGAGAAAATGGGGAGCAAATTGTGTGTGGGGGAGGGGGGGAGATATTCTCCTGTTATCCTTTGTGAAAAAGAAAGTTTGTGGGCCTAAAGCACTATTTTCTTGCAAAAAAAAATAAATAATATTTTTCATTTTCACAGCCAAGTATAAATTCTATGAAATGCAAAATGCTCACTACACTCCTGAAAAATTCCTTGGGTGGTGTACTTTACAAAATGTGGTCACTTTTGGGGGTTTTCTTTCTAGGGGTACCTCAGGGTCTCTTTAAATGCAACATGGCGCCTAAAGACTGTTCCAGCAAAATCTGCCCTGCAAAAACTATATGGCGCTCCTTCCCTTCTGCGCCCTGCCGTGTGCCCATACAGTGGTATACTACCACATATGGGGCGTTTCTCTAAACTGCAGAATCAAGGTCATAAATATTGAGGTTTGTTTTGTTTGTAACCCTTGATGTGTTACAGGAAAAAATTGATTAAAATGGAAAATCTGCAAAAAAGTGAAATTTTGAAATTTTACCTCCATTTTGCTTTAATTCCTGTGAAATACTTAAAGGGTTAACAACATTTCTAAAATCAGTTTTAAATAGATTGAGGGGTTTCGTTTCTAAAATGGGGTCATTTATGGGTGGTTTCTATTATGTGAGCTCCTCAATGTGTCTTTAGAACTGAACTGGTTCTTTAAAAAGTTTAGAAATTTTCTTGAAAATTTAAAAAATTGCTTCTAAAATTCTAAACCTTCTAACGTCCTAAAAAAATAAAATTACATTACTAAAATGATGCCAACATAAAGTAGACACATGAGGAATGTTAATAAGTATTTTATGAGGTTTCAATATCTGTTTTCCAAGCAGAGAGATGTAAATTTAGAAAGCAGTGAATTTTTCCAAATGATTGGTAACTTTTTGATTTTTTTTTTATAAATAAAGGTAAAACATATTGACTCAAATTTACCATTAACATGATGTACAGTGTGTCACGAGAAAACAATCTCTGAACGGCTTGGATAAGTAAAAGTGTTCTAAAGTTATTACCACATAAAGTAACATGTCAGATTTAAGTGGTTAAGTCATTTCCCTATCCACATTTTTTTGCAGGGTAATTGTCCTGCTCTTACCACCATGTCGGTTCCTTTTGCAGCCCTCTAGCCCTTTCTATGACTACTTTACAGCCATTTTCAGCCCCAAAGTTTGGGTCCCCATTGCAGTGTTCGGGGTTAAATTTGTGACCCGAACCAAACTTTGAAAAAAAATTCGGCCGAACCCAAACTTCCGCGGGTCCGGTCATCACTTGACCTGAGAATTCCTCCTATGGAGATGCTGTGAATGACCTAAGACGTCCTGACCTTATTCCTATGGAGATGCTTTGACCTGAAGAGTCCTACCTTTAACTCTATGGAGATGCTGTGGATGACCTAAAGACTCCTGACCTTAACCCTATGAAGATCCTGTGACCTCAACAATCTTGACCTTTCCACTAGGGAGATCCTGTGGCCTGCAGAGGGTGGCACACAGATAAAGTTATATGGGATTGTATGAGTTATGAGAAAGAGGTAAACAATATCCTCTCCCATCAGAGATATTATACAATAGTAGAAACACGTCCTTTTATGGATATGGAGATGCAGTTACATGATCTAATACATGAAGTCCTGATCTCGTAGATAAATTCTTCCTGATCTCGTAGATGAAGCCTTCCTGATCTCATACCTGAAGCCTTCCTGATCTCATAGATGAAGCCTTCTTGATCTCATACTGTACATGAAGCCTTCCTGGTCTTATACCTGAAGCCCTCCTGATTGTTTAGATGAAGTCTTCCTGATCTCATAAGTGAAACCTTCCCGATCTTATACCTGAATCCTTATTGATTTCACATACAAAGTCTTTCTTGATCCCATACATGAAGCCTTCTTGTTCTCATACATGAAGCATTCCTGATCTCATACATGAAGCCTTCCTGATCTCTTACAGTACAGACCAAAAGTTTGAACACAGCTTCTCATTCAAAGAGTTTTCTTTATTTTCATGACTATCAAAATTGTAGATTCACACTGAAGGCATCAAAACTATGAATTAACACATGTGGAATTAGATACATGTTAAAGGGGATATTAATTATTGCTATTTATGCAAATCTCAATAATTAATATTCATAAATAGGCGTAATCGTCGGGTGATGACTCCGCCTATTTATGCCTTAAGAACAACAATTTACAGCTGATTACCTTAGTCTAATCACCAACTACTCTTACTGCATGCGCCTTACTGACTACCGCTAGTACTCACACGTTATACAATAGATACAAATGACACAGTATTTATTAATACACAAGTAATACAGTGCCAACAATATGCTACCTCCACAGCAGCGATTCCTTGTAATTATAAAGGAATAATAGGTTTATAACTATATATATCTATAAACAGATGGATAGATATATATTGTTATAACAATGCACAATAATATGGATACACACACTAATACAATACACTAACACGGCACTGACTACACTAACACAGTCCCAAATCCACCCCAAGATCTACCTAGTATCAATGACCATACACATTCATACACCTTAACGGTCGCCCACCCAAGCCTGCCTATATACTATCCCTATGGGGGCGAATCAGGGGTTATTACATAAACTGTGCTGCTGGGGTAAGCAGGACAGTTGCGGGGGTAACGACACCGGGGAACAGGGGACGTTAATATCGGGGATAACAGGACCTGGGTCAAGGGAAAATGAGGGTTACCAGGGGTATAAGAGAGGGCAACAAGGTATGGGGGGGAATAAGGGAGTGTAGGGTAGTCTATAGGGTTAGGAGGGTTTATAGGGGGGTAGGTAGGGTATAGGAGGGTGGTTTAGCGTTGGTGGTATAGGGGGGTAGGTAGGGTATAGGAGGGTGGATTATATAGGGGGTGTAGGTAGGGTATAGGAGGGAGGATTATATAGGGGGTGTAGGTAGGGTATAGGAGGGAGGATTATCGTTGGTGGTATAGAGGGGGGGTTGATACTTATGGTTTCTTTTGCTCGTTGTCCAGGGGGGGCTCGTTTGTCCGGGGATGATTCTCCTGCTGGGGTGGCCCACCTGACTCCTGCAGCGTAGCGCTGCTGGACTATTTAAGTCCAGCAGCGCTCGCTCCCGAGGCCGCCCGTCCCGCGGCACGCATGCGCGCCGTCGGCCCGAACACGTGGGCCGGCGCGGTGATATGACGTCACCGCGCCGGCCCGCGCCTCCCAGAGCGCGCTTCTAGGCGGAGGATTCCTTTGATCCTCCGCCTGTAGTCCCCTGCATACCTCGCGGCGCGATAATTATTGCGCCGGAGGTATGCAGATAACAGAGGGAGGGATGTTTGTTTCCCTCTCTCTGTTATGTTAACTATCCCCAGCAGCTGGGGATAGTTAAATACCAAAAGGCATCGGATCTCTATTGATCCCATGCCTTTTGATGTCACCAGAGGCTGGACATGATTGTCCAGCCAGCTGGTGACCTTCCTCATCCCCTGCAGGGATGCAGGAGGAGGGGGGGGGGTCACATATTGTCTGATACTATATGTGTATGGATGCTTGGGGCACATCCATACACATATATATCTATATACATATATATATATATATTATATAAATACATAGGTGTATATTCATTGATGTTTGGGGCACATCCATGAATATACAGCCATACACAGGGCACAAATATTAAGCCCATCCATACCTGTATCTGTACATATACACGGAGATGCAGGCCGAAAAGGGGCCTATATACATCTCCGTGCATATCCACAGATCCCACCCGGACGAGCCCATGGACAAGGGCTAATATATATGTATATATGTCAAGGCATACATACATATATATTTAAATATGACATTTCCCTCAACAATACATAACAAAAAAGTGTGAAACAACTGAAAATACGTCATATTCTAGGTTCTTCACAGTAGCCGCCTTTTGCTTTGATTACTGCTTTGCACACTCTTGGCATTCTCTTGATGAGCTTCAAGAGGTAGTCACCTGAAATGGTCTTCACTTCAGAGGTGTGCCCTGTCAGGTTTAATAAGTGGGATTTCTTGCCTTATAAATGGGGTTGGGACCATCAGTTGCGTTGTGGAGAAGTCAGGTGGATACACAGCTGATAGTCCTACTGAATAGACTGTTAGAATTTGTATTATGGCAAGAAAAAAGCAGCTAAGTAAAGAAAAACGAGTGGCCATCATTACTTTAAGAAATGAAGGTCAGTCAGTCCGAAAAATTGGAAAAACTTTGAAAGTGTCCCCAAGTGCAGTCACAAAAACCATCAAGCGCTACAAAGAAACTGGCTCACATGCGGACCGCCCCAGGAAAGGAAGACCAAGAGTCACCTCTGCTGCGGAGGATAAGTTCATCCGAGCCACCAATGGCTACCACAGCATCTTGCAGCGGCATGCTATTCCATCTGGTTTGCGTTTAGTTGGACCATCATTTATTTTTCAACAGGACAATGACCCCAAACACACCTCCAGGCTGTGTAAGGGCTATTTGACCATGAAGGAGAGTGATGGGGTGCTGCGCCAGATGGCCTGGCCTCCACAGTCACCGGACCTGAACCCAATCGAGGTGGTTTGGGGTGAGCTGGACCGCAGAGTGAAGGCAAAAGGGCCAACAAGTGCTAAGCATCTTTGGGAACTCCTTCAAGACTGTTGGAAGACCATTTCAGGTGACTACCTCTTGAAGCTCATCAAGAGAATGCCAAGAGTGTGCAAAGCAGTAATCAAAGCAAAATGTGGCTACTTTGAAGAACCTAGAATATAACATATTTTCAGTTGTTTCACACTTTTTTCTTATGTATATAATTCCACATGTGTTAATTCATAGTTTTGATGACTTCAGTGTGAATCTACAATTTTCATAGTCATGAAAATAAAAAAAGCTCTTTGAATGAGAAGGTGTGTCCAAACTTTTGGTCTGTACTGTACTTGAAACCTTCCTGATCTCATACATGAAGCCTTCCTGATCTCATACTTGAAGCCATCTTGATCTCATAAGTGAAGCCTTCCTGATTGTTAGATGAAGTCTTCCTGATCTCATAAGTGAAGCCTGCCTGATCTCATACCTGAAGCCTTCTTGATTTCACATACAAAGCCTTTTTTGATCCCATACATGAAGCCTTCCAGATCTCTTACATGAAGCCTTCCAGATCTCTTACATGAAGCCTCCCTGATCTCATACCTAAAGCCTTCCTGATCTCATACATGAAGCCTTCTTGATCTCATAAGTGAAGCCTTCCTGATTGTGTAGATGAAGCCTTCCAGATCTCATAAGTGAAGCCTTTCTGATCTTATACCTGAAGTCTTTCTGATCTCTTACATGAAGCCTCCCTTATCTCATGCTTGAAGCCTTCCTAATCTCGTAGGTGAATCCTTCCTGAACTTATACCTGAAGCCCTCCTCATCTCATATATGAAGCCTTTCTGATCTCATACCTGAAGCCTTCCTGATCTTGTACATGATGCATTCCTGATTTCACACATGAAGCCTTTCTGATGGCATACACGAAGCCATCATGAAACAAAGAAGAGAGAACATTTTTGACTATACCTTTCCTGGCCAGACCATAATACTTGGCCAGAATTCATAAGGACATTATTCAGCACGCAACGGCATGACGTAGGACGTGCCGTGCTCCTGCTCCCTCCCCCTCCCCGTCTCATGGGTCGCGGCGCCCGAATGCGAACGCTGAGTTCCTGAGTACCCGCTGCCTGCTATCGGATGACCTGTGGCGAGACCTGTAGCGAGACCTGATGGTCGGCCGTGCGTTCCGGAGTTGCCGTCGATGCAGGGGAATGAGACTGCCTCCTCCTCTATAGCTCCTGTGGGATCGCCTGGGCACCGTTCCACCGCTCCAGTAGGGGTCTACGGCTAAAGCTGCTGCTGATGACTGCTGAATGAAATGTAACAGGACATAAGAAGAGGCAAAGTTCCGGTCTAACTTACTCAGAAGTAGCTTGGTGTGGTCTTCACTATTCCCCGAAGTTTGTCTTCTGGCAAATGAAAAAAACAAGCTACCGGGTTTCTTTTTTCCCTTTCTGTATGAGCTGGTGCGCTGGTGCGCTGACTACATGTAAAACTGGTCAAACCGGTCAGAGAGAGGAAAAGTGGATTTCCCGAGGACGCTCCGCTACTTTAATGATATAAAGGTTATATGAGGTCTGGCTATCGTGGGATTCCGCTTGTACGATCCAGGGAGCTGAGTACCGAGGGGGAAGAGTGAAGGGGAGAAGAAATGAAGGAAGGGGAAGGGGAAAAAAATAAAATAAAACCTGGCTGAGATTATTCCCTGTGGATGAACGCACCACTCCCTTGATGCAGCCGATTAGCTGAACTCTAGTATATACTCCTTTTCTTCTCCTTTTTTATTTCGGTCACTGGACATATAAGTTTGTAACCAGAGGAATTGACCCCGCTTCCAAGTCGCGCTCTCCGGCATTGGCTGATCGGATGAACTGATGAGCATACCCTCGTGCCAGAGACATACATATAACTGGATGAAGGAATGAGGGTGTTGGTTGCCCGCTGGACGAACCCGGGACTTAGTATATATATCAATAGATCAAATTCGGATGAGATTATGTGACTGCCCCCTTCTGTAGTAACTGATATCTAATCATTAGTCAATTGCTATGTATTGATACATTTACATAACCTTTTTTTTTACTGTTCACCCTTTCTAGTCCCTCTCTTGTAATTGTTTATTTATTTCTTGGTCTTTTGTGGTCGGGGGGCTTAAATTCATGCCTCCAAAGGGTGTAAACCGAAGATCCGCTGGCACGGCTGGTTCCTCCTCGCCAGGGGGTGGGAAGGGCAGTACTACTACAACTAGCCTGGAGAAATATCTCAGATTCCCACCCAAAATTAAGAGCTCCTTGCGAGGGAATAAGGAAATACAAAAGGATAGTAGTGAGACGGCTGTCCCTGAGGAACACGGGAAGATGGGGGTGGGTAGTGGAGAGGGGATGGAGGAAAGAATCAACCTGGTAGACAACAGGTTGTTAGAAATCCTGGGCGCAGTGAAAAAAACTAACCATAGCCTGGAGGATTTGACAACTAAGATTGCCTCGGTACAGGTTGATCTTTCCTTCATAAAGGAGGATATGAATAAAGTGAGGGAGAAGGTGAAGGAGTTACAGATATCATCTGGAAGTATGAAAACTGATATAGAGGGTTTAAAGAAAAGAGTGGAAGGAATGGAAGAGGAAAAGAAGACTCTTTTAGAGAGAGTTACAATAATGGAAGATACGTCCAGGAGATCAAATATTAGAATAGGCGGATTCCCTGAGGGAGCGGAAGGTGAGGATACAGCAGGGTTTATCCAACAGTGGCTGCAGGATAGCTTTAAAGATAAGGGTCTAACTGATTTGTTCTCAGTGGAAAGAGCCCATAGAATACCTGGGAGAACCCCTATAAAAGGGGCCCCCACGAGGGCAATCCTAGCAAAAATACAAAATGCCAAAGACAGGGATATAATAATGAGAACGAAAAGAATGTTGCAGGCAATTGAGTTCAATGGAAATAATATAGCGATTTACCCTGATTACTCAAGAGCTACTCAGACTAAGAGGCGTGAGTTTAAAGAAGTGAAGAAGAGATTAGCCGATGCCCAGATACAATATTCCCTGCTGTATCCCACTAAGCTACGTATAATATATCGTGAACAGGTTAGGTTTTTTGGTTCCCCGGAGGAGGCGGTGGAGTGGCTGGACGCAAAAGGAATAGGAACATGAAAGGTGCCAGACTGACTCACGGGGGGGGGGGGGTGGGGGGGCGGGAAGGGGTCGTGTGTAAGAGGTGGGGGAAATTTTCGATTTCCGCCGACCAGATAGTGGGGAAGGGGGGGGGGGAAGGAGGGATGAGGGGGCGGAGAGGGATTAGGGTGGGAATGGTTGTCCTGGGAGATCTAAGAGGGTCTAATGTGAAGAAAAAGTTAGTGACCAACCTAAATGAGTAGTATGAGTAGTATTATGACATGGAATGTAAGGGGCCTAGGAGATAGGGTCAAAAGGGTAATGGTCTTCGATACTGTCTCTAAACATCTTCCGGCGATTGTAGGACTAATGGAGACACATAGTATAAAAGATAAAATAAATCTGTTAAAGAAAAAATGGGCCCGGTATCAATACCATTCATGTTTCTCTACATACTCATCTGGAGTTAGTGTATATGTTCACCATAAAGTAGATTTCCGTCCAATTGATGATAAAATAGATGATAGGGGTAGATATGTATTTCTGCACTGTCAATGGAACGGTATTGTATGTATTCTGGCTTTTGTGTATATTCCTCCCCCATTTTCCCTAACGATTATCCATAGATTAGTGGAGTATGCAGATTCAAGAGGTAAATGCCCCATAGTAATTATGGGAGATTTAAATAATGTTATGAATGATGAGTTAGACAGATACTCTGTGATCCCAAAGGTTAAACAGATGACAGGGCGACAATCAGTGCTGTGGAAAATATCGCAGGAACTATCCTTAATAGACGTTTGGAGATATCTTTACGATGATAAGCCAGGGTTCTCATGTTTTAGCCGGGGAAATAAAATAATGTCCAGGATAGATTTGGCAAGCTCAGAATTGGTACATAAAATAGCCAGCATGAAGTACGAAGTGAATAGTATCTCGGATCATTCCCCTGTGTGTCTGCGGTTTAAAACAAACTTAAAACGAACAACTTGTGAGTTTCGTCTGAATCCTCATTGGCTGAATTTAATCAAGGAGGAAGATGACATTAGAGGGAATATAGAGGAATTCTGGAAATATAATTTAGGATCAGCAGGCTCAGGATACGTCTGGGACGCCTTCAAGGCATTTCTACGCGGTATCATAGGCGTGCGCAGCCTATTGCATTAGGGTGTGCACCCTAAAGCACAAACAAACGCTGCGTGCGTGCGTGTGTGTGTGTGTGTGTGTGTGTGTGTGTATATATATATATATATATATATATACAGTCATGTGAAAAAATTAGGACACCCTTTGAAAGCATGTGGTTTTTTGTAACATTTTTAATAAAAGGTTATTTCATCTCCGTTTCAACAATACAGAGAGATTAAAGTAATCCGACTAAACAAAGAAAACTGAAGAAAAGTCTTTTCAAGATCTTCTGTAAATGTCATTCTACAAAAATGCCTATTCTAACTGAGGAAAAAGATAGGACACCCTCACATGTATTCCCTCTTAAATTGGCTCAGATCTCACACAGGTATATCACACCAGGTGCACATAATTAGTAGATCGTTACTCTGCATGTTGAATGAGGCTTGCCCTATTTAAACCTCAGACATTTAGTTTGGTGTGCTCCTGACTGTTGAAGTGAGAGTGGGCACCATGGTGAGAGCAAAAGAGCTGTCAGAGGACTTCAGAAAAAAGATTGTAGCAGCCTATGAGTCTGGGAAGGGATTTAAAAAGATCTCAAAAGATTTTGAAATCAGCCATTCCACTGTCCGGAAGATAGTCTACAAGTGGAGGGCTTTCAAAACAACTGCCAACATGCCCAGGACTGGTCGCCCCAGCAAGTTCACCCCAAGAGCAGACCGCAAGATGCTAAAAGAGGTCTCCAAAAACCCTAAAGTGTCATCTCGAGAACTACAGCAGGCTCTGGCTACTGTTGATGTAGAAGTACATGCCTCTACAATCAGAAAGACTGTACAAGTTTAACTTGCATGGGAGGTGTGCAAGGAGGAAACCTTTGCTTTCCAAGAGAAACATCGAGGCCAGACTGAAATTTGCCAGAGATAAAGTTGACAAAGACCAGGACTTCTGGAATAATGTTCTTTGGACAGATGAGTCCAAAATTGAATTATTTGGACACAACAGCAGAGGACATGTTTGGCGTAAACCAAACACAGCATTCCAAGAAAAGAACCTCATACCAACTGTGAAGCATGGAGGTGGAAGTGTCATGGTTTGGGGCTGCTTTGCTGCAGCAGGACCTGGTCAGCTCACCATCATAGAATCCACGATGAATTCTACTGTGTATCAGAAGGTGCTTGAAGAACATGTGAGACCATCAGTTAGAAAATTAAAGCTGAAGCGGAACTGGACCATGCAACATGACAATGACCCAAAACATACTAGTAAATCAACCAAAGATTGGCTGAAAAAGAAGAAATGGAGAGTCCTGGAATGGCCAAGTCAAAGTCCAGATTTGAATCCCATTGAGATGCTGTGGGGTGACTTGAAAAGGGCTGTACGTGCAAGAAACCCCTCAAACATCTCACAGCTGAAAAAGTTCTGCATTGAGGAGTGGGGTAAAATTTCCTCAGACCGATGTCGAAGACTGGTAGATGGCTACAAGAACCGTCTCACTGCAGTTATTTCAGCCAAAGGAGGTAACACTCGCTATTAGGGGCAAGGGTGTCCTATCTTTTTCCTCAGTTAGAATAGGCATTTTTGTAGAATGACATTTACAGAAGATCTTGAAAAGACTTTTCTTCAGTTTTCTTTGTTTAGTCGGATTACTTTAATCTCTCTGTATTGTTGAAACGGAGATGAAATAACCTTTTATTAAAAATGTTACAAAAAACCACATGCTTTCAACGGGTGTCCTAATTTTTTCACATGACTGTATATATATATACATATATACACACACACACACACAAATACACTAAGGGGTATCAGGGTATATTATTATACAGGGGTAATATAACTAAGGGCTATCAGAGTAAATTATACAGGAGTAATATAACTGAGGAGGGCTATCAGGGACATTATACAGGGGTAATATAACTTATATTATATAAGTTATATTACCCCCTAATCATGTCGCCTGAGATAGCCCTTAGTTTTACCCCCTGTATAATTTACCCTGTTCCTTCAGTTATATTACCCCCTGTAATTTACCCTGATACCCCTCAGTTATACGGTATCATATAACTGAGGGGTATCAGGGTACATTATACAGAGGCGTAATTGAGGAGGGGTAGCAAGCAGCAGGGAACATACAGGGCAGAGTTCCAGTGGCGTAGCGTGGGTTGCCAGCACCCGGGGCAAGCCAAGTATTGCCCCCCCCCAGCCTGTGAACACGCCCCTTTTTACAAATAATGCAGTACATGTCACCTACAGTCCTATGAAACACCACAGATAACAAAGTGATAACTGAGTACAGATAATGTAGCAGATGTCACCTGCAGTCCTATGTAATACCACAGATAACACAGTGGTAACTCTGTGAGTACAGATAATGTAGCAGATGTCACCTGCAGTCCTATGTAATACCACAGATAACACAGTGGTAACTCTGTGAGTACAGATAATGTAGTAGATGGGTGTGAGGCCCCAGAATTCAGAACACGTACAGTGTGACCTGAAGTCGGGGGGCAGGCTTCGGCAGTGTGGGCCAAATCCTATAGCCACCCCCCCCTAAACAGATATGTGGATGGGCATTACATATAATGGTACACACTATACAGTAGAGTACAGCAGCACATACCTGTTACATCCAGTGACATCTCCTGTCATGTAGACCTTCCTCAACGTCTTCATTCGGACATAAGACCGCCATGATACCTTCTTTCAGCCGCGACTCTGCAGAGTTTCACAGAAAAATGTTTAGATTTCTCACTTTACTATCATCCTCAGATAACAGACCTCCCCTCCACCCGTAGTGCCCAGAAGTATAATGCCCTCTGTGTAATTATAATATATACTGGCCCCTCTGTGTTATTATTATTCTTAAAGGGAACCTGTCACCATGATTTAGCGCATAGAGCTGGGGACATGGCTGCTAGATGGCCACTAGCACATCTGCAATACCCAGTCCCCAGAGCTCTCTGCGCTTTTATTGTGTTAAAGAACAGTTTTGATCCATATGCAAATGACCGGATATGAGTCCTGTATCCGGAGATGAGTCAAGCGGAAAGGAGCCCCGCACCGCCCCGCGTCCTCCGAATCTCCTCCTTGCTGGCTGACATCACAGAGCTGGAGCGCCGAAATCGCGTGATGTGCGAGCTAGCGCATGCGCAGTGTCGGCATCATGTTCATTCCCTGTACTGGCATCAGCACAGGGAACGAACTACGCATGCGCTAGCTCGCGCATCGCGAGATTTCGGCGCTCCAGCTCTGTGACGTCAGCCAGCAAGGAGGAGATTCGGAGGACGCGGGGCGGTGCGGGGCTCCTTTCCGCTTGACTCATCTCCGGATACAGGACTCATATCCGGTCATTTGCATATGGATCAAAACTGTTCTTTAACACAATAAAAGCGCAGAGAGCTCTGGGGACTGGGTATTGCGGATGTGCTAGTGGCCATCTAGCAGCCCATGTCACCAGCTCTATGCGCAAAATCCTGGTGACAGGTTCCCTTTAATATTATAATGGCCCCCTCTGTATTAGGCTCCATTCACACGTCCGCAAAATGTGTCTGCATCCATTCCGCAATTGTGTGGAATGGGTGTGGGCCCATGCATTCTCTATGGGGACGGAATGGATGCGGAAAGCACACAGTGTGCTCTTCGCATCCGCATTTCCGGAGCGGCCTGCCGAACTTCCGGTCCGTGGCTCTGGAAAAAAATAGAACATGTGCTATTCTTGTCCGCAGCTGTGGACACAAATAGGCTGTTCTATGGGGGTGCCGGCCGGGTGTATAGCGGATCCGCAAAACACTACGGACGTGTGAATGGACCAGAATAGTAATAATTATGGCGCTCTTCAGCCCCTCCAGCATACAGTCCCATGTAAAATACATCACTCCTTGCCTTCAGCCCCTCCAACATACAGTCCCATGTAAATAATATCACCCTTCCTCTCTTCGCTGCCTGCCTTGAGCTCCTTCAGCATACAGTCCCATGTAAAATACATCACGCCCCGCCTTCAGCCCCTCCAAAATACAGTCCCATGTAAAATACAAACCTCCCCCGGCCTTCAGCCCTTCCAGCATACAGTCCCCATGTAAAATAATATCACCCCTCCTGCCTTCAGCCCCTCCAGCATACAGTCCCATGTAAAATACATCACTCTCTCTGCCTTTAGCCTCTCCAGCATACAGTCCCCTTGTAAATAATATCACTTCACCCCCCTCTCTTCAGACCCCTCTAACAGTCTCCAGTGTACAATGATTATTCCTCCTCCCTTCAGCCCCTGCAAAAAGCCCCCCAAGTCCATATAACAGTCACTCTTCTCCTCCACAGACTTACCTATGGCTTCTGCTCCTCTCTCCAATATCCGGCATATCTTGAGGCCCCGCCCCCTGTATGACGAGACTCCGCCTCTTTCCCGACATCATACCTCCCTAGAGCAAATCCATTCTAGCGCTCTACTGTCTCATAGGCTTCAGACCACTAGTGAAGGATCGCATCAGGAGTTGGCAGATGGCAGTGCAGCACGAGGTGATGATTAGGGTGTGCCCAGGCACACCCGGCACACCCCGTGCGCACGCCTATGCGCGGTATCTTGATAAGTAAAATTAAGGGTCTGAAAAGGGGGTTTGCAGAACAGGAGAGAAAGTTGACAGATAGGATAAAAGAGATAGAAGCAGAATTTAGGATTAAGAGGGCCCCTGAATTGATAGGCCAGCTGGATCAGGCTAAAAGTACATTGAGGAATTATCTGAGCGATAAGGCACATCAAAAAGTTTTTTTTGAGGGGGAACGATACTTTAGAGAATCTGGAAAGTCGGGAAAACTGCTGTCCACACTTATACAGAATCAAAGGGGGGGTAATAGGATTGACAGTGTTGAGGGGAGAGCTGGGGGGTTGGTGTCCAGCCAGGGAGAGATAGAGCGTGAATTTATGGAATATTATGGGGGCCTCTACTCCTCGGAGGGGGGGGGGGGGGGTGCCTGAAGAAATTAGAATCTTCATGGAGGGAGTTCCGATCCCCAGACTCTCGGAGGAGGAGAGGGACTGGCTGAATGGCCCTATAGAAGTTGAGGAACTACGAGATACACTAAAAACCATTCAGGGGAACACCAGTCCTGGGCTGAATGGCCTACCCTTTGAGATATATAGAAGGTATGGAGAGGTCATTCTACCAGTGTTAGTACAGGTTTTAAATGAATCAATGGATAGCGGCGAACTCCCGTCTTCTCTCTCTGAGGCCGTAATAAGCTTGTTAGTTAAAAAGGGGAAGGATGAGAGAAAGGTGGAGTCGTATCGCCCCATCTCTCTCCTCAACACCGACTTCAAAATATGCGCTAAGCTGCTTGCAAATCGCTTAAGAAAAGTTATTGAGAAATTAATACATCCAGACCAAACTGGGTTTGTACCCAAACGTCAGGCGCGGACGAATATTAGACGGACATTGTTGAATATGCAGGTGGTTGGGGAGGGTGCCCACTCCATCCTGTCTTTGGACGCTGAAAAGGCGTTTGACAGGGTGGAATGGGCATACCTCTGGAGAACTATGCATGAGTTTAATTTAGGGGAGAAATTTATTAAATGGGTACAGCTTTTATATAACAACTCGAAAGTTAGGGTTAGGATTAATGGAGAAATATCAGAGGCAATACCTCTGCAGAGGGGAACCCGTCAGGGGTGCCCACTCTCCCCACTATTGTTCGCTATATTTGTTGAGCCACTGGCTTGTAAGATCCGAGCAGATGAAAAAATAAGGGGATTTGGGGGAGACGGCGCACTGGATAAGATATGCCTATATGCTGACGACATTTTGTTTTTTGTGGATGGAGGAATACCAATGGTACAGCATCTGATGGGGGTAGTTAACCAGTTTGGCCATGTCTCCGGCTTTAAGGTGAACTGGACAAAGTCGGTGCTGCTCCCAATTGGTCAGGAATTTGGGCCGGAGGAGATTAACATTAAAGTCTTGAAACCTACGGAATCGTTTGAATATCTAGGAATAAAAGTTAGTTCAAGGATACAGGAGTATTTAGAACTTAATATTGACCCTTTATTAAAAAGGGTTAGGGAAAAAACAAGTGTCTGGCAAAAGCTGCTGATCCGACAAGCGGACCGAATAGCAATAATAAAGATGGTTCTATTGCCACAGATTTTGTATGTTATCTCCTCGTGCCCAATTTGGATAGGGGACTATTTTTTCAATGCATTAGAAGGCGCGATGAACGATCTTATCTGGGGAAGGAAAAGGGTCAGGCTGAAACAAAAATACCTATGGCTGGGTGAGGAAGATGGAGGACTGTCCATCCCATGCTTTAGGGGCTATTACTTTGCATCTCAGCTCCAGTGGTTAATGATGGAAGATGATAGATTGCGCCGCTTCCTGGAAGGGGAGTTTGGTGCTCTCCAATATAATATTATTAGTACATTGGAAGCAGGAATGATAAAAATTAAGGGGAGGCAATGTCCAATTAGTAAGATGGTGCACTTAGTTTGGGTTAACATTAAAAAATTATTAGGAATAAAGCAAACATTAAAGGTTTCACCCATTTGGGGAAATATTAATCTAAAAGAATTTTTGAAGTTTGAGGATTATTTGTTTTGGGAAAAAAAGGGTATTAGATTTGTGCCCCAGATAGTACTGGAAGGAAAGTTGAAGACACTAGAGGAAATGGGCTTAAGTATAGATAAAGATTATTTCACATGGTTTAGATATAGTAGATTGAAACACGCTTTTGATAAAACGAAGAATAAAGAATACATCACTACAAAGCACTCAGAATTTGTTGATTTTTGCTATCAGGGAATAGGGAGTAAAAGTCTCAATTTCACAGATTTATAAAAGGATAAAGAAGGGTCTGGGAGGGGTGATAAAATTTAATAGTGAAAAGAAATGGGCACAAGAGGTGGCACCCTTAATTTTGGACTGGAGAAATATATATAAAAATGTTAAAAGGAGCACAATCTCCAGCAGCTTCCGATTGACGCAGTTTTTTATCCTTCATCGGACCTATGTTACCCCAAGGGTTATGAGCAAGATGTATAAGACTGAAGATGCAAGGTGTTGGAAGTGTGGAGAGGACAGGGCCGATTTTGTCCATCTGATCTGGCTGTGCCCGACAGTACAGGGGTACTGGTCTCAAGTTTTCCAGCACCTCGAGAGAGAAACAAGGAAATCGGCCCCTTTTGAGATTAGTATAGCAGTCTTGGGAGACACCAGAAGAATTGGGGGCGACAGAGAAAGTGAAAGAAAATGGGAAAAGGGTTTGATGTTGGCACGGGTTGTCTTGGCCAGAGGATGGGGAGCGGACAGCCCACCAAACGTGGTAGACTGGAAAAATTTATGTGCTCAGGTGACAAGTTACGAGAAAGCCAGGCAGGTGAAGCCATTGAAAAAATAAGGAGTAAAAAGGATGGAACTACAAGGTTTTTGAAGAGGGGTTACTGAAAGAAAAGGCCATTAGGATACTCCCAGGACAACCAAAAAAGGGCGGAGGGGAGGGTGGAGGGGGGGGAGGGGTTTTTTGGGGAGGGGAGGGGGGGGGGGGGAAAGTCACCTCTGTTTTTGAGGTTTTCCTAAAAGTTTAAAATGAAGGGGACAAATTGTTAGGATATGACTCTGTAGGTTATAATGGTATACATCTGTACTGTTAAGATATCCTTTTGTAATTTTTGAGGATGTATGTATGTAACTTTGTAAATGGCTAACTCTTATTTATGTCCTTTTTTGATGAGAAGAAGAAAATGATAAATAAACATTGAAAAAAAAAAAAAAAAAAGGACATTATTCAGAATTCTGCTGCCAGTAATTTTTTCCACTTTTTAGGTCTTTTTGTAGAACATATTAAAAATACTTCCCAGATATCTTAAGGATTCCAGCCAAAGAAGGAACTTCACGGCATCCTTTTGGATGATTGTCTTCTGCTGGATGAAGCTTTCTTGGATTTAAACATACAACATAACTTTTAAAATGGATGGAGACATCTTAATGAGGATCCTAAAATACCCCAAACCCTTTCCTCACTGACAATCTGCCCTTTATTAAGAATACTAATCATTGTACCTACCGTAAGAGTTACCACCTGTTCATGGGGCCTCGGAGGTCTCCTATAATATAGTCCTCCATGGGATTGAGTTCTGGGCACAGCTCGACACCACTACTTGGGGCATAAAGATCCTTTTAATTCTAGAACTGAAATGGGGTTTCAGATGTTAGAGCTCCGCATTCAGAGCCCAGAGTCATCACTTCCACATATTTGGTCTGTGTTTTTCCTGACAAATAGTCGCTGAATATACTCTGCAGTCAGGTGAAAAGAGTTAGAAAAAGCTGCACAAAATATTGTACCTTCATCCAGATATTGCCAGAAAAGGTCATCAACATGAGATTGGTGGCAACACCACTAGTCAGCTGTTTGAGGAAGCTGTGGCACCTGCTGGAGCTCTGGTGGTCTCTGTGGCCTCCTCGCAGCTCACCAAGCACAGCGCCATCCATTATATAGTGGTTGTGCTTGGTATTGCAGATCAGTCTTTTCATGTGAATGGGATGGAGCAGTTATGGTTACAGAGTTGCAGTGTCGATAGCGAGCAGGTAAACAGGAGAATACAGCGCTCACACAAACGCCTTCGCCGCTACAAACCGCCGATCGGTGGGGGTGCTGGGAGTCGGACCCCCGCCGATCTGATATTGATGACCTATCTTAAGGACAGTCCACCAATTTCAAAATACCAGAGAACCCCTTTAAGCTAATCTATAGATTGTTTTCTGTAACACTTTGTAACATTTGGTAATGGTCCATCCATGATCATTTCCACTACTTTACCGCCATCTAGTGGTCATGATTGATTACTGTCTATTCATTGGAAAACGTTTGACAGTATTTTATTCTGTTTTTGAGCCCCTCCCGCTTCCCTAGTCACAAAAAACGGTCATATGTGCAGATAAACAAGTTCTAATGAAATACACGCAGTGGCGTGCCCAGGGGAAGGGGGGTCCGCCCGGGTGCCGGCTCTCAGGGGGGTGCCAGAAGCAATGAACGCTTCCATCAATACAGAAGGAAGCATTCATTGCTGGAGCGCTGACACCCACATACTGCAGTGGGGCACGGGAGTGCATAGTTCCCTGCCCCGCCGCCGATCACCGCCATAGGCCTCAGGCCTAGTAGACCTGAGGCCTATGCAGTAATGAAATCCCGGCGCAGGCGTGCGTGATGACATCATAGCGCGCGCCTGTGCTGGTGTTCTGTCAGAAAACCTTAACTCGTCAGATTCTGTTACCCCACTTGACTTCCAGGGGTTGTGTCGGGGGTGTGCTCCTCCGCGCAAGTTCAGTATCACGACACGGCGCCTACGCTCAAGGGCAGTACCAGGGCATGGGTAGGTTAAAATTACAGTGAGCGTTGACTCATGGACGCGCGCACGCACACTAAGCGTGCGCTCTAAGGGGTAAGGACATCTGAAGGTCTTTTGTCTTGTTAAATCTCCTTACCTTCACACTGCGCACGCTCAGATTGTAAAATCTCCTCACCCTCACAACACAGCGCGCTTCAGATTCATTGCTGGCTAAATCCGCGTGTGCACAGTATGAGTGTCACGGATGGTGTTGCAGAAAGCTGGAACTTATAAATAAACATCCGACTGGCTTGACCCCAAACTAAGGAGCATATGGGTGAGCCCTAAAAAAACTAGAGCTCTCCCTGACTGCTATGCCCATGCAAAGGTCTTTATGGTAGACGATTGCATGCCCACATACCTAATACTATGTGACACCTGAAAACCCTATAATAGTGAGGGGACACGACCACCGACTCCCTGCACTTAATATGGACCGAGTCAGGGTCACCAGTAATCAAGCCAGCAAGGAAACACAAATAAAGGAAACAGACTTATCTGAGGAATAAGCAGAAGCAGCCTCCAGCAGTGAACACAATCCAGGAAGAAGTATAAACCGCAAAGTGAGGCAGTATGGGAGGGAATATAAAGGGAGACAATTAGTGTAAATAGGTGACAGCTGGGAGAAGTAAAGGAGATGACAAAGTGAAACCAAAACAAAGAACTTCATGCAGGTAGAGAAGAACATCTAACAGACCTTCTCACAGAAGTGGCCGTGACAGTACCCCTCCCTCTACGGGTGGACTCCGGACACTCAGAGCCCACCTTCTCAGAATGAGACCTATGGAAAGCCCTGATAAGACGAGTGGCCTTAATGACCGTCACTGGGACCCACATCCTTTCCTCGGACCATAACCCTCCCAATGAACGAGGTACTGGAGAGAACCGTGGATAATGCGAGAAACCACAATCCTAGAGACCTGAAATTCAAGATTACCATCAACAACAATCGGAGGAGGAGGCAAAGAGGAGGGTACAGTGAGTTGGACATAAGGTTTTAATAGGGACCTGTGAAAAGTATTATGGATCTTCCAAGTCTGAGGAAGATCAAGATGGAAGGCAACGGGATTAATGACGGACAAGATCTTGTAACGCCTAATAAACTTAGGACCCAACTTCCAGGAGGGAACCTTCAGTTTGATATTCTTAGTAGACAACCACACCAGATCACCCACATTCAGGTCCGGACCAGGCACACGTCTCTTATCTGCCACACGCTTATATCTCTCACTCATCCTCTTCAGATTATCCTGAATCTTTTGCCAAATAAGTGACAAAGACGAGGAGAATCTCTCCTCATCAGTTAAACCAGAAGACACCTCTCCAGAGAATGTCCCAAACTGCGGATGAAACCCATAGATACCAAAAAATTGTGACTTATCAGAGGACTCCTGACGACGGTTATTTAAAGCAAACTCAGCAAGGGACAAAAAAGAACACCAATCCTCCTGATTCTCCGCCACAAAACAGCGCAGATATGTCTCCAGATTCTGATTGACGCGCTCTGTCTGGCCATTCGACTGCGGGTGGAAAGCAGAAGAGAATGACAACCGAACCCCCAAGCGAGAACAGAAAGCCTTCCAGAATCTGGAAACAAACTGCGTGCACCTATCAGAGACTATGTCTGAAGGAATACCGTGCAATTTGACAATGTGATCAATAAATGCCTGCGCCAGCGTCTTAGCATTGGGCAAACCAGGAAAAGGGATAAAATGCACCATTTTGCTAAAACGGTCCACCACCACCAGAATCACAGTCTTCCCTGAGGAACGAGGCAGATCCGTAATGAAGTCCATGGACCGATGTGTCCAAGGAAGGAATGGGTAAGGGAAGGAGAGGACCTGATGGCCGTGAATGAGGGACTTTGGCACGAGCGCAAGTCTCGCATGCTGCCACAAAACCCTAAACCGACTTACAAAACGCAGGCCACCAGAATCTACGAGCGATGAGATACACTGTGGCTCTTGCCCCCGGGTGCCCAGCAAGGACCGTATCGTGGTGTTCCTTAAAAATCTTGCGTCTTAAAGCGAGAGGCACAAACAACCTCCCAGGAGGACAAAGATCAGGAGCCTCTGACTGGGCTGCCTGCACCTCTGCCTCCAATTCAGAAAAAAGAGCAGAGACTACCACACCTTCAGCCAAAATGGGACCCGGGTCTTCAAAATTCCCACCTCCAGGAAAACAACGTGACATGGCATCTGCCTTCACATTCTTAACTCCAGGGCGGAACGTGACAACAAAATTAAACCTTGAAAAGAACAAAGACCATCTGGCCTGTCTCGGGTTCAGACGCTTGGCTGACTCCAAGTAGGCCAGATTTTTATGGTCAGTAAACACGGTAATAGGGTGTCTGGCTCCCTCTAGCCAATGGCGCCATTCCTCAAAAGCCAACTTGATGGCCAACAATTCCCTATCTCCCACATCGTAATTTCTCTCTGCGGAGGAGAGTTTTCTTCGAGAAAAAGGCACACGGTCGCCAATTGGCAGGAGAGGAACCCTGAGACAAGACCGCCCCCACACCCACCTCAGAAGCATCAACCTCAACTATGAAGGGTAGGGAAATATCAGGTTGTAGCAAGATGGGAGCGGAAGCAAAACTCTCCTTGATATTAGAAAAGGCCTTACGCGCCTCTACCGACCAGGAAGAAAAATCTACCCCCTTTCTGGTCATATCAGTGAGTGGTTTAACAATAGAGGAATAATTCAAAATAAACTTCCTGTAATAATTGGCAAAGCCCAAAAAACGCATCAGCACCTTCTGATTCTCAGGAAGCTCCCACTCAAGCACAGCGCGGACCTTCTCGGGGTCCATGCGAAAACCAGAAGCGGAGAGAAGAAACGCCAGAAATTGAATTTCTGGAACCGCAAACACACATTTTTCCAGTTTTGCGTATAATTTATTCTCCCGCAGGATGAGCAAGACCTGACGTAAGTGTTCCTTATGAGTTTTGAAATCAGGAGAAAAAATCTAAATGTCATCCAAATACACTAATACAAATTTTCCCATTAAATGATAAAAAATGCTGTTCACGAAATGCTGGAAAACGGCTGGGGCATTCATCAAACCAAAAGGCATAACCAAATTCTCAAAATGGCCCTCAGGGGTATTGAAGGCCATCTTCCATTCGTCTCTTTCTCTGACCCTGACCAGGTTGTATGCCCCTCTTAGATCTAATTTGGAAAAGACTTTAGCCCCAACAATCTGGTTAAATAGGTCCGGGATCAGAGGAAGCGGATAAGGGTCACGAATTGTGATACTGTTCAGCTCCCTGAAATCCAGACAAGGTCTTAAAGAACCATCTTTTTTCTTAACAAAGAAAAAACCAGCGGCAACAGGTGACTTCGAGGGTCGTATGTGTCCTTTTCTCAGACTCTCCGAGATATAAGCACGCATAGCGACCCTTTCAGGTTGGGAAAGATTGTATAAACGAGATTTAGGCAGCTTGGCGCCTGGGATGAGATTAATAGGGCAATCGTACTCCCTGTGCGGGGGCAAATCCTGAACTCCACTCTCAGAGAAGACATCTGAAAATTCAGAGAGAAAAGGTGGTACAGTCTTAGTAGAAACCTCAGAAACAGATGTCGTGAGGCAATTCTCTCTGCAAAAGTCACTCCAACCATTTATTTGCCTCGCTTGCCAATCAATGGTGGGGTTATGTTTAGTGAGCCAGGGTAGCCCCAACACTAGAGGAGTAGGCAATCCGCTAAGGACGAAACATGACACATCCTCAACATGAGCATCACTCACAATTAAACGGATATTGTGAACTATGCCCTTTAATGATTTCTGAGAAAGTGGAGCGGAACCAATAGCAAAAACAGGAATATCCTTTCCCAAAGTGCACACCTGGAAACCGTGAGTTATCGCAAAATGATTATCAATGAGATTGACAGCTGCTCCACTATCTACAAAAATCTCACAAAAAATGTTCTTGCTCTCTAGCGCCACCCTGGCAGGCAGGACAAAACGGGAACTACAAGCAAACGGAAAACCTTCAATTTCCGCCTCAACCCTGCCAATAGTAACAGATGGAACATTTTTAAAAGATTTTTTCCTTTTTGTTTCTTTATTATTCCCAGAAAACTGCCTGAATCTCCTAGAGGGACAAACATTTGCCAAATGATTTATACCTCCACAACAAAAATAAACCTTCCCATGTGGGCTGAATCTTCTATTGTCAGAGGCAATCAACCCCAGCTGCATGGGCTCCTGCTCAGAAGGGGCTGACAGCGACTGAGACCCCTGCACACAGAAAGCTGCTCTGTCCTGGGACTGAGTATGACAGGAAGGAGAGATCTCTCCTCTCTCTCCAAGACGCCTCTCAATACGAATGGCCTGAGACATAGCAGAGTCCAAGGAGGTAGGCCTCTCATGAAAGGCAAATGCATCTTTCAAACCCTCTGAAAGACCATGGCAAAATTGACTTCGGAGTGCAGCATCATTCCAACCAGTATCAGCTGCCCATCTCCGAAATTCTGAGCAGTATATCTCTGCGGATTGTTTACCCTGGCATAACAGACGTAGTCTAGACTCAGCCAAAGCAACACGATCCGGATCATCATATATCTGACCCAGGGCTAAAAATAATTCATCCACTGAACGGAGGGGCTCGTGCGTTACCCCTGAGCAGCGATATAATGATCCCCACCCTCCGTTCCTCATCACCAGAGGAATGGGGAAGAAGGCGAAAATGGAGTTTGCAAGCCTCTCTAAAACGCACAAAATTCTCACTACCCCCGGAGAACATATCCGGGAGCGAGATCTTAGGCTCAGAACAAACTCCATGAGCGTAAGCTGAACCGGTCACTAGAAACTCAGAAAGAGTCTTACGGAGATCAGCTACCTCCAATGAAAGACCCTGGAAGCGTTCAGTCAAAAGTGAAACCGGATCCATGCTCATGATCCATGAGACGGTTTTGGTGGTTTATAATGTCACGGAAGGTGTACAGGAAACAAGACAATGCAAAAATGAATATATGACTCACTGGATCCAAAACTAAGGAACAAAAGGGAGACCCCTGCATAAGACCTGGCTCTCTCCCTGTCTGCTCAGCCTATGCAAACACCCCAATGGTGGATGATCGCATATCCACGAACCTCGACTATATAACACCTGAACACCCTACAATAGTGAGGGGACATGACCACCGGCTCCCTACTCTAGACACGGAGGGAGTCAGGGCCACCTGGGATCCAGCAAACATAAAATCACAAATGAATGTAACACTTATCTTGTAGCAGACTGGGAAATGTATCAGCATGCATGCGCACGCACACACTCCAGGAAGATGTATAAACCACACACTAATGCATTATGGGGAGGAATTTAAAGGGATGCAATCAGTCCAACTACAAGACAGCTGAGAGAGGCTAACGAGATGAGGAACTAGACACCAAAACAAAGAAGCTCAAGGAGGAGGTTCTGAAAGGCATCTGTCAGAGCTTCTCAGATGTCTGGTTGTGACAACAGTATCGTGGTGCTCCTTAAAAACCTTGTGTCGTAAAGCGAGAGGCACAAACAACCTCCCAGGGGGACAAAGATCAGGAGCCTCTGCCTGGGCTGCCTGAACCTCTGCCTCCAAATCAGGATAAAGAACAGAGACTACCACCCCTTCACAGGGCCGTCTTTACCAAGGGGCAAAAGGGGCAGCTGCCCTGGGCCCAGTTGCTCCTGGGGGGCCCAAGGCAGCTGCCTCTTGAGCCCTGCTAGCTAATGCCCCGGGTGTCAAGCTGTCTGTGTACTTTAACGTTGTGATCTAGGACCTTAGATGACATCATCACCATGTGACCAGTAACCTAGCAATTACTGGTCACATGGCTATGAGGTCATCACAGGTCCTAGCAGGAGTGTTGCAGAAGTTAACTGTGGAGCTTTTTTGTGTGAAGATTACATCAGAAAAGGGTGACAGGGTGTCACGACCATGGTCCTGGTCGTGACTTCTTGGGAGCCGCATGCATTTGCCCGCGGTCTGGCATTGTTGTCAACCACAGGTGAGGGCTAGTATCTTGCCTCACATGTGGTTGCCGCTGGCAACTTGTGGTTGTTGGGCAGTGGAGCAGCCTGAGCTGGTTGCTGGGCGGCTCGCTGTCCATGCATGCGGTTGTCTTTGGCAAAGTGTGTTTATGTGTGCACTTTCCTTGTCTGGTGTGCACGGGGTTTATTGTGTGTATTCCCCTTTTAGTTGCTGTCTTCCCTTCCCTGGTGTGAGAAGGGTTAATTCCCTTCCTAGTGTGTGAGCACTGGGTGTGTCTGCGTGGGTGTGGCTACATGGCTATTTAACCTCAGTTGAGACCTGAGTTCTGAGGGGTACTCCAGCCTTGTAGTAAGCTGGAGGCACTCTCCTGGTCCCATATACCATCTGCCAGTGAGGGCCACCCTTGTGGTCATAAATTGTGTTACTATATGTTTATGTGATGTTAAGTTTATGTGTATGTGGTGTCTGTTATTATTGCAGCTATGGTTATGGGTCCCTGTGTGTTATGTGTGTTGTGTCCTTTTATGTTTGTGTGTGGACAGCCAGCACTTGTGTCCAGGGATCCAGTCAGTGTGTCTGTGGCAGGTAGAGGTGGAAGTCTTTCACTCTCCTGCCATATCCATAGTCTGTTTATGTTTATCTCCCATTGCAGCTCGGCCAGTTTAGACTCCTGTTTCTCCGCATCCAGGAGGAACAGGTGGTCTACCCAGCTCCTAGTTCAGGGATCGGCGGAGGGTGAGTAGGGATCCGAGGTTCCTGAGCATGGGCCCTCCTACCTTCAAGGTCGGCTCATGCAGCTAGGAGTTAGGGTCGGATTAGGGATGCGTTAGGAGGTGACCTGCTCCCTAATTCTGTCGTCCTGGCCAAGCAGCCACTAACATCACGTGGCATCGCACGGCTGAGGGTTTTCCCCATCCTCAGCTGTGACAGTATGACCACAAAGGCTCCTCACGTGGCGTTTCCCTTGAAAGAGGGTGCAGCATGTACCGCCATCTGCGGATAGGGTGCATGCGCGTTCTCCGGAGGGAGAGCGTTATGGGGGTTTCGCCGCTGATGGTCCGGTGAGTGGCTTTTCCCCGCCATTTCTTCACCGTTGCCTGTTTTGGTGTCCCCTTATTTTTTTTTTATTCCCTCACTGTGGTTCGTTTGGTGTGTGGTTGTACACCTTCGAAAGAGGGTGCAGCATGCAGTGCCATCTGCTTTTGGCCTGCATGCGCGTTCTCCTGAGGGAGAGCGTTTTGGCGGCGCGGTTGGTGGCATATTCCCCGCCACCTTACCTTCCGTGTCCGTGTTGGTGATCCCTCGTCCCTCACCATGTTCCTATCTCTGGTCGTCTGCTGGCAGCATTCCGTTAGTGGTCTGGCTGTGTGCTGGTTAGGGGTGTCTGCTGGCAGCGACTGGAGTGGGGACGTGAGTGGAGAGTGGATGCAGGGTCAGTGCGGTCTCCCCGGGCTGTTTCTTTGCTGGTCTCCGGTTCCTGTGTGTTGTTCCAGAGCCTGGCAGTCGGCTCCTGGTCCCTGTGTGTTGCCCCAGGGGCGGCAGCAGTCCTGGGGAGACGCGCATATTAGGACACTGATTCCCCTTCTCCTATCCCCTTGTTTTGTCCCGCACCAGTTTCCTTTTTTTTTTGGTGGGGGGGCTTTGAGGGGTGGGAGTGTCACGGCCATGGTCATGGTCGTGACTCCTTGGGACCCGCATGCATTTGCCCGCGGTCTGGTATTGTTGTCAACCACAGGTGAGGGCTAGTATCTTGCCTCACGTGTGGTTGCCGCTGGCAACTTGTGGTTGTTGGGCAGTGGAGCAGCCTGAGCTGTTTGCTGGGCGGCTCGCTGTCCATGCATGCGGTTGTCTTTGGCAACGTGTGTTTATGTGTGCACTTTCCTTGTCTGGTGTGCACGGGGTTTATTGTGTGTATTCCCTTTTAGTTGCTGTCTTCCCTTCCCTGGTGTGTGAAGGGTTAATTCCCTTCCTAGTGTGTGAGCACTGGGTGTGTCTGTGTGGGTGTGGCTACATGGCTATTTAACCTCAGTTGAGACTTGAGTCTCAAGGTCGGCTCATGCAGCTAGGAGTTAGGGTCGGATTAGGGATGCGTTAGGAGGTGACCTGCTCCCTAATTCTGTCGTCCTGGCCGAGCAGCCACTAACATCACGTGGCATCGCACGGCTGAGGGTTTTCCCCATCCTCAGCTGTGACACAGGGGCTGTTATGTTAATATACTGTAAACTACTGTATAGTGGGGTGCTGTATATTATGTGGGGGGCTGTATACTGTGTGGTGGACTGTATACAGTGTGGTGGGCTGCATACTGTGTGGGGCTGTATACTGTGTGGGGCTGTATATTGTGGGGGGGGTTGTATACTGTGTGGGCTGTATACTGTGTGGAGGCCTGTATACTGTGGGGGTCCTTATACTGTGTGGTGGGCTGTATACTGTGTGGTGGGCTGTATACTGTGGGGGGCCTTATACTGTGTGGAGGTCTGTATACTGTGTGTGGGGGGCTGTATACTGTGTGTGGGCCTGCATACTGTGTGGGGGGGGGGGCTGTATACTGTGTGTGGGGGGGGGCTGTATACTGTGTGTGGGGGGCTGTATACTGTGTGGGGGGCTATATACTGTGTGGGGGCCTGCATACTGTGGGGGCCTGTATACTGTGGGGGCTGTATATTGTGGAGTGCTTTACTGCTTTACTGTATACTGTGGGGGTCTGTATACTGTGGGTGCGGTATAGTGTGGGGGGCCTGCATACTGTGTGGGGGGGCAGTATACTGTGTGGGGGGGGCTGTATACTGTGTGGGGGGGCTGTATACTGTGTGGGGGCCTGCATACTGTGGGGGCCTGTATACTGTGGGGGCTGTATATTGTGGAGTGCTTTACTGCTGTACTGTATACTGTGGGGGTCTGTATACTGTGGGTGCGGTATAGTGTGGAGTGCTATACTGCTGTACTGTATAGTGTGGGGGGCTGTATCGTGTATAGTTTGGGGTGCGGTATACAGTGAGGTGTTGTATACTGTGTGGTGCTGTATACTGTGGGGTGCTATACTGCTCTACTATATACTGTGGGGTACTGTATAGTGTGGGGTGCTATACTGCATACTGTGGGGTGCTGGGGTGCACTGTAACACTAGGGTGAGCCGAGCCCTGGTCTCCTTCCTGCAGAGCGGTGCCCACTTCCAGCCTGAGCCCAGCTGCCCAGAGCACTGATCCTGAGCCGCCGGAGTCTTCAGAACTGGAAGTATTTACAGTCATTCACTGGACTCTACCGGATGTGTGGATTTTGTGTGTGTTGTGGTGGAGGCGTGATTGCTGCTAAGGTGTGGGAAGGTGGGATCCAGGGGCCCAAGTAAATTTTTGCCCAGGGTCCAATCAATATTAAAGACGGCTCTGCCCATGTGAAGATCCAGCAAGAAGAGCTCAGATCCCTCTGCTCCATCGCTGGTGTCACCTCCTCATACATGTCTTGTGTCCTCACCAGTCTGATATATATATATACACTGACCAGCAAAATTTTACACCTTTTAATAACGTCTTAGAAGCGTATAACTTACAGAAAAGACCCCGCTCCTAGGAGCTTATATTCTATAGAGAGAACTTCCACCCGCATCCCCCCCCCCCCCGCTCCTAGGAGCTTACAATCTATAGAAAGTAATCTTAATGTCTCTATTGGCTTTTTGTTGTGTTGATGCCAATGTCTTGCGGTGATGGCGATGTCTTGAGGTGATGACGATGTCTTGCGGTGATGACGATGTCTTGTGATGATGACGATGTCTTGCGATGATGACGATGTCTTGCGGTGATGGCGATGTCTTGCGGGGATGGCGATGTCTTGCGATGATGGCGATGTCTTGCGGTGATGGCGATGTCTTGCGGTGATGGCGATGTCTTGCGGTGATGGCGATGTCTTGCGGTGATGGCGATGTCTTGCAGTGATGGCGATGTCTTGCGGTGATGACGATGTCTTGCGGTGATGGCGATGTCTTGCGGTGATGGCGATGTCTTGCGGTGATGATGATGTCTTGCGATGATGGCGATGTCTTGCGGTGATGGCGATGTCTTGCGGTGATGGCGATGTCTTGCGGTGATGGCGATGTCTTGCGGTGATGGCGATGTCTTGCGGTGATGGCGATGTCCTGCGGTGACGGCGATGTCTTGCGGTGATGTCTTATGACGATGCCTTAAAAAAAATAAACAAATAAATAGAGAAAGAAACCCCTTATTTGCTGCCATCCTGTGCCCCCCCCGCCTTAGTATTGAGATCTGGTTCGGATAGGGCGGTGTGTAACGCCAATATTCTTCTCTCCCTGTGACGTATAGGAAAGCCGTGTGATTTCTGTCCTGTGTTCTCTGCACCCACCAGGTCTGAACAAAGGCTAAGTGTTTGTTTTCTATGCAGCGCCTCCGCAGGAAACATGAGGAATTACATCTACTGAAATCAAAGCCTGCGGCTGCATTATACCCCACCGCCCCCGTATTCCCCTATAGAGCGTACAGATCATACTGCAGATAACATGCTGGTTATATATCTATCATACAGATCACACTGCTACACATATCATCCTTATTACACATACCGGACATGTGGAGGATTCAGCCTTATTCTTTGTGGCTGAAATGAAAGAAGACATCACATGTATCATGACCGCGTCCATACATCCATATACGTATCACATACACAGAGCTGGAGATGGACCTCAAGGCTTACAATCTAGTCTGACATCATTCATACATACCCTGCTCGAGGAGCCTGCAATCTGCATAGACTTGTGACCAGGATGATTAAGCTTTACTTGCGATTACTTTCCTTTTTTTTTTTCTTTTTTTTTTTTTATTACTTGGATTACTTGCGATGTCCTGGGATATATGGGGAAAAAGGAGATAAAAACGTTATGATGACCATGATTGGGTAGAGCAGGAGGACATCACATGTATCACGACAAGTATGTACAGATGATGATAGACATGCGCCCTCACATACACATAAATGTCTCGTCTAGGCTGCTCCCCTGGACCACGCAGATAGCCTTCCTCCCCACAAATGAGCAGCCTCAGCCAAGGGAGCTCCTTTTATACCTCTGTGATGTCATAATGGGGGTGATGCTCTGATCTGATTGGCCGATGCAATGCTGTGATCTGATTGGCCGATGCAATGCTGTGATCTGATTGGCCGATGTAATGCTGTGATCTGATGCTAATATTAAACCCTGGGAATTCCCTGCCGTACAGTAAAGGAGTTGTCCCCTAGTGATAAATCCAATGTGCAGTTTGATGATAGCTGTATAGTGTCCATGCAGACCTGTTCTAGGCCACGCCCCTTCTTACTATGATCCCGTTTCCTCCTCTGCTGTTTTCCTCCAACAACACCCCATCCTAGATCAGTTTGAACAGCGTAGGGTTCACCCTTTCCTCCTGTGATTACCTTTCGTGGTACCAAGGCTTCGGGACAATCGTAACCTATCAACAGTCCAACACCAAACTCCTTCCGCGGGGACATTCCTGAGATATGACAGGTAGGTGCTCCCAGTCATCTTTTGATGTAGCACTTGTCATCTCGTCGCTATATTATCTTGAGGGGCAGTGGTGACACGCTGCCATAAGAGGGTATTCCATGATATAATAGCCGTTAGCTATTACCCAGATACATGATATACCTATATGTATCATAGGGTCTTGCGACTATGGTCTCATGGATGCCAGCTGGCCAGCCACGTATTACCCCTTTTATCATTGTCTCCTAAGTATGGCCATTGGTGTATGTCATACATCGTATTTACAGTGTTCATTTTAGGACATGGTCAGATATCATAGTCAAGTATCAAAATAATGCCAATGTAACACTTGACTCTGACACCTGACTCTGACACCTGACTCTGACACCTGACTCTGACACCTGACTCTGACACCTGACTCTGACACCTGACTCTGACACCTGACTCTGACACCTGACACCTGACTCTGACACCTGACTCTGACACCTGACCCTGACACCTGACCCTGACACCTGACCCTGACACCTGACCCTGACACCTGACCCTGACACCTGACACCTGACTCACAATGGAAGCGCTCATCTCCCTGTGCCCAGCCGCCGCCGCCATCATTCACAGCTGATTCTGTGCCTGGGTCTGAGAAAGGCTTGTACCCGGGCACAGGATTGCAAACTCGGACTGTCCGGGTCATTCCCGTACGGGTGGCAACTCTATTCTCTAATGCTCCATAACACCCTGTGCTCTGCACACCCCCCCCCCCCTATTGACTGACAGGGCTAGACAGCAGGCTGACATCACAGCACCACGGGGATACCGCACATGCAACCGTCAGCGCTGACCGCGGCAGTGCAAGGGTTAATGAGCCGGCATCAGGGTTTTCACCGATGCCGGTGCATACAGCAGGGGTCCAACTATTAGTGCCTGCCGGACCCCTGCAGCTGATCGGGAGGGAGTAGCTCCTGTGCCGCCCGATCAGAGCGCTGTACCTGTATGGCGCTGGGATTTGTGACCGTGTTTCCAGCGACATACATGTACAGCGCTGGTATCCTATGGGTTAATGACATATTATTTATTATAGTATATGCTATTAAAGAAAAAATACATATGTCTTTCCGGGGACTTCAACAAGCAAAGCCATTAATGTAACCTCCGAGCTATGACATTACCACATGGTTTTCTATACTTAGAAGCTGTCACATAGTACTGCCATCCAGTGGCGTAACTACCGGGGAAGCAGGGGAAGCAGCTGCTTCGGGGCCCGGGCTGCCAAGGGGGCCCGGCGCCCCGGCAGCGTGTGTGACAGTTTATTTTTAAGTTAGTTAAATATCGTGTTCAGGGCCCCTTCACAGCAGCCGCTAGTGTGATCTAATTTTACTGTCTGCTAAAGTCTCCTGGTCTGGGATTCGAACCCACAACCTCCAATCTATTAGTGAATCAGTGGCAAAGCATTTACCCTCACAGCCATAAAGGCTGCATTACAACTGACTGTAAAAAATAAATAAAAAAAAATACATCTATACACATGACAGCTGCCCAAACACACCTAGCACTGCTATATCTGTATATGACAGCTGTCCCTGCACACTCAGCTCTGCTATATCTCTATATATGACAGCTGCCCCAGCAAACCCAGCTCTACTACATCTATACACATGACAGCTGCCAAAACACAGCCAGCTCTGCTACATCTATACACATGACAGCTGCCCCCAACACACCAGGCACTGCTATATCTCTATATGACAGCTGTCCCAGCACACTCAGCTCTGCTATATCTCTATATATGACAGCTGCCCCAGCAAACCCAGCTCTACTACATCTATACACATGACAGCTGCCGAAACACAGCCAGCTCTGCTACATCTATACACATGACAGCTGCCCCCAACACACCAGCACTGCTATATATCTATATGACAGCTGTCCCAGCACACTCAGCTCTGCTATATCTCTATATATGACAGCTGCCCCAGCAAACCCAGCTCTACTACATCTATACACATGACAGCTGCACCAGCACACTCAGATCTGCTATATCTCTATATATGACAGCTGCCCCAGCAAACCCAGCTCTACTACATCTATACATGACAGATGCCCAAACACACCCAGCTCTACTACATCTATACACATGACAGCTGCCGAAACACAGCCAGCTCTGCTACATCTATACACATGACAGCTGCCCCAACACACCAGCACTGCTATATATCTATATGACAGCTGTCCCAGCACGCTCAGCTCTGCTATATCTCTATATATGACAGTTGCTCCAGCAAACCCAGCTCTACTACATCTATACACATGACAGATGCCTAAACACACCCAGCTCTGCTACATCTATACACATGACAGCTATCATATATAGAGATATAGCAGAGCTGAGTGTGCTGGAACAGCTGTCATATAGAGATATATCTGAGATACTGCTATATCTGTATATGACAGCTGTCTCAGCACATTCAGCTCTGCTACATCTCTATATATGAGCAGCTGCCATGTATATAGATGTACACTTAGCCAGCTATAACAGTAGAAGTCTCATATTTTTTCAGCCAGCATCAAGGCAGCTCCTATGGTCTAGTGGTTAGCTGCTCTGCCTCTGAAGCAGAAGGTCGTGGGTTCGAATCCCAGCAGACTCTTTTCTGAAATACAAGCACTGACTCCATATAAGGACATACAGGGCGGGACACAATACAAGGCGGGACACAGGAAGAGGCTGCATCGCATCGCTGACATGGAGGTAAGTAGAAGTGTTTATTTTATTTTTTTTAATACCCGACTGTTACTGCCATGGGGGGAGCGGAAGGCACCTGATACTGGCACATGGGGGGAGTGGGGTTGGCACCTGATACTGGCATGGGGGGGGGGGCGGGGAGAGAGGCACCTGATACTGGCATGGGGGGGGGGGGGGGAGGGAGAGAGGCACTTGATACTGGCACTTTTTTTGTGGTGGTGGTGGGGGGGAAGATGGCACTATGATACTGGGACATGGGGGGGGGGGGGAGGCACCTGATACTGGCACCTGGAGGGGAGAGGGGGGGTTGGCACTTGATACTGGCACATGGGGGGGAGTGGGGTTGGCACCTGATACTGGCATGGGGGGGGGGCGGGGAGAGAGGCACCTGATACTGGCATGGGGGGGGGGGAGGGAGAGAGGCACTTGATATTGGCACTTTTTAGTGGGGGGGGGGGAGATGGCACTATGATACTGGGACATGGGGGGGAGGAGAGAGGCACTTGATACTGGCATGTGGGGGGGTTGGCACTATGATACTGGCACATGGGGGGAGAGGCACTTAATACTGGCACTTTTTTGCGGGGGAGATGGCACTATGATACTGGCACATGGGGGGAAGAGAGAGGCACTTGATACTGGCACATGGGGGGTGGGAAGGAGAGAGGCACTTGATACTGGCACATGGGGGAGATGGCACTATGATACTGGCACATGGGGGAGATGGCACTATGATACTGGGACATGTGGGGGGGGGGGAGAGGCACTTGATACTGGCACATTATTGGGGGGCATTATGGGGGACACTAGGCTGGCAGCCTATCAGAGGCCGGGCATTGAGGGGCATCTACTGGGGCACTATATATGGGGCATTTTATACTGGTACATTTTGGGGGGCACTAGCAGGAAGGGGGGAGAGGAGCACTATGGGGGAATTTACTGGGGGCACTATATAGGGGTATTTTATACTGGCACATTATGGGGGCACTATGCGGACATTAGCTCAACTGGGGGCATTACAAGGGTGTATTTTTTGCACTGTCACATTATAAGGAGAATTATTACTACTGGGGGGCATTATGGTGGGTTTTATTACTGCCCCATGGTATGACCCCCTAGTAGCAGCACCGGCCTCTCCCTGCTTTGCTATCCCACTGCCCCTTCTCCAAATCCTTATTATAAAATCTTTCTCATTAGGATAAAACACAACATCAGCTCCGCAGAGCCCCCGGCCAAGGGTGGAAGTGGCGTCCGAGATCCCCAAGGGCCAAGCCAAGTAACTGTAAGTGTTCATGTGAAATATGTTTATGTTATACACACATAGCCTACACTGTGCCCCACAATGTACAGTATACTGCTACACTGTGCCCCACAATATACAGTATACCTCTACACTGTGCCCCACAATGTACAGTCTACCGCTACACTGTGCCCCACAATATACAGTATACCTCTACACCGTGCCCCACAATATACAGTATACCGCTACACTGTGCCCCACAATATACAGTATACCTCTACACTGTGCCCCACAATATACAGTATACCTCTACACTGTGCCTCACAATATACCTCAACACTGTGCCCCACAATGTACAGTCTACCGCTACACTGTGCCCCACAATATACAGCATACCGCTACACTGTGCCACACAGTATACAGTATACCGCTACACTGTGCCACACAATATACAGTATACCTCTACACTGTGCCACACAATATACAGTATACCGCTACACTGTGCCCCACAATATACAGTATACCGCTACACTGTGCGACACAATATACAGTATACCTCTACACTGTGCCACACAATATACAGTATACCTCTACACTGTGCCCCACAATATACAGTATACCTCTACACTGTGCCCCACAATATACAGTATACCTCTACACTGTGCCCCACAATATACAGTATACCGCTACACTGTGCCACACAATATACAGTATACCGCTACACTGTGCCCCACAATATACAGTATACCTCTACACTGTGCCCCACAATATACAGTATACCTCTACACTGTGCCACACAATATACAGTATACCTCTACACTGTGCCCAACAATATACAGTATACCTCTACACTGTGCCACACAATATACAGTATACCTCTACACTGTGCCCCACAATATACAGTATACCTCTACACTGTGCCCCACAATATACAGTATACCTCTACACTGTGCCACACAATATACAGTATACCGCTACACTGTGCCACACAATATACAGTATACCTCTACACTGTGCCCCACAATATACAGTATACCGCTACACTGTGCCCCACAATATACAGTATACCTCTACACTGTGCCCCACAATATACAGTATACCTCTACACTGTGCCTCACAATATACAGTATACCTCTACACCGTGCCCCACAATATACAGTATACCGCTACACTGTGCCCCACAATATACAGTATACCTCTACACTGTGCCCCACAATATACAGTATACCTCTACACTGTGCCTCACAATATACCTCTACACTGTGCCACACAATATACAGTATACCTCTACACTGTGCCACACAATATACAGTATACCTCTATACTGTGCCACACAATATACAGTATACCGCTACACTGTGCCCCACAATATACAGTATACCTCTACACTGTGCCACACAATATACAGTATACCGCTACACTGTGCCACACAATATACAGTATACCTCTATACTGTGCCACACAATATACAGTATACCGCTACACTGTGCCACACAATATACAGTATACCGCTACACTGTGCCACACAATATACAGTATACCTCTATACTGTGCCACACAATATACAGTATACCTCTAGACTGTGCACCACAATATACAGTATACCGCTACACTGTGCCCCACAATATACAGTATACCTCTACACTGTGCCTCACAATATACCTCTATACTGTGCCACACAATATACAGTATACCGCTACACTGTGCCAAAGGAGTGGGGTTTACACAGGAGGAGGGAGGTGCGAAGCGCGCTGAGGGGGGCCCTTACAAATATTTGCTGTGGGGCCCAGTCACTTCTAGTTACGCCCCTGCTGCCATCTGTGTGACCATATATTGTGTCCGTGGATATAAAGCAGTGACATGTACATCAGCTTTCTGAGCAGATCTCAGTGCGGTGAAGCTGTAGTACATAGTGTGTATAATACACATATATACAGTAGATATGTATACTCCAGGACACAGCTCTGTATACAGGGCCCCCTTTACTATAGTGCTGCCCATGTACTCTTAATAAAATAAAAGAGGACGACTTACATCACACAGCACGGGAGTTTGTCTCTGATCTAGAGCTCAATAAAGTATAAAATAAAAATTTTATTAAAAGCCTGAAACAGGTTTTGAACCCATGAACACAACATGCGAAGCGACTGTCTTACCACCGAGCTACAGCTCTAGACAGCAAAGGTGGGGATGTTTTTGATCTATGAGATGAAGTACAGCAAAAACCACAGTAAACCTAAAATGTTTTGTGATACTGACGACTGAAGGAAGTGAGACGTCAGCGTCACACGTCAGCGTCACACGTCAGCGTCACACGTCAGCGTCACACGTCAGCGTCACACGTCAGCGTCACACGTCAGCGTCACACGTCAGCGTCACACGTCAGCGTCACACATGATTTAAATTTGCCTCTTATCTAGCACATAATAAAATGTAAACATTTTTGGAAGGCTGAAAGGGGCTTTGAACTCAGAAAGCCTGGACATGGGGCAGCAGCATCACCACTGAGCCACCAGCTGGCCTGGCATGGAGATATCAGCTCAGCAATAGACAGTGTGATTTAGCAGACAAATACATAGTTTATCTATAACTCCTTCTCACTTTGACCCTGACCTATGAAGAGCATAATTTAAACTCAGATATGAGAGTCAGGTGTCAGGGTCAGGTGTCAGGGTCAGGTGTCAGAGTCAGGTGTCAGAGTCAGGTGTCAGAGTCAGGTGTCAGGGTCAGGTGTCAGGGTCAGGTGTCAGGGTCAGGTGTCAGGGTCAGGTGTCAGGGTCAGGTGTCAGGGTCAGGTGTCAGGGTCAGGTGTCAGAGTCAGGTGTCAGAGTCAGGTGTCAGGGTCAGGTGTCAGGGGTCAGGTGTCAGGGTCAGGTGTCAGAGTCAGGTGTCAGGGTCAGGTGTCAGGGTCAGGTGTCAGAGTCAGGTGTCAGAGTCAGGGTCAGGTGTCAGGGTCAGGTGTCAGGGTCAGGTGTCAGAGTCAGGTGTCAGAGTCAGGTGTCAGAGTCAGGTGTCAGAGTCAGGTGTCAGAGTCAGAGTCAAGTGTCAGGGTCAGGTGTTACATTGGCATTATTTTGATACTTGACTATGATATCTGACCATGTCCTAAAATGAACACTGTAAATACGATGTATGACATACACCAATGGCCATACTTAGGAGACAATGATAAAAGGGGTAATACGTGGCTGGCCAGCTGGCATCCATGAGACCATACATCATGTACATGCGAAGCGACTGTCTTACCGCTGAGCTATAGCTCTAGACAGCAGAGTTGGGGATGTTTTTGATCTATGAGATGTAGTACAGCAAAAACCACAGTAAACCTAAAATGTTTTGTGATACTGACGACTGAAGGAAGCGTCACACGTCAGCGTCACACGTCAGCGTCACACGTCAGCGTCACACATGATTTAAATTTGCCTCTTATCTAGCACATAATAAAATGTAAACATTTTTGGAAGGCTGAAAGGGGCTTTGAACTCAGAAAGCCTGGACATGGGGCAGCAGCATCACCACTGAGCCACCAGCTGGCCTGGCATGGAGATATCAGCTCAGCAATAGACAGTGTGATTTAGCAGACAAATACATAGTTTATCTATAACTCCTTCTCACTTTGACCCTGACCTATGAAGAGCATAAGTCAAACTCAGATATGAGAGTCAGGTGTCAGGGTCAGGTGTCAGGGTCAGGTGTCAGGGTCAGGTGTCAGGGTCAGGTGTCAGAGTCAGGGTCAGGTGTCAGGGTCAGGTGTCAGGGTCAGGTGTCAGAGTCAGGTGTCAGGGTCAGAGTCAGGGTCAGGTGTCAGAGTCAGGGGTCAGGTGTCAGGGTCAGGGTCAGGTGTCAGGGTCAGGTGTCAGAGTCAGGTGTCAGAGTCAGGTGTCAGAGTCAGGTGTCAGAGTCAAGTGTCAGGGTCAGGTGTTACATTGGCATTATTTTGATACTTGACTATGATATCTGACCATAATAAGACCAAGATATCTTAGGGCATAATAAAATGTAAACATGATATGATATCTGACCATGTCCTAAAATGAACACTGTACGTATTAATGTCTGTCAGATGTTCCAATCAGTAAGCAGGTAATGTAGTGTGTGATCAGTAGGAGGAACAGGGTGATACCGAGACGCAACTAAAACGTGAGTAAGGACCTTGTGATCCGAATTGGCAGGTTATAACCATGGCATCATCGGAGCCTTATACTATATTTTTTACAGCTTCTTGGACAATGTGTTGGCCCTTATCTGAATGGGCCTTTGAGCTATCTGATCGCCTAGGACATTAAGTAAGTAAAGAGACTTAGGGGGCGGAACTGTAAATTTATATTAAGCTCCCACCCTGATGTTTTTCAACCTTCCATTCACAGGTGGGGTACATCCAATGGTCCCCTCGGTCCTATGCACGTTATATGCATGCGTTTCTGGTCCTGTGTCCGCCACTGTATCATGAGTATTGACTTAAAGGGATGGAAGAACTATTACGGGCTAACCGTCCCTAAACCTATCCCTTATCGCAATACCCACAAACTGACACGGAGACCTTCTGTGGTAAAACAGGGCCGTAGCATAACTTTATTAACCCAACATGTTCACATGTTTCTTTAATCAAACAATTAGGCATTTCCATAATAACATATATATAACATATATATATATATGCCCAACATAACATGACCACGGCCAACCAACCCGACACTGCAACCCCTTGCATTGTAGAAGGACCCCGGAAGGCAACCAATCAAGCTGTACTCTTACTCATCACTTTCACTGGTATCACCACATTACCCCTGGCCGCACTCACCGACCCAAGGGCACCAATATTTCTTAATACCAGTAAATGCCCCTGTAGGCCCAGTTTCCCAAACAGGGGCACCCAGCGCACAGCTTCGAAAACACATGAGTTGCACATTTTCACATGCAGTGCACCATTTTCACCCTTGAATTACCTTCCAGGATTCTTCCCCCTGCCTGCCACAGATGACCAGAGGTGACACCTCACCTATGGGCGTCTCGCCAAACCCTCAGGGCTGTCTCCAAACCCTCCTGAACACCTAACGCCCATAAATCAGATCCCACATCATTGAGGTGAACACCATAAGACTGTAGGAATTGAGGCGACGCCGCCTCCAGATCTCGATGACGCACCACAAAACCTCCCAGACGCTTCACAAAACGTCCCACCTCCTTATTCAGCTTAGCACGGGCCTTATTAACCCTATCCACAGATCTCGCAAACCGCCAAGTTCACAACCACATCGGACCACACAAGCAACAAACCCGGAAAATCAGACAATAACCGCAACAGGTCCAATTAAATATCACGTATTACATCTCGTGAACTCCGAACACCTAAGTCGTTGCCAACAACATGCAACACTAATATGTCCGGCGGTCTATCCAACGCCATATTAGCCTGCAACTCGGGCAAGACCCGCCCCCACATAAGACCCCGCAAGCCAATCCACCTAACCTGCAACACGTCCGGATCAAAACCCAACTGTCTTCCATTCCGCCGCACATCTGCCCGACAAGCTCCCCAATACACGTACAAATGACCGAATATCCAAGCCAGACAACCGTCGGACCCTATAAGAGAAAACAGAACAAAACCACATTAACAAAACCTCCTTAAGAACACAATGCCACAACACCAACTTACACGAGATGAGGACGAATATAGGACCGGAAGCCAAGTCCGCACGGGCTTCAGCCGACAACCGAACATAGTGACTCGTAACCTTCACTCCCGCCGTCGCCATTGCAAGATGCCGACAAAAAACCCGCCCCATGGGCAATATGCGGCAGGCGAAATTCAACTTACCCAAAACAGATTGAACACGATGAAGCTGCACCTTCTTCAACCGCCCCAACAAAGCCACCTCATTACGCAAATCCTCCACCTTGTCAGCAGGAAGCCGACACTCCATCGCCATGCTGTCAATCTCAATGCCCAAAAACCGAATCAACGTGGAAGGGCCCTCAGTCTTTTCGGGGGCCAAGGGAACCCTGAACCGATCCGCAACCCGCTCCATAGTCCGCAACAAAATCAAACAAACACGTGACCCCCCGGACCCAAAAACAAAAAATCGTCCAGGTAGTGCAACACCGAATTCCACCCCGCCTCCTGTATTTGCAGCTACCACTTCTGCAGGAAGGCTATTCCATGCATCCACTACTCTCTCAGTAATGTAATACTTCCTGATATTACTGTTAACCCTTTGCCCCTCTAATTTAAAACAATGTCCTCTTGTAGCAGTTTTTCTTCTTTTAAATCTTCTCTCCTCTTTTCCCTTGTTGATTCCCTTTATGTATTTAGCAGTTTCTCTCATCTCCCCTCTGTCTCGTCTTTCTTCCAAGCTCTACATGTTAAGGTCCTTTCATCTTTCCTGGTAAGTTTTATCCTGCAATCCATGGACCAGTTTAGTAGCTCTTCTCTGAACCCTCTCCAAAGTATCAGTATCCTTCTGGAGATATGGTCTCCAGTACTGAGCACAATACTCCAGATGAGGTCTCACTAGTGCTCTGTAGAGCGGCATGAGCGCCCCCCTCTGTCTACTGGTAATGCCTCTCCCTATACACCCCAGCATTCTGCTAGCATCTCCTGCTGCTCTATGACATGGTCTGCCTACCTTTAAGTCTTCTGAAATAATGACCCCTAAATCCCTTTCCTCAGATACTGAGGTTAGGACTGTATCACTGAATTTATATTCTGCTCTTGGGGTTTTACGCTCCAGGTGCATTATCTTGCACTCATCAACATAAAATTTTAGTTGCCAGATTTTTGACCATTCCTCTAGTTTTCCTAAGTCCTTTTCCATTTGGTGTATTCCTCCAGGAACATCAACCCTGTTACAAATCTTTGTGTCATCAGCAAAAAGACCCACCTTACCATTGAGGCCTTCTGCAATGTCACTGATAAAGATATTAAACAATATGGGTCCCAGAACAGATCCCTGAGGTACCCCACTGGTAACAAGACCTTGGTCTGAATATACTCCATTGACTACAACCCTCTGTTGCCTGTCCTTCAGCCACTGCCTAATCCATCCAACAATATGGAGTCCAAGCCCAATGACTGCACTTTATTGATAAGCCTTCTGTGTGGGACAGTATCAAAAGCCTTACTAAAGTCTAGATAAGCGATGTCTACTGCACCTCCTCCATCTATTATTTTGGTCACCTAATCAAAAAAATCAATAAGATTAGTTTGACATGATCTCCCTGAAGTAAACCCATGCTGTTTTTCATCTTTCAATCCATGGGATTTTAGATGGTCCACAATCCTCTCCTTAAGTATGGTTTCCATTAATTTCCCCACTATTGATGTCAGGCTTACTGGCCTATAGTTGCCCGATTCCTCCCTACTACCTTTCTTGTGAATGGGCACAACATTTGCTAATTTCCAATCTTCTGGGACGACTCCTGTTACCAGTGATTGGTTAAATAAATCTGCTAATGGTTTTGCTAGTTCGCCGCTGAGCTCGTTTAATAGCTTTGGGTGTATCCCATCAGGCCCCTGGGACTTATTTGTAGTAATGTTAGACAGCTGACTTAGAACCTCTTCCTCTGTAAAGACACATGCGTCAAAAGATTCATTAGTCTTCTTTCCTAACTGAGGTCCTTCTCCTTCATTTTCCTTTGTAAAACTGAACAGAAGTATTCATTCAGGCAGTCAGCTAGTTCTTTATCTTCTTCCATACACCTTCCTTCTTTTGTTTTTAATTTGGTAATTCCTTGTTTTAGTTTCCTTTTTTCATTTATGTATCTGAAGAATGTCTTATCGCCTTTTTTCCCTGACTGAGCTCATTTCTCTTCTGCCTGTGCTTTAGAAGCTCTTATAACTTGTTTGGTCTCTCTCTGTCTAATCTTATAAATTTGCCTGTCATCCTCGTGTTTTTTTTTTTTTTATAATTCCTAAATGCTATCTTTTTGTTTTTAATGATTTTGGCCACTTCTGCTGAGTACCACAGTGGTCTCTTCCTCTTTTTGCTTTTACTGACAAGCCTAATGCAATTTTCTGTTGCCTTCAATAGTGCCACTTTTAAGTAGTGCCATTTCTCCTGGACTCCAATGAAACTGTTCCAGTCTGATAGGGACTCGTATACCACTAATCTAATTTTAGAAAAGTCAGTTTTTCTAAAATCTAAAACTTTTGTTTTTGTGTGGTGTGACTCAGTCACTGTACTTATAGTAAACCACACTGACTGGTGATCACTAGATCCCAAGCTTTCCCCTACAGTAATATCAGATACTAAATTCCCATTTGTGAATACTAAATCTAAAATGGCCTCCTTCCGGGTTGGCTCCTCCACTACTTGCTGTAGAGATGATCCCAGTAGGGAATTTAGAATATCTGTACTCCTGGCAGAACTAGCTATTTTGGTTTTCCAGTTTACATCTGGAAGATTGAAGTCTCCCATAATGATAACTTCCTCCTTCAATGTCATTTTAGCTATTTCCTCAACTAGTAGATCATCTAATTCTTTGACTTGGCTAGGTGGTCTATATATCACACCTACATGAGTTACCTTATGATTATCAAGCAGCAAGGTAACCCAAACTGACTCTAAATTGTTCTCGCTAACTTGTATCAAATTAGATTTTATGCTATCTTTCACATACAGGGCCACCCCTCCCTCCTTCTTGCCTTCTCTGTCTTTCCTGTATAGAGAGAACCCTGATATTGATATATCCCAGTCATTACTCCCCAACCACGTCTCAGTAACAGCCACTACATCTATATTCTCAGATACCATTATAGCCTCAAGTTCATTGATCTTATTCGCTAGACTGCGAGCATTTGTAGACAAGGCTCTGAGCTTGTCATTTCTTAACCTTTGTGCTACTGGCCTCTTCTGGCAGAGTATAGACTGAAGCTAGGGGTAGAAAGAAGCCATCAAAACCAGCCAGACTTCTGCCAAGTACACAGTGCAGAGGCCATTTTCTGTATTTTATATGTGTAACATCCCAGAGTGGTGTTACCTCTACGGCACCCTGCTACTGTCTTTATTGGGCTAACACGAATGCCATCTAAGTATTTTGTCCAGGTCCTCCACACTGTGCATTTCTCATCTTTATGTAACTGTTATGTTCATGTAATATACTTGGTTCAACAGCAGGTGGCAGCAAATCTGACAGAGCTGTACTTAGATAGAATGGAACTTACCAGTCCATTCTAACCCTCCTCTGGAGAGAATTGGGCTAGTTCTACTTCCTTGCAGGAAGGGTGGGGACCAGTTCTAGTTTACCCCCTACAAGGGGAACGGTGTGCAGGGGCACGTCTCTACTGGACATGCCACACCAGCCAGAGCACACTAAGCTCTGCTGTCCATGGAGGCCAAAGCTTAAAGCCTCAGGAGCCAGGAGGAAAGTTCCCTGACATAATCTAGAGTCAGACTACAGAGGAGAAGTGCAGCATACAGAAGAAGCTAAGTTATACAGCCAGCCTGTCAGTACAGCAGAATGAGAGAAAGATATAGCAGAGTTGAGTTTGCCTGCCGATTTAATGCTAAAGCCTGCTGGAAGCAAGACAAAATCTGAAACTGTTTGGAGAAACGTTTATTCAAGTAAAGCTGCCAGGGAACTTCATCTCAAGGTCTGGACCTAAGTTATTTCTTCAAATCCCTTAATTATTCCCCCTATTTATTGATTTGGATCCAAAGACTGGGGTTCAGCGGTATCCAGGTTGGAGCACCGTAACACACATAAAGAGACATTTAGGCCGCACTACATCACTCGGCATTTCCTACACCTGGGGCGTCCGTTGCATATGGCGTGCTGCTGGGAGTGGATATTGCAGCTGTGGAGGAACAATGCAATGTGTGCGGTAGTTGTGGGGATACAGATGCTGCAGGGAGTGCCTGTTAGGGTACGGCCACACGGTTAGGTTTCTGCATGCAGTTTTGGAAGCCAAAACAGAGAGTGAATTTAAAAAAGAGGAGAAGTCGTGTCTGTCCTTTATACTTTCTGTCCTTTTCTGATACACTCCTGATTTTGGCTTTCAAAACTGCATCAGGAACCCTGACCGTGTGGCCGTAATCATACAGACTGTCCAGATTGTGGGACAGCTCCATGTGGACATCATGGCTCCGATCAGAGGATAGAAGGAGCCACACACTTCATAGGAAGCAGGTTCATCCTTTCAGCCTCTTCTTACTTTCCTTACACAGAAATGACATTCATCTTATTTTGTGTTAAGGGGTTAAAATCTCATCCACTTTGCTGTTACTGGATTTACACATCCACCTGGAAAACCGTGACATTTCTCTCCCATGTGTAGATCCAGTAAGAAGAGCTCAGATCCCTCTGCTCCATCGATGGTGTCACCTCCTCATACATGTCTTATGTCCTCACCAGTCTGATATATATATATACACTGACGAGCAACATTTTACACCTTTTTATAACGTCTTAGAAGCGTATAACTTACAGAAAAGACCCCGCTCCTAGGAGCTTATATTCTATAGAGAGAACTTCCACCCGCATCCCACCCCCCGCTCCTAGGAGCTTACAATCTATAGAAAGTAATCTCAATGTCTCTATTGGCTTTTTGTTGTGTTGATGCCAATGTCTTGCAGTGATGACGATGTCTTGTGGTGATGGCGATGTCTTGCGATGATGACGATGTCTTGCGGTGATGGCGATGTCTTGCGGTGGTGGCGATGTCTTGCGGTGATGGCGATGTCTTGCGGTGATGGCGATGTCTTGTGATGATGATGATGTCTTGCGGTGATGGCGATGTCTTGCGGTGATGGCGATGTCTTGTGATGATGATGTCTTGCGGTGATGACGATGTCTTGCGGTGATGGCGATGTCTTGTGGTGATGGCGATGTCTTGCGGTGATGATGATGTCTTGCGGTGATGATGATGTCTTGCGGTGATGGCGATGTCTTGCGGTGATGGAGATGTCTTGCGGTGATGGTGATGTCTTGCGGTGATGGCGATGTCCTGCGGTGATGTCTTATGACGATGCCTTCAAAAAAATAAACCAAAAAATAGAGGAATAAATCCCTTATTTGCTGCCATCCTGTGCCCCCCCCCCCCCCCCCGCCCCCGCCTTAGTATTGAGATCTGGTTTGGATAGGGCGGTGTGTAACGCCAATATTCTTCTCTCCCTGTGACGTATAGGAAAGCCGTGTGATTTCTGTCCTGTGTTCTCTGCACCCACCAGGTCTGAACAAAGGCTAAGTGTTTGTTTTCTATGCAGCGCCTCCGCAGGAAACATGAGGAATTACATCTACTGAAATCAAAGCCTGCGGCTGCATTATACCCCACCGCCCCCGTATTCCCCTATCGAGCGTACAGATCATACTGCAGATAACATGCTGGTTATATATCTATCATACAGATCACACTGCTACACATATCATCCTTATTACACATACCGGACATGTGGAGGATTCAGCCTTATTCTTTGTGGCTGAAATGAAAGAAGACATCACATGTATCATGACCGCGTCCATACATCCATATACGTATCACATACACAGAACTGGAGATGGACCTAAAGGCTTACAATCTAGTCTTACATCATTCATACATACCCTGCTCGAGGAGCCTGCAATCTGCATAGACTTGTGACCATGATGATTAAGGTTTACTTGCGATTACTTTCCTTTTTTTTTTTTTTTCCTTTTTTTTTTTATTACTTGGATTACTTGCGATGTCCTGGGATATATGGGGGGAAAAAGGAGATAAAAAAGTTATGATGACCATGATTGGGTAGAGCAGGAGGACATCACATGTATCACGACAAGTATGTACAGATGATGATAGACATGCGCCCTCACATACACAGAAATGTCTCGTCTAGGCTGCTCCCCTGGACCACGCAGATAGCCTTCCTCCCCACAAATGAGCAGCCTCAGCCAAGGGAGCTCCTTTTATACCTCTGTGATGTCATAATGGGGGTGATGCTCTGATGTGATTGGCTGATGTAATGCTGTGATCTGATTGGCTGATGCAATACTATGATCTGATTGGCCGATGCAATGCTGTGATCTGATTGGCCGATGCAATGCTGTGATTTGATTGGCCGATGAAATGCTAGGATCTGATGCTAATATTAAACCCTGGGAATTCCCTGCCGTACAGTAAAGGAGTTGTCCCCTAGTGATAAATCCAATGTGCAGTTTGATGATAGCTGTATAGTGTCCATGCAGACCTGTTCTAGGCCATGTCCCTTCTTACTATGATCCCGTTTCCTCCTCTGATGTTTTCCTCCAACAACACCCCATCCTAGATCAGTTTGAACAGCGTAGGGTTCACCCTTTCCTCCTGTGATTACCTTTCGTGGTACCAAGGCTTCGGGACAATCGTAACCTATCAACAGTCCAACTCCAAACTCCTTCAGCGGGGACATCTCCTGAGATATGACAGGTAGGTGCTCCCAGTCATCTTTTGATGTAGCACTTGTCATCTCGTCGCTATATTATCTTGAGGGGCAGTGGTGACACGCTGGCATAAGAGGGTATTCCATGATATAATAGCCGTTAGCTATTACCCAGATACATGATATACCTATATGTATCATAGGGTCTTGCGACTATGGTCTCATGGATGCCAGCTGGCCAGCCACGTATTACCCCTTTTATCATTGTCTCCTAAGTATGGCCATTGGTGTATGTCATACATCGTATTAATGTCTGTCAGATGTTCCGATCAGTAAGCAGGTAATGTAGTGTGTGATCAGTAGGAGGAACAGGATGAGACCGAGACGCAACTAAAACGTGAGTAAGGACCTTGTGATCCGAATTGGCAGGTTATAACCATGGCATCATCGGAGCCTTATACTATATTTTTTACAGCTTCTTGGACAATGTGTTGGCCCTTATCTGAATGGGCCTTTGAGCTATCTGATCGCCTAGGACATTAAGTAAGTAAAGAGACTCAGGGGGCGGAACTGTAAATTTATATTAAGCTCCCACCCTGATGTTTTTCTACCTTCCATTCACAGGTGGGGTACATCCAATGGTCCCCTCGGTCCTATGCACGTTACTGTTTGCGTTTCTGGTCCTGTGTCCGCCACTGTATCATGAGTATTGACTTAAAGGGATGGAAGAACTATTACGGGCTAACCGTCCCTAAACCTATCCCTTATCGCAATACCCACAAACGACACGGAGACCTTCTGTGGTAAAACAGGCCGTAGCATAACTTTATTAACCCAACATGTTCACATGTTTCTTTAGTCAAACAATTAGGCATTTCCATAATAACATATATATAACATATATATATATACACTCACCTAAAGAATTATTAGGAACACCTGTTCTATGTCTCATTAATGCGATTATCTAGTCCACCAATCACATGGCAGTTGCTTCGATGCATGTCGGGTTGTGGTCCTGGTCAAGACAATCTCCTGAACTCCAAACTGAATGTCGGAATGGGAAAGAAAGGTGATTTAAGCAATTTTGAGCGTGGCAGGGTTGTTGATGCCAGACGGGCCGGTCTGAGTATTTCACAATCTGCTCAGTTACTGGGATTTTCACGCACAACCATTTCGAGGGTTTACAAAGAATGGTGTGAAAAGGGAAAAACCTCCAGTATGCGGCCGTCCTGTGGGCGAAGATGCCTTGTTGATGCTGGAGGTCAGAGGAGAATGGGCGACTGATTCAAGCTGATAGAAGAGCAACGTTGACTGAAAAAAACACTCGTTACAACCGAGGTCTGCAGCAAAGCATTTGTGAAGCCACAACACGCACAACCTTGAGGCGGATGGGCTACAACAGCAGAGACCCCACCGGGTACCACTCATCTCCACTACAAATAGCAAAAAGAGGCTACAATTTGCACGAGCTCACCAAAATTGGACTGTTGAAGACTGGAAAAATGTTGTCTGGTCTGATGAGTCTCGATTCCTGTTGAGACATTCAAATGGTAGAGTCTGAATTTGGCATAAACAGAATGAGAACATGTATCCATCATGCCTTGTTACCACTGTGCAGGCTGGTGGTGGTGGTGTAATGGTGTGGGGGATGTTTTCTGGGCACATATTAGGCCCCTTAGTGCCAATTGGCCATCGTTTAAATGCCACGGGCTACCTGAGCATTGTTTCTGACCATGTCCATCCCTTCATGACCACCATGTACCCATCCTCTGTTGGCTACTTCCAGCAGGATAATGCACCAAGTCACAAAGCTCGAATCATTTCAAATTGGTTTCTTGAACATGACAATGAGTTTACTGTCCTAAAATGGCCCCCACAGTCACCAGATCTCAACCCAATAGAGCATCTTTGGGATGTGGTGGAACGGGAGCTTCGTGCCCTGAATGTGCATCCCTCAAATCTCCATCAACTGCAAGATGCTATCCTATCAATATGGGCCAAAATTTCTAAAGAATGCTATCAGCACCTTGTTGAATCAATGCCACGTAGAATTAAAGCAGTTCTGAAGGAAAAAGGGGGTCCAACACCGTATTAGTATGGTGTTCCTAATAATTCTTTAGGTGAGTGTATATGCCCAACATAACATGACCACGGCCAACCAACCCGACACTGCAACCCCTTGCATTGTAGAAGGACCCCGGAAGGCAACCAATCAAGCTGTACTCTTACTCATCACTTTCACTGGTATCACCACATTACTCCTGGCCGCACTCACCGACCCAAGGGCACCAATATTTCTTAATACCAGTAAATACCCCTGTATGCCCAGTTTCCCAAACAGGGGCACCCAGCGCACAGCTTCGAAAACACATGAGTTGCACATTTTCACATGCAGTGCACCATTTTCACCCTTGAATTACCTTCCAGGATTCTTCCCCCTGCCTGCCACAGATGACCAGAGGTGACACCTCACCTATGGGCGTCTCGCCAAACCCTCAGGGCTGTCTCCAAACCCTCCTGAACACCTAACGCCCATAAATCAGATCCCACATCATTGAGGTGAACACCATCAGACTGTAGGAATCGAGGCGACGCCGCCTCCAGATCTCGATGACGCACCACAAAACCTCCCAGACGCTTCACAAAACGTCCCACCTCCTTATTCAGCTTAGCACGGGCCTTATTAACCCTATCCACAGATCTCGCAAACCGCCAAGTTCACAACCACATCGGACCACACAAGCAACAAACCCGGAAAATCAGACAATAACCGCAACAGGTCCAATTAAATATCACGTATTACATCTCGTCAACTCCGAACACCTAAGTCGTTGCCACCAACATGCAACACTAATATGTCCGGCGGTCTATCCAACGCCATATTAGCCTGCAACTCGGGCAAGACCCGCCCCCACATAAGACCCCGCAAGCCAATCCACCTAACCTGCAACACGTCCGGATCAAAACCCAACTGTCTTCCATTCCGCCGCACATCTGCCCGACAAGCTCCCCAATACACGTACAAATGACCGAATATCCAAGCCAGACAACCGTCGGACCCTATAAGAGAAAACAGAACAAAACCACATTAACAAAACCTCCTTAAGAACACAATGCCACAACACCAACTTACACGAGATGAGGACGAATATAGGACCGGAAGCCAAGTCCGCACGGACTTCAGCCGACAACCGAACATAGTGAATCGGAATCGTCACACCCGCCGTCGCCATTGCAACCCATTGGCAAACAACAATCAACATAAAACTGGTCCTCCCACTTAATACACAGCAAGTGAAAACTGTCCGGGTGAATGGGAAGCAAACGGAAAGCCGCTTCAATATCCGTCTTGGCCATCAAAGCTCCCTGCCCAACAAACCCATCAAAAGAAGTGTAAGAAACCGAACACAAGCCCTCATCAATACCATCATTCACCGACCCCCCATGCGGATAAGAGAGGTGATGAATAAGCCTGAATTTATTGGGCTCCTTCTTGAGAACCAAACCCAAAGGAGACACCCATAAATCCGGCAAAGGGCACTCAGCAAAAGGACCAACAACCCGGCCCGCAGCCACCTCCTTAGCAATCTTCTCGCTAACCACAGCCGGGCATTGCAAGGCCGACCACAAATTACGGGATGCCACCACCGGCCCCACCGCAGTGCAGGGGATCCTAAAACCCTCCGTAAAACCGACGGACAACAAGTCCGCCGCCTCCCTATCTGGGTAATTACTTAGAAAGGGGGCCATCTCGCCCACCTTTACCGGCGTCACCCCTCTTCTGGCCAATCTCAAAACCCTTTCCTCTACCCCGTTTAAAACATCGCAACAAACTTTGGGCCCCGCCGCAGCCCGAGCACTCATGCTTATACCGGCAGTCTGCGAGGAACTTGCAATACCCCTCGTTATATTGCCAGCAACAACCCCTCCTACCGCCACCCTGGGAGTCCGAGGAGCCCCCGGACGCTCCCCGAAAGGGCTGCTGCCCCACCATTGGCGCCGACATCAGCCGCATCCACAAACTAATGTCCTTGTGGTCCCAACGAATGCTAGGCCGAACCGGCTTCCTCTGCCGAAATTGCTCATAATTGCGGAGCCACGCAGACCCGCCATAGACCCTGTATGCTTCCCCAATCGCGTCCATGTAACAAAACAGGGCCAAACAATGCTCCGGCGCCTTCTCCCCAACAACACTCGCCAGAATCGCAAACGCCTGCAACCAGTTCATAAAAGTACGAGGAATCAACCTGTATCGCCGTTTCTCCTCATCCTCCTTCTTGCTCTCATCAACCCTACCCCTGTCCAAATTAAACTTCTCCAAAGGCAATAAAGAAAAAATCTCAACATACTCGCCCCTCCAGATTTTCTCCCTCAACTCCATTTTCAAATGGGCCCCCAACGGCCCCTCAAACATACATAAATTTCCCCTTTTGCCGAATCCGCCAGCCTCACATCCTCAACACCCACAGCACCACCACCAACCGCCCCTGCGGGCGCAGCTACCGCCTGTCAAACCGACCTTCCCCCCCCCACGCCGCCTGTGGCAAAAAAGGCGCAGAAGCCGAGGGCGCCCAGACCGCCGCCAGGGACGCCCCCGTCCCAGAACCCGCCCCCACCACTAAGGACAAGATACTCGCCAACATTTTCCTAGCAAAATTCTCGGAACCCACGCTAGGCAAACAAACCCCACCCCCAACCCCAGGAACACATAAAGCACCAGTCGTCTCCTTACCTGGCCGTCCCTGGGTGGTCAGCCCAGCGGCCGCAGAACCTCCCGAAGTCGCCCATGATGATCCAGCAGAAGACGAAGCCGGCTCCACCGCAGGCCCCCGCGCCCGTCATCCTCAGGTCCAGAGCCCGGATCCACTTCACCCTCTTTCAGGGCTAGCACCGCAGGCACCTCATCACCACTCCCAAGGAGAACAGAGGAAGAGTGCGCCACCTGGTGGTACTGCTCCTGTACCACCAGGCCAGAAGGCAATGTAGAACTCCCAGCTCCAGCCAGAGCGCAGGTACGTCTCTCACCAGCAGGGGCGCAGGAAGACACTCTGGGCCTGGAGCCAGCACACCGCTCCGCACCGCCACAGCTGCCCGCCGCCCAGATCTTCTCGCTGAGGTACAGGTAACCCCGCGTGCTCGTCGCCGCTCCTCTACAGGCCGGCCGTCGCAATCCCTGAGCTGCCGACCTGGGCTACCAGGCCGCAGCCGCACCGCAGCAGCTCCCACATCCACCAGGGGAAGGCCCGCCCCGCTCCCGCTTGCAGCCAGACGCTACGGCCGGTTTACAAGGCTCCACATCCCGGGTAGGTAAGACGTTCTGGGCTCGCTCCCCCCGCGGGACATCACGGGGGGAGGACGCCGTATTAGCAGAAGGACCCCCACGTAGATTAGGGGAAACAGGCCGGGCAGGGGCACCGTCTTCTCCCGCAGGCCCGCCGCGCGGGGCAGGATTCCTCCCGCTGCGGCGGGGTGAGGCAGGCGGCGCCCGCACCGCCGACCGCAGCTGAGGGTCCCCGAGGGGCTCCTTAAGCGCCGACGAGCCCTGGGGGTTGCATCGGGGCTCCAACGCTCAGGGGGGGCAGATCTACGAGCCCGAGGCCGCACAGGGGGATCCACAGGGGAAACAGCAGGAACACCCAGCGTACCCATCAGGTTCTACTGCAGCCACTCCATACCCCGCTGCTCGGCAGCAGCACGAACCGTAGCCAGCATATCATCCAAGGAAGCCATGACCCTTCACTCCAACTTCCCTCAGACTGCAAACTGGTCAGATGGACCTCCCCCCTGTTGTGGTAAAAATATTAATAGTTGTAATCAGCTCGCATCAAAGTTCGTGTAAGGAATAGGCAACTCCATCTTCCCTCAGCCGCAGCCAGAGAACCACACAAATGCTACCATCTTCATTCAATTCTGAGCAACTCCTTCCTCCTCCATGCCCAGTGCGTCCTTTATTGACTAAAACAAAAGGTGTAAAAAGGGGCTGGCCCAAGACAAGGATACAGGAAGTGATGACATATCAAAGGACAGGGAGGGGCAGCCAATGTGGCTGTGCAGACAATGGACACACCCCATACAAACACATGTATACAATATTCTACCATTACCACTGAGAGACATGATGACAATCTATAAAACACACACACACATCCTAAGATAAAATGTCCGCATAATAAAATTTCCACAACAGTCCCTCCTCTTTGTCATATGCTCCCCAGTGTCCCTTGACGAATCTTGATCTTCTTCTTTGCAAAAAAAAACTGTCTTGTCTACGAAAAGTCCTGAATCCATAAAACAAAACAGATGATGGAAAACAGAAAGTCAATCTTGACATGTAGCTTCTTTTCTTCGGGAGGTGACTTAGGAGGTGGCGTTTCGCGTTGGTCGCCGGCTGGTTTGGAATCCTCTGCATCTGGTCCATGGTTTGGTCTTCAGGGCGTCTTGTCTGTTCGGGCTTCGGTATATCAGTCGATTAGACATCAGGAACATCTCACTCCGGCGTATAGAAGGAATGGAGACAAAAAAACATAAGTACATGTCCTATTTCCTTTCGCCCGGATCCAATGGAAAACCAGTGAGCCCAAAGACCTCCCAAGGCTTTAAAAAGGATTCTGACTCTCACTAGTCATAGCTCCGCCCCTTCCCAGCTCCTGTCAGTATGGGCCTGACCCTTGTCAATGGTGTCTGCTAGCCTGGCATAACCATATACCTTCCTCACAACTGGAGGATCCCACATCTACGGGTCGCCTAGCTGCCCGGACACCCATACAGGATTAACAAGCGAGGAGCAGGAGCCAGAGCTAATATTAATATCGTCTATCAATAAATGCCTCCTTGTAACAAATAAACAAAAGTGATACTCTGCATTCTTTGACTTCGTTGAGCAGCTTCTTGCAGTGACCGGTGTGGATCCAGTTGTCTCGTCCCTCGAACTTCAGAGAGGTTTGCGTCATCAGCAGCACCTGGAATGGCCCAAGATATCTCGGCTCTAGTCCCATCCTCGGATGTTTCTTTAGCACGACCCAATCACCTGGTTGGCTAGAATGAACACTGGTTATTGAGTCTGGGTCCGGGAGCAATTCCCGAACCCGGTGGTGGACATCAGGTGATAACCCGTGGGGCTGCCTGGAGGCATACCTGATGGAATAAAAGGGTTACAGCGGAACATTCAGGCCATGGATCGGCCGTGATTTTTACCTACTTTGCAAAAATCTGACCCAAGTACCAGCAAAGAAAAGGCAGTTGTGATTGATTGACATTTGAGAGGTTAGAAAGTTTGAAGATCGTTGATTTCTGCACCACTTTCCCCCCCTTCTCATCGGCCTTAAAACCAGGACGAAGAGAAGCTGGATTAGCATGGTGCATCGTCTCAAGGTTAGATTGAGAGATGACGGAGGGATGAGAGAGAGAGAGAGATAGAGAAAGAGAAAAAGAAAAGCGCTTCTCTTGGACTCTGCAGTCTTAGCGGGATGGGAGTACATGACAGTGTTAGTTCGCACTGTCTGGGACTTTTGAATGTCCTGTTGCTGGAGATCGATGGATTCGTGCAGCCACAGTTCTGCTTTCTGGAGGGAACCATGGCTTTGGAGTCTAGTGGGGAAATTACGGATGAACTTTTCCCAATCCAGACCTCAAAGGTCCCTTCTTTGGGGATGATCCACTCTGAACCTACAGTCCCTTGGTGCCAATCTTTGAGGGGGCTTAACAACTCCTCCTCTATAGATGGATTTCATGTACTGCTTGGCTGTCCTATAGTAGTCAGAAGTGGTACCCTTCTGATCCCTAATTTTCCCTAAACCCATGCTCGAGCATAAATTTTCCTGCGACCTACGCAAGGAATTTTCTAAAAGTAGGTGCGTCCACCTCTCGTGTCCTGCGACAAACGCCTGGACGGCTGCTACTCCTCTTCGTTCGCCTCTGAGTTGCCCTAGGGTTTCTGGCACCGACACACGGACCCGTTCACCCTAGTTAGACCTCAGGAAAAGGAGTAATCAGTGTGAGGAAAAGGGCTCTCGCCGACACACGGCGGCCCTCTGAGTCTCCTAATGAGATATACCAGCCTCGGTTTTGGCTCTGAATAGTGACCTGACCACAGGATAGGGCTTCCAATTGACCTGGAGTGGAAAAGGGAGGTGCACAGAGAACACACAGTGCCTTCTGTGGGGACGAGGGGTGCACAGAGAACACACAGTACCTTCTGTGGGGACGAGGGGTGCACAGAGAACACACAGTACTCCTGTGGGGAATGGGGTTACTCACACAGCTATTGGTATGCCCAGGTGATATACATCACCTTGTCTCCTTAAAAAAATGCTCATCAACTCACTTTCCTTTGCCGATATGATTCTATATAGTCAAGCTGAACAGCACACGAAAGCCCTTTTTGCAGTGACTGATCAAAAACCTCTCGCTCAGCAGCAGCCCCTGAATTCAGACAGTAGTTCCCACACAATATCCCGAGACCCCTAGTACTCGTAACCAAATCTACAGAGAAAAGAGAGGGAGAGAGAGAAAAGCAGCAAATATGCAATAAAAACCTAAAAAATAAAAATGAGTAAAAGAAGAAAAATGTAAATATAAATTAATCAAAGAAATACCCACACAAAAATAGACAAATATAACTGAAAAATAAAAAGGAAAAAAACACTTGATTACATACATTGAGCTTCAGTAAAAAATTAATTTGACCTTAACCCAAAACGCATATAAAAACTTAGGAACACATACAATTGTATAGGACTGAATTAACAAATCAATGTCCTGGAGGGTCCCCTGAAACCGTACAGGAGGAATTCCTACCCACCCAGTAATTGAAATGTTAATTTTTCCCCAGCCCCAAACAGCTTCAGATTCATTTGACCAGAGAAGCAGGATCTAACATCACAAGGTCCCAAAACCGGTTTCTTTCACATTTTAACCGTTCATATTGTGATTTAAAATCTGCTTCACTGATCCAAGATCTTGGCTGTCCCGGGGTTCTCTGCCTTTGCAAAGAAGCATATCTGGGACCACTACCCCACCTCGCCGCTAGGTGTGGTTCTGGGTACTTAACATACCTGTGTCTGTTGCCATTAGCAACATTACAATATCGTGACCATACATTGCCTCTAATCCTAGACACATTACTCTCCAAGGGTTGTTTCAATAACTCTGGCTGCGCTAAGCACTGAGAATGCTCATCCTCTGTCCTCCTGCAGAGAGCAGACAATTCCCTTACAGCACCCTGTGCATGCGTCAGGCTTCCAGATAAACCTTCATTCTCCTTGCACAGCTCAGTATTACACCTCACAGCACATTCATACTCAGGGCTAGCTTCAGCTGCCTGCTGGACAAGAGTTCTCAATTTAACAATTTCCACTTTTAAATCTTCCACTTCTCCTTCCAAACTCAGCTCCAGCCTACAAGACTCCTGATATTTATCCGCTATCCACCCAGCAGCAAACATCAGAGCATACTTGCCTTTCCTTTTGCGCCATTTTTTGGTACCGATCAGGTTTGCTACACAATTCTGGGCCTGCAGCCATGGATCAGTAGGTCCCTGCACAGCCTGAAGAATGGCCGCCGTGTCCTTCAAGTTTGTTACTACTTTAAAAATACTTTCCATTGCACCAGAAAACAAACGCCACAATGGTTGCTACAAAAACAAAACACTAGTACTAGTTGTCCCAATACTTTTGGCACAGAACTACAAGTACCTCCTTTCTACACTGTAATACCCACATTAATTATGCCAAACAAGTCTACAATTCAGTGTAACAGCCACAGATACACAAACATTAAGCAGAATCATCAACTATAGGACAATTTAACCACTAAACTGCCACTAATGGTCACACAATGGTTCCTGTATCAGACCGGTCACTGCGCTATAACATAACCGAACACTAAGTTAAGTTTTTGTATGCGTTTTGGGTTAAGGTCAAATGAATTTTTTACTGAAGCTCAATGTATGTAATCAAGTGTTTTTTTCCTTTTTATTTTTCAGTTATATTTGTCTATTTTTGTGTGGTTCTCTGGCTGCGGCTGATGGAAGATGGAGTTGCCTTTTCCTTACACCTACTTTGATGCGGGTTGAGTACAACTATTAATATTTTTACCACAACACCCCTAAAACCCTGCACTTTATACTGCCAGGGAAAATGTACATCAACACTACACCCCCCTGACCTGAACCTGACCTGCCCAGACACACTAAATTCCTTAACCCTTTAAATGCCCTCTGTCTTCCCCCCAAGTCAAGCCGCACTTCACTACGGCTACACCACGCTCCGTTGCTCTTCATCTATATAATATATCTATTTGAATATGACGGTTTACCCATGACTGTTAATACCCCCTGATGAACCTAGAAATAGGGGAAACGCGTCTGGGTTTCTGTGAGAACTAACCTGGGAGCGTGCTGCTATTGATGCCCCTGTGTTGGTTTTTCTATTTGGTGTTATAGGTGATATCTACACCTCCACACCAGTTGTGCCTTTTTTATTTTTGCTATCTACATGGGCTGTTGTCTATACAGGTACTAAATCACCTGTGACACAGAAGATATCCGTCGGTTTACAGGGTACCGTGGTATTGTGTTTTTCTGAGAGGAGGGTGAACGGAGGGAAGTCAGTCCAGGTACGAGGACAGGGAGTCTCCACCATCAGGGGACGTCCCTGGGCTGAGGATCTATTCAGGATGAGTGTAGGGACAGGCTAGACACATCCCATCACTCCCCATTGCTGCCCTGTGTTCACCAACCTTCTGAACCGTATCAATGGTTGGTTACCCTGTTTAACCGCCTCCGGACCGCCTAACGCAGATGTGCGGTCCGGAGGCGGCAGCGCTGCGCAGACTGACGCATATACGCGTCATCTCGCGAGACGCGAGATGACTCGCTTTGCCGGCCCGCGCATGCGCAGTTCGGGCCGGCATTTCGTCAAGGGGGGTCGCATCATCAGCTTGCCAGCCAATGATCGCGGCTGGCAAGCTGATGATTTAAAAAAAATAAAAATCAAGTGCCAGATAACAGATCATATTAGTAAATATGATCTGTTATATGGCTGCCTGCTCCTCTGCTGGTCCTTTTCGTCGGTTGGATCCAGCAGAGGAGCAGGCTACACAGTGAGTAGCACCAACACTACATACTTAGCCCCAGATCACCCCCCTGCACCCCAATTAACCCTTTGATCACCCCTTTGATCACCCCTGTCAATCACTAGTGAAAGGAAAAAAGTGATCAGTGCAAACTGTCACTTTTTTCTTTCACTGGTATTGACCGTTAGGTTTTAGGTATAGTTTAGGTCCCTTGGTTAGGTAGTTAGCGATCAGTTAGCGCCCAGCCCACCGCACCGCAGTCCGTTATTCGCTGATTAGCATATCGCTAATCAGCATTTGTACTTTTATAGTATCTGGAAGTGATCAAAACTGATCACGGTCAGATCTATAATAGTATTAGTGTCACTTTAGTTCGCCCTCCACCCAAAACGCAGTGTTTGCCCGATCAGGCCTGATCGGTCGCCCACACGTGCGTTCAACCACCCCCGCCCCACCGCAGTGACAAAAATTTTTTTTTGGATCACTGCACATTCACTTTACACGCGCTGCGGCGATAAAAAAAATCAGTTTTGATATTTTTTATCAACCGCAGCGGCCTCCGGTACTTCGCTAGCCTCCCCTTTGTAAGACAGGCTTGCTTTCTTTCTTGGGTAGTCTCAGGGAATACCCCTAAATTTAGTTGCCCACATGTCTAACAGGGGGTATTCCTCTGAAGAGGCCTACAGGCTTCTGACCCAGTCGGATGAGGAGTGGGAACCCTCATCTGATGAATCCAGCGGGTCAGAATACGAACCTGTAGAAAGCAGTGGCTCTCTGACCCAAAGTTCGGACGAGGAGGCTGAGGTCCCTGATACCACCAGACGTACCCGGCCCCGTGTCGCTAGACCGCAGGTTGCGCAGGATCCGCTTCAAGAGCAGCAGAGTGGGGCTGGCGCTGTCGGATTACGTGGCGAGGCATACACCAGCAGCCCAGCCCTCCCTGGACCTAGTACCAGCACTGCCGTACAACCTGGTGAAGTAGCGAGCACCAGAAGAGCAGCAGAGTGGGGCTGGCGCTGTCGGATTACGTGGTGAGGCATACACCAGCAGCGCAGCCCTTCCTGGACCTAGCACCAGCACTGCCGTACAACCTGGTGAAGTGGCGAGCACCAGAAGGGCAGTTGAAGCTGGTACGGTGGCACGTGCAGTAGTGACCCCGTCGCAGCCACCGCAAAGACGTGCCCGTAGAGCCCCTAGAATCCCTGAGGTGCTGGCAAACCCCAGAGGCTGAACGGAAAAAAACATCTCATTACCCGTATGCTCAATATAAGGAGAATAGCAGAAACTCCTAATGCTGGCCATACATGTAATGATTGCGGAGACCCTCAAATGCCAGGGCAGTACAAACACCCCACAACTGACCCCATTTTGGAAAGAAGACACCCCAAGGTATTCGCTGAGGGGTATATTGAGTCCATGAAAGATTGACATTTTTGTCCCAAGTTACCGGAAAATGAGACTTTGTGAGAAAAAACAAAATAAAAATCAATTTCCGCTAACTTATGCCAAAAAAAAAAAATTCTATGAACTTGCCAGGCCCCTCATTGAATACCTTGGGGTGTCTTCTTTCCAAAGTGGGGTCACATGTGGGGTATTTATACTGCCCTGGCATTTTAGGGGCCCGAAAGCGTGAGAAGAAGTCTGGGATCCAAATGTCTAAAAATGCCCTCCTAAAAGGAATTTGGGCCCCTTTGCGCATCTAGGCTGCAAAAAAGTGTGACACATCTGGTATCGCCGTACTCAGGAGAAGTTGGGGAATGTGTTTTGGGGTGTCATTTTACATATACCCATGCTGGGTGAGAGAAATATCTTGGTCAAATGCCAACTTTGTATACAAAAATGGGAAAAGTTGTCTTTTGCCAAGATATTTCTCTCACCCAGCATGGGTATATGTGAAATGACACCCCAAAACACATTCCCCAACTTCTCCTGAGTACGGCGATACCAGATGTGTCACACTTTTTTGCTGCCAAGGTGGGCAAAGGGGCGCATATTCCAAAGAGCACCTTTTGGATTTCACCGGTCATTTTTTACACATTTTGATTGCAAAGTTCTTCTCACACATTTGGGCCCCTAAATTGCCAGGGCAGTATAACTACCCCACAAGTGACCCCATTTTGGAAAGAAGACACCCCAAGGTATTCCGTGAGGGGCATGGCGAGTTCCTAGAATTTTTTATTTTTTGTCGCAAGTTAGTGGAATATGAGACTTTGTAAGAAAAAAAAAAAAATAATCATTTTCCGCTAACTTGTGACAAAAAATAAAAAGTTCTATGAACTCACTATGCCCATCAGCGAATACCTTAGGGTGTCTACTTTCCGAAATGGGGTCATTTGTGGGGGTTTTCTACTGTTTGGGCATTGTAGAACCTCAGGAAACATGACAGGTGCTCGGAAAGTCAGAGCTGCTTCAAAAAGCGGAAATTCACATTTTTGTACTATAGTTTGTAAACGCTATAACTTTTACCCAAACCATTTTTTTTTTTTGCCCAAACATTTTTTTTTTATCAAAGACATGTAGAACTATAAATTTATCGAAAAATTTATATATGGATGTCGTTTTTTTTTTTGCAAAATTTTACAGCTGAAAGTGAAAAATGAAATTTTTTTGTTAAAAAATTGTTACATTTTGATTAATAACAAAAAAAGTAAAAATGTCAGCAGCAATGAAATACCACCAAATGAAAGCTCTATTAGTGAGAAGAAAAGGAGGTAAAATTCATTTGGGTGGTAAGTTGCAGGGGTTTCAGCTAGCGGGGCTGAGGGGGTTAAACAAATTCTTATCTTTTCTCTATCATTTGTTTCACAAGATTTTTTCCACTGGTGAATCACTAATGTGGTGTAAATTTATTAGTATAAGTAAGTAAAAGTTTTCTAGATTCTATGATCCCTCTATAAAGTATTCATTAATTTAGCTGGACATTTATGCTTTATATTATATGATGGCCAATCTTTTATTTGGCGCTCTATTTGCCGAGGCAATGATCAAAGAGGCTAGAGATATTTTTTCTGATAGAGAGATCCCTGGACTGAGCACATCGGCCACCTGTAAACAAGTCTTCTGGGACCTATATGATAGGTACAAGCAGAATATAAAATCCTGGTGGGAGATACGCTCGCTTGAGAGCTACTTGAAATACAAAATAGTCCCTAAAGGACTTCGCCTCCAAGTGAGACCAGCGGAACGTATAGCGTCACTGTCTCTGACAAGTAGGTGGGAGGAGCAACTGACCTGTAGCTCATTAAGTTTGATGCAAATTCTTCTGGAAGAGGAGAGATTGATGTTTGATAAAACAGCTGTTAGTCTACAAGAGCAGATCGAGCTCGCCCTTACATTTAAGGACGACCCTGATTTTGCTACACGGGAGACCTCCCTTCAAGCGTCCGTTGAGAGATTCCAGAGTTTAATAAAAGAGAGAAAACATAGACAATTTACTCGGGATCTAGCGGAGTTCAGAGAGAACCGGGCCTATACTCAACAATCCACTAATAACATACCAATAGTGTCTGAGGTGTCTACATCAGAGGTGGATTCCTCTGACACTGAACCATCGATCGGTACGTTTAGAGGTAGAGGCACCACACAAACCAGGAGACGTGGTAGACGATGGCAGAGGGGTGGAGGTGGCAGGAGGGGTCGGACAGGAGGAATGGGTTATTCCGCTGGTCCATCATCCTACTCTGCTGCTACTTCTTCCAACAGTCTCTCCTCACCACAACCATCTTTTTTAGAAAAAAGCCAGGTCCCATATCACTGTCACGGCTGAGGATGGTGGAAACCCTCAGCCGTGCGATGCCAGGTGTTGTAGTGGCTACTCGGCCATGAGCACAGGATAGGGAGCAGGTCACCTCCTCAAAGCATCCCTAACCTGACCCTAACTCCTAACCAGCATGGGCCGACCTTTAAGGTAGGAGGACCCATGCGCAGGAACCTCGGAGCCCTATCTTACCCTCCGCAGATCCCTGCGCTAGGAGCTGGGTAGACGACCTACTCCTCCTTGGCACGGAGGAGCAGGAGTCTCAATGGCCAAGCTGTTGGGAAAAGGGGAACACTAACAGACTAATGGAAATGGCAGGCGAACTAGGTAGTTCTACCAACCTGCCACAGCCATGCTGACTGGATCCCTCAAGAGACAGGAATCCAGAACCATTAGCTGCACCAAAACATAGAAAGCGTCCAACAGAAGAACATACAACCTCACCAACATAAAGACATCAACAAGAACAATAATTTTTTTTATGACCACAGGGGTGGCTCTCACAGGCAGGTCAAATACACAGGAGGCTGCTCCAGCTAGCAGGGCTGAAGCAACCTACTGAACCATGCAAAACACTCAGGCTTTATAGGCCAAGAAGCCACACCCACAGTCAGACACACCCAGTGACATCACTCACACACTGGGAAGGGAGTTAACCCTTCCAGCACCACAGAAGGGAAAGTCACAGACAGGGGAAGTGTCCAACAGATCACACTGTGGCTGTTGCCGCTGGCAACGTCATGGGTGGCAGCCGTCCAGAAAGACAGCCCGAAGGCCAGGACACTGCCACCACATGTACAACATACCAGACGCTGCCACGGGCTGCCACAGTGAAAGGAAGATGTACGTGCGCACCAATCAACAACAAGTGCACACCAGACATACAAACAAAGTGCATCCACACACGCACACAACTCCCCGGGAACCGCACACAAAGCTGTTGTCCGCGGCAACCGCACTGAGGCCAACTACATTATGCCTCAGCTGCGGTTGACACAACAACCACAACCGCGGGCAACTGTATGCGGCTCCCAAGGAGTCACGACCATAACCGTGGCCGTGACAATCACCTACAAGACAGGAGCAGGACCGACAAGGCTTGAAGGGAGGTCTCCAGATTATGAATTTAACGTCATGTGCATTGAGTACATTGGAACTTAATGTATTGAGCAAAGGTCTATCATTTGGACCAACCACAAACTTCTGCCTACTCACCTGGACGAAGGACCTTAACCTGTTCAGCAGGCGTTTGAAATGGCACAAGTTTTTCAAGGACAGTGATAGACAGGCATGCGCAAGACTTGGTCTCAGTGAGGGAGACTCCACAGCTCTGCATTCATTATGCAAGCTGGGAGAGGAAGGCAGTCGCCGGCCAGGACAGGGTCCATTTATGGACCTCAAACCTAAGAGTAGGAGGATGCCCCCTCCCATGAACTATGAGTGTGTGGACATCTTTCTACAAATGGTGACCAATGACCTGGAACAGCTTGAACATGTGTCTACCCGCTATTTTTATGTGTCGCAGGCAGAGATGCAAGCACTTATCGCCCTTGAAAATGATAAATCAATTATAATCAAACCGTCAGACAAGGGCGGTAACCTGGTAATCCTCAATCATGCGGCTTACCAGGCCATGTGTCTTGACCTCCTTAAAGATAAAGAAGGATACAGGGTGTTGCCTGCAAACCCCTCGACTTCATTCTGTGATGATCTAAAAGACATCTTGACTGGAGCCCTTGTAGAGAAGGTCATCTCCACGGCGGAGTATGATTTTCTCCTTCCAGTCCACTCCACCATAGCCACCTTCTATAGACTGCCCAAGGTCCATAAGGGCATCACACCATTAAAAGGCCGCCCGATCGTCTCTGGAGTTAACTCGAGGGACACGAGGGACACAATGGACTTCCTCAGCAAGACTGAGACGATCAGTGTGGACCCAGGCTGCCTATTGGCCAGTGTGGATGTTGAATCTCTTTACAGCTCAATCCCGCATAACAAGGGTCTCTATGCTGTAGATTACTTTCTGAAAACGAGGGATATTCACTGTAGAACGCACAATACCTTTATTCTCAGACTTCTCGAGTTCACTCTGATCCACAAGTTCTTCCTTTTTAACTCACGTTTCTACCACCAGCTCAGGGGGACGGCAATGGGGAGCCCCTGTGCCCCCACTTATGCCAACCTCTTCCTGGGCTGGTGGCAGGATGTATATGTGTTTCCAGATGCTGCTACCTGGTGGTCTGACAAGATCATCTTCTGGACACACTATATTGATGATATTTTTGTAGTTTGGAAGGGTGGGTCAGAGGAACTCCGAGATTTTGTAAAGGTCCTGAATAGCAACGATATTGGTTTGCGGTTTACCTTTGAATTTGATCTACACACCATTCCCTTCCTCGAAGTCCGCATAACAAAAGAGGGAGAGAGACTTACTGCGGGTATGTATAGGAAGGAAACCGCAACCAATTCGCTGCTACATTGGGAAAGTCATCATCCCACACCACTTAAGCGTGGTATACCTAGAGGCCAATACCTCCGTACCCGGAGAAATTGTTCTGAGAATGAAGCGTTCTATGGTGAAGCTAAGAAACTCCAGACGAGATTTAAAGAGAGGGGTTACCCCCAAACGGTTCTCGGGGGCGCCTTTCAGAATGCCCTGGACAGAGAGCACACTGAACTTCTCGTTCCTAAACCAAGGACACAAAGTGGGCAACAGTCAGTACATCTCATATCGACCTTTGATTCAGCAAATACACAGGTGGTGTCGATTCTTAAAAGATATTGGCCTATCCTACCCATGGACCCTGACCTTAGGGATGTGCTTACTGCACAACCAAGTGTCACATATAGGCGAGGGAGGAGTCTTAAAGACCGTCTGGTCCATAGCCACTATACAACACCAAGTGGAGTAGGGACATGGCTGGATCGCACGCCATGCGGCATGTTTAGATGCTGCTCTTGCAAGGCACGCACTTTTATCTCTACTGTGAAGTCAGTTACATGCTCGGTAACTGGGCACACCTATAAAATCAGGGACTTCTATAATTGTAGGAGTAAGGGTGTGGTATATATATGTCAATGCCCATGTCCTATTGATTATATAGGAAAAACAATCAGAGAAGTCAGGCGGCGGATATGCGAGCATGTAAACGATGTGGCCAAAAAGAACATCACTCCGGTCGCGTCACATGTTAACGATGTCCATGGCGGTAACCCTAATTGTTTGAAGTTTTCGGTCCTGGAGACCATTCCCCTATAGCCAAGGGGTGGCGACTGGGATCGAAAAATTCTCCAGAAGGAGTGCGTCTGGATCCATCGGTTCAAATCCCAGGCACCCCTTGGTATTAGCGAGAGACTCACTTTCTGGTGTTTTTTATGATCTGTGGGGGAGGTTGTGCTCTCTCCTGATCTCTCTGATCATGAATAGACCTGCTCGGTAAAACATTTTAGCCAGGATAAAATAACTGGATACGTGAAGTATCCAAATACTGACTGGACAGCGCTAATTATCAAACACGTGCTTGGTGCTGCCCACCATCTAGAGCATGCACGTAGGTGAGATACTGTGTAACGTGTTTCTGTTTATCTTGTATGGTTCACACTTATCTTCCCTATATACACCCTCCTCCCCCTGCTATGTGACTAATATAGTGTTGTGTCTAATGGCCGCACAGAGTGTGTCGCCCTTATGGGCCCACTTTAGTAGGGGGTATTTCGGAGTATACATTTGTGATCTTCCCCCATATTTAAATGCTGTGGCGATATTATTGAAACCTCGGCACAGGATGGGGACACTTTTGATGTAGCACTTGTCATCTCGTCGCTATATTATCTTGAGGGGCAGTGGTGACACGCTGGCATAAGAGGGTATTCCATGATATAATAGCCGTTAGCTATTACCCAGATACATGATATACCTATATGTATCATAGGGTCTTGCGACTATGGTCTCATGGATGCCAGCTGGCCAGCCACGTATTACCCCTTTTATCATTGTCTCCTAAGTATGGCCATTGGTGTATGTCATACATCGTATTAATGTCTGTCAGATGTTCCGATCAGTATGGACCTCAGCACACCGTATCTCTATCCTCATTTATTGCCTGACCGATGTCCGGCAACATACATTAATGTGTGGGATGGTCTGGGCTGCGGGGCTGCCTCTCGTGGTAATAGATTTGACAGATCGAGGACGATACGGCTTAGAGACCGCATGTGACGTTGCAGTGCGTTCCAAAGGACCGGATGTGGCCGATGTCTGCGGTCCAAGGTACGGAGGTGACGCACTGCAGTGTCTCCTAGTAACAGCTAGAACCGGTGAGCAGAGACTACGATATATCAAACGGATATGACGAGTGCTTGTGCTTCAAAGACCGGATGCAGGATACACATGCGGTCCATAGACCGGAAGTGACGCATGTGGATGCGTCCCTTCTACCGGAAGTGACCTGCCCGGTGTCCTACTCAGCGCCGATTTTGAATAGCTGACGATGGGGTATTTAGGGAAGCAGGTAATGTAGTGTGTGATCAGTAGGAGGAACAGGATGATACCGAGACGCAACTAAAACGTGAGTAAGGACCTTGTGATCCGAATTGGCAGGTTATAACCATGGCATCATCGGAGCCTTATACTATATTTATTACAGCTTCTTGGACAATGTGTTGGCCCTTATCTGAATGGGCCTTTGAGCTATCTGATCGCCTAGGACATTAAGTAAGTAAAGAGACTCAGGGGGCGGAACTGTACATTTATATTAAGCTCCCACCCTGATGTTTTTCTACCTTCCATTCACAGGTGGGGTACATCCAATGGTCCCCTCGGTCCTATGCACGTTACTGTTTGCGTTTCTGGTCCTGTGTCCTCCACTGTATCATGAGTATATCTATATAATATATCTATTTGAATATGACGGTTTACCCATGACTGTTAATACCCCCTGAACTAACCTTGGAGCGTGCTGCTATTGATGATGCCCCTGTGTTGGTCTTTCTATTTGACACAGAAGATATCCGTCGGTTTACGGGGTACCATGGTATTGTGTTTTTCTGAGAGGAGGGTGAACGGAGGGCAGTCAGTCCAGGTACGAGGACAGGGAGTCTCCACCATCAGGGGACGTCCCTGGGCTGAGGAACTATTCAGGATGAGTGTAGGGACAGGCTAGACACATCCCATCACTCCCCATTGCTGCCCTGTGTTCACCAACCTTCTGAACCGTATCAATGGTTGGTCACCCTGTTTAAACAAATTCTTATCTTTTCTATCATTTGTTTCACAAGATTTTTTGCACTGGTGAATCACTAATGTGGTGTAATTTTATTAGTATAAGTAAGTAAAAGTTATGTTTTAAAGGGTCAACTCCGCTGGTAAATTCTAGATTCTATGATCCCTCTATAAAGTATTCAATAATTTAGCTGGACATTTATGCTCCCATTCATTGGCTGTAACACAGGTAGGTATGCGATCTCCATCTAGAGGTATATCGTCTTTTGTATAAGCTGGAGGTAGATCCAATGTGCAGTTTGAATGAAGTCCTCTAACTCTCAGTCCTTTGACCCTTTGACTGCTCACTAATGTGTCTCTCCCCGTCATTGTGGTGAGTTTGAGCTTCACTGGTTCTGTAGCCACTTGTAATTTCTTGCAGATTTCTTGATCAATGAAGGTGACGTCACTCTGGGCATCCAGTAGCGCATAGGCGTATACCTTCTTGTTCCTCCTTTTAGGATTTAATATGCACACTGGTACAACCATTGATGAGCCGTTGCTTTCTCCTTCCCTCACTCTGCAAGAGAGTACCGATACTTTCTTTCCTTCCTCAGTATCTTTAGGTATTGAGGATTTATCCTTCTTTGGACGTTCTTCATGTAGTGGTGTAGGATGGCGTCCTTTGCAAACGCTGCATGTGGCCTTTTTCTTACACTCCTTAGTAACATGGCCTTTTCTTAGGCATCCGGAACACAGTTGGTTATCCAGCACAAATGTTTTCTTTTCTTCTGGGGACTTCTCCTTCAATTGTTGGCCCTTGTGTATGGAGTGGTTCTCTCCACAGAACATACACTTGAAGGTAGTCTGAAGATTTGTCCGTTCTGTCTCTTTACTGATCCCAGTAGTGACTTTGAACTTGCTCTCGTAGGTTTCTGGACCTTTAGCTGCTGTGTTAGTTGCTCTTGCACGTCTTATCTCTCTTGTAGACCTTTCTTCTAAGGATTTTAAGACATAAGATGATGTTACTGGATTACATTCTATCCGTGCTTCCTCATTGCCAAACTCAGAGAACTTTTTATAACTTGGGAAGTCCTTACTTAGATCTAACTGTTTAGTCACACAGCGATTCCATCTAGAAGCCACTTCTTCAGGTAGCTTAGTTAGCATCCTGTGGTTTTCTAGATAGTCGTTCAGTACTTCCAGTCCTTGAACATGTGGGATGGCATTGCTGCATGCTTGCAGGAAGTCACCATACTTTTGCAGTCTGAAGTGTTCTTTAGGACCTATTTAGGCCAGTTATTCAGTTTCTCTCTAAAAGCTCTTTGTACTAAGAAAGGATGACCATATCTTGCATTCACCTTTTCCCAAGCTTGTTTGTAGGCTTCTTCGTCTTTATTATAGAAGTTACCTTCAAGAACTTCCTTGGCTTTTCCACCAACATATCTCTGAAGGTAGAATAACTTGTTAACTGGACTGAAGCAATGATGCTCAATGATCATTTCAAAACTTGCCTTCCACTCTATGAACGTCAGTTCATCTCCTGAAAATACAGTGGGGTCAGGAACGGGAAGTCTAGCGAGGACTGTTCTCTGTGGTCTTGCTGGGACAATGGTTGTAAGACTCTCCTGAGCATTGACATGGCATCTAGGAAAATGCTTTAGAGTCCGTGCACTAAAAATGTCTCTTTATGCCAAAGCCTATATGCAATGATAAGTAATAAAAGGAAAGCTGTGACCTTATTCTGAAGAGCAGGATACTGCGATCTGAAGGTTGCTGGAACAAATGTCTTAAAGGAGAATTGTCTTTTCTTGATGTGATGCGATGCTCTGTGCTGAGTTGTGATGCTCTGTGCTGAGTTGCGATGCTCTGCGCTGATTTGCGATGCTCTGTGCAGACTTATGATGCTTTGTGATGATTTGCGATGATCTGTGATGACTTGCGATGCGTTGGCTTGGATACGCTGCTGCAGGCTTTGGGTCTAATGGCAGGAAACTAGCTGACTGCAGTAAGTGGTCTCCCTCCATGCGTCTCTTTTTCTCTAGGGATCGCAGGAGGGTTGGCGCTCTTTCTCTGACTATCTTGCAGATAGTCGAGCGGATCTTCAATGTGGGGTGGCAGGGTGTTGTCCAAGTATGCCACCACTTGCTGGTCCAGGTCCTGCTCCAGGTCTAGCTGCTGCTGCTGGTGAGTAGCTTCTTCACTATGCGGGTGAAGAAAGCTGCTTATCAGCGACTCTAGACTCAAGTTGCTGCTGATGGAGCTGGAACTGGTCCTACCCCCTACCCCCACCCTGACACGGCAGCCATGGCAGAGAAACGTGAGCGTAGAGGGTCCCCCGGGCAGACCTGCAAGAGGATGTACGATGGTGCAGATAGGCAGCTGCCAACTGACTACATAGGATGTCTCTATAGTAGTTCAGTTTGTCCTCCCTCTTAGCGGGGGTAAAAAAGGCTCCCATTTTGGACCAGTAGTGAGGGTCCAACAAGGTGGAGAGCCAGAAATCAGCCCTCTGCTGAATGGTGACAATTCAGCTGTCACTACGCAAGCAAGTGAGCATGCATCGGGCCATCTGCCTCCATCTCCACTGCATACTGCCACGGTGTGTCCGGGTCCTCTGCCTCGTCTTCCTCATCGCCCTGTAGCTCCTCCGGCTGCTCCTCCTCTCCTGTCATCTGTGTAGAAAAACCTCCCATTTCGCTACACATTGCTTGTGCTCCAATGTCTTCTTCCTCCTCCAGTTCAGCCCCCACAGGGCTCATGTGGCCGTGAGATGTAGGCACCACGTCTCCAGTCCCATGACCAGCCATTGTTACCAGCATCTGTTCCAGGACATGAAGCAGTGGAATGACGTTGTTCATCCCGTAGTCCTGGCGACTGACAAAAAACATGGCCTCCTCAAAGGGCCTGAGCAAACAGCAGGTGTCACACATGAGCTGCCACTGGCTGACATCGAAGTTACACAGGGGAGTACTCCTGTCCGCCTGTATCATCACTAAATCATTTATGGCCTTTCTCTTTTCGTATAGTTGGTCCAACATATGGAGGGTGGAATTCCAACGGGTGAAAACGTCACATATCAGCCTATGTTGGGAGATGCCGTTCTGTTGCTGCGGCACAAGGAGGGTGTGCTTTGTGGTGTACGAGTGGCTATAGTGCATGCAAAGTTTCCTGGCCATTTTTAGGATGTCTTGCAGATGGGTGGAAGACTTCAGGAACCGCTTGACAACCAGATTGAACACGTGTGCCATGCAGGGCACATTGCTCAGCCCTCCTTGATGCAGAGCTGTCGCCATGTTCTTCCCGTTGTCGGTCACCGCGGTTCCGATTTTGAGTTGTTGCGGAGAAAGCTAGGGTTGGATTTCTTGATGGACACGGAGCAGTTCCTTACCTGTTTGACACCGCTCGCCCAGGAAAACGAGGTGCAGAACAGCGCAACACCGCCATGCCCTGCACATGTGTTATGCTGGATGGGCACTGTGAATTGTCCCTGTAGTGGAGGCTGAGGACATGGTGGAGGATGAGAAGACAGAAGCGGACATTGTCGCAGTACTAACAGCATGAGAACATGGAGGCGGAAGCGGCGTCACCTGTCCAAGTTGCTGGTGTGGCTGTGCAGTAACCACATTCACCCAGTGGAACGTAAAGGACCTGTATTGTCCCTGACCATAGTTACAGCTCCACACATCGGCGCTGCCGTGACAGACACCGACAGGCTCAAGGACTGGCCCACCTTCTGTTCTACATACGTGTGCAGGGCTGGTACTGCCTTTTTGGCAAAGAAATGACGGTTTGGGACTCTCCACCTCGGCTTGGCACAAGCCATCAGTTCTCTGAAAAGTACAGAGTCCACCGCTTGGAAAGGGAAGGACTGCCCCACCAGCAACTTGGACAGGAGCACGTTCAGCTTCTGCGCCGTTGGATGAGTGAATGCATATTGTTGTCTCTTGGCAATTGCTTCTGTGATCGATTGCTGGCGGAATGACTGACTGGGGAGGGAGGAGCATCTGGACCAGCAGATGATGGTAAGGACAGACAGCTTCCTTCGGCTGAGGTGGTGAAGCCTTTACTGACTGAAATCGGGTACGTGCCACTGGGTGATGCAGCGGTTGCTGCGGCAGGCTGGACCACCACATCGGAGCCACGGTTCTCCCAGGCCACTTTATGGTGATGCTACATATGTTGACACAGGGCCATGGTACCCACAAATTCTACAAATGGCCATGTTTACCTCCTCCGGCACCTTAACAAAAAACTGCCAAACCACCTAGTATATGATTTTACCCTTCACACTTCGCACTGACTGACTGCTACTGCCTCTGCTTCCATGAACGCGTGCACAACTACTTTCCGGGCAGGTAGGCTCCTGGGAAGCTATCTACCCCGGGCATGTTTGGCTCCCAACCTCCCACTGCTGCCACCCTTCTGACTCCTGGCTACGCTAGCGACTTGCTGGCTCAGCCGCTGCCTCACTGGCAAGCTGCCACCCTCTTCTCCCGATGATGATAAAGCCCCTTTATTGCCCAGCTCCCATTTGCGATCAACTGCATCATCATCATCAAGTGCTGTCTGCACATCACCGATGTCCTCCTTAACAGTCTCTGGGTCAAGAGCCTGACCACTCACAACACCAGCTCACGCGCCACTCTCCTCATCACTATTTGCCTGCCAGATCTTGGCTGGGCAGTAGCTGCTGACTGTCCTCCAGTAGCTCATCCTTGATGTATAGTGATGCTGAGCCCACAGCATATAATACTTCTCTGGCTGAGGGAACAGAAAAGGACAGGAGCAGGTTGAGGACAGGTGAGGGCACAGGGTCTGCTCCCGGATCATGCCAACTAAGGGTTGTGTCTGACGAACCCACTGACTCTTGGCTGAGGGTTGTCACGCTTTGGTGTGGGAGGGAAACACCACACCGAGCATAGGAGGGAAGAGGGACACAGAATCAGGCCTGAGAACTAGGGAAGGAAAATGGACACCTCCTAATGAAAACCCTAACCAAAATCCTGACTGACTACCAGTATGAACAGAACCCAAAGGTAGGTGAGTTCATAGGCAAGAATATCTAGAGTTCTATCTAGTGCTATAGGACCTTGGTACTAATGGCAGGGATGAGACTACCTGTTCCTCATAAAGGAAGGACAAACAGAAGACTCCCTCAGGCCTAATACAAATGACAGGGAAATGTAACATACATAGCCCAAACTAAATAAAAGGAAAGAATGGACTTCAAAGGGGCTATGGAAGCACCAGGAACTCAGCCGAGATCCAACCACCAGCAATCCACAGGTCCTACAGAAAATATAAACCGCACAGCATTGTGGGAGAAGCAACTATAAATAAGGAAGGTTAAATCACCACATTAGCAACACCTGAGGCAAGGGGTGCGGCCATTACCAGAAACAACACAGACGCCTATTGATCCACAAGGAAAACCTGTCAGATCAAACCACATGTTGCCAGTCTCACAGACCTTCTTCCACTCACTGTCGAAGGGATGTCTGTATGTCCGTGACACCTGTTCATGATCACTGAGAGACTGAATGTCTGGTTTTAGCTCTATGGTTATGTAGTGTCCCACTCCAGGTGGATGAGAACACTCCAAAATTGTCTGTGCCATCTTATGTTATTCTGCACTATTTGTTGTATTATCCTTTGTCAACGCTGCTAAATTCCCATTGGTTCAATGCATAACACATCCAACACTAGAAGTCACTTTAACACCATTTGTATAGGTCAGCCACGGGAAGTTAGAGGAGAGTAGGAGGTTAGGAGGAGAGGAGACAGACTTTGCTCTTTGCTCCTGGGCCTAGCCCAGGAGATTAAACTACTTGAACTTTTGGAATCCATTTATTAATCCTACATTGTAGAGTCAAGGCCAGGCACTACTTGGACTACAGTTCAGACAACATTTTCATACAATGGAGCAGAGAGTTTGCCTGCCATGAGGGGGACCGCCCTTGAGTTGTATACTATTAGATCCAGAGGATCCATATTAAATGCAAGACTACATAGCCAGAGCAAGATCAGGAAGTAAGTAAAGTTCCATCATCACTCCTATACTAAAGTTTACCAACATATTGTACCTAAAAGAGCCTGCTAATCGTGATTTACAGCTTTATCATCTGTATTCATGACAAATTGCTGCTATACTGATTGCAAGACAAGTAAAGTTCCTGTTTGGTTTAACTACAGTCTCTCTCATCATTCAACTCCATTTTCAAATTGCACCTTACGGTGCTGGCGTCACAAACACAGGGGCCCAGCCAGCAAAGCACCCTAAGCATACCCATCACCATCAACGGCACCTCAACTTCCATCTGGCTGCTGTTCCCTGCAATAGAGAGTGCCCTGGAGGATTTTGTGCTGTCTTCCTCATCAATGCTCGCCAACCGATGGAGCTGCAAAACCATGAGTATGACTACTACCCCCATCAGCCCACTGTGCACTCGCATACTGCCCTTGCGGTCCGGTCTGCTGCAGTTATGTCTGGAAACTTGTTTTTGTCTGAGAAAAAACTCCTGTGTCATTGCCATTGAATATCATTGAAGCTCTAATGTAAGTCTATGAGAGACGGAAAGTGTAACAATGTATCTGTTTGTGCTGAGCTTCTTCGCTCCACCCCTCCCACTAGAAGGTTCTAGTCCAGCTACAACTGTCTATAAGAAGAGCAGTCAGAGCCCCTAGTGTTCTGCAGTTAGGGACCAGTGCTTGGAAGAGGAGACTCTGCCAGACTACTGAGTGACCAGAAGAAGACGCTGAGACAGGGATACTCTGCCACAGATCCTGGATCACCAGCCTTTGGCCAGGGTACCAGCCTTCTGAAGAGAGAGACAGCTAGCTCAGGCCTTCCTCAGCATCAAACCCTTCCTCTGCCAGGGAGGAGACTGGAGAAGACAGCCTTATGTATGGTCTACAGTATGATGATAGGTCGTAGCATTCTCTTCTGTGACACTACCACTCCCAGCATAACTTTACACCTGTTCCGGCTACACTGGGACCTGCAGTTTCACACTTTTTATATACTTATATGTCAAGGGCTAACCTGAGTATGGAAATAATGTCTGTACTAAGCTGTTTCTGAGCTGGTGCTGCATATATGCTCCATATTGGTTCTGGTGCTGTATTTATGTGAGGAGCTTGGTATGGCGCCACTACTACTGTGCATGCGCGGTGTCCTCTCTGTTCATGTGGAACTTCTGAAAATCCCCAGTGCTCAGCTATTTTTTGAAGTCCCATACTGGATAATTGAGAGGTGGTTGCAAAGGTTTATGTGTTGGGGGAGTCACCAAAAAGACTTTCATATGCAAACAGCTTTGTGCACAGCATAGACAGTATTATAGGGGCACTCTGTCGGCATTGTTGCAGGCAGTATTATAGGGGCACTCTGTTGCACTGTTGCAGGCAGTATTATAGAGGCACTCTGTTGGTATTGTTGCAGGCAGTATTATAGGGCTCTCTGTTGCATTGTTGCGGGCAGTATTATAGGGGCACTCTGTCGGCATTATTGCAGGCAGTATTATAGGGGCTCTCTGTTGCATTGTTGCAGGCAGTATTATAGGGGCACTCTGTTGGTATTGTTGCAGGCAGTATTATAGGGGCACTCTTTGCATTATGGGGCAGTATTTTATAAACACTGTGGTGGACGCTGTAGCAGGCAGTACCAGAAGGATAGTTTGGCAGGCACCACTACAGGAAGTCTCCCCTTTACGCAATCCCTACTTGACAGTCAGCTGATCACAAATTGTCCTCCTGCAGGGACCCCCAGCGATCAGCTATAATTTGTAGAGAAACTTGGTTGCAGGTGTTCAGTTTCCCTGCAGCGCCACCACTGGGGAAATGAATTATTACACAGTGCCCGTTCCTATCAGTGGGTGGTCTGTGTGATGCCGGACAGGACAGGTCCTCCAGAGCGAGAGACGCTCTTTGTAACCCATACAGCAGTCGGTGGTTTGTGCTTTATTCCCCATGTGACAAGTTCCCCTCAGATCCTCCCAGTCCAGGATATTTTCTGGAGGCCTTTTCTTGGCTCTGAGATTCTAGAAGACTGAACAGGACCAAGCAGAATGGAATATATTTTGAGTGTTTGGGAACATTAGTCACCAGGGCCTTACATTTATCCTCCCAATCCAGGGAGAAGGATCTGAATGATGTCAGCAGCGTCTAGAGTTCCAGTCCATCTGCCTATAGTGCACTGAAACGCGTTGACTAAACTGTGGGACATCAGAGTCCTCGTACATGGGCCGATTGACCGTATACAGAATTACAGGGCTCAATACAAAGCGAAAGGATGATGAATAGGGATGAGCGAACCGCTAGATATTCAGGTTCCACTGGACGAGGATATGACCCAATCCTGGAATGTTCCGGGAGAGGTTGTCTACTCCTGAAAATAATGTTGATATCTGGATACCTCTATCACCACACATGGTAATAAGACAGAGGCTGAGTGGAGTCGGAGGTCAGCGTTGGAGTCACATCGCCTCACACAAGCTACTGTATTCCCCAAAAAGGGATAAATAGTAGAGCAGGCGGACCTCATGGTGAGACATCAGACGCAGAAGAGACACTGTGGAGACAGACACAACACTGCTGTGAGCTGGAGAAGCTGCAGATTCCTGCGTGTAGCTAGCTAGTAGTGTTGGTGAGTGGCACTAGATACAAAGGTGCCCCACCTCAGGACCTAGATGGGGCAAAAACATAGCTGAGCATCGCAGAGAAACATAGAAACATAGAATGTGTCGGCAGATAAAAACCATTTGGCCCATCTAGTCTGCCCAATATACTGAATACTATGGATAGCCCCCGGCCCTATCTTATATGGAGGATGGCCTTATGCCTATCCCATGCATGCTTAAACTCCTTCACTGTATTTGCAGCTACCACTTCTGCAGGAAGGCTATTCCATGCATCCACTACTCTCTCAGTAATGTAATACTTCCTGATATTACTTTTAAACCTTTGCCCCTCTAATTTAACACTATGTCCTCTTGTAGCAGTTTTTCTTCTTGTAAATCTTCTCTCCTCTTTTACCTTGTTGATTCACTTTATGTATTTAGCAGTTTCCATCATCTCCCCTCTGTCTCGTCTTTCTTCCAAGATATACATGTTAAGGTCCTTTAATCTTTCCTGGTAAGTTTTATCCTGCAATCCATGGACCAGTTTAGTAGCTCTTCTCTGAACCCTCTCCAAAGTATCAATATCCTTCTGGAGATATGGTCTCCAGTACTGCGCACAATACTCCAGATGAGGTCTCACTAGTGCTCTGTGGAGCGGCATGAGCGCCCCCCCTCTGTCTACTGGTAATGCCTCTCCCTATACACCCCAGCATTCTGCTAGCATCTCCTGCTGCTCTATGACATGGTCTGCCTACCTTTAAGTCTTCTGAAATAATGACCCCTAAATCCCTTTCCTTAGATACTGAGGTTAAGACTGTATCACTGATTTTATATTCTGCTCTTGGGTTTTTACGTCCCAGGTGCATTATCTTGCACTCATCAACATTAAATTTTAGTTGCCAGATTTTTGACCATTCTTCTAGTTTTCCTAAGTCCTTTTCCATTTGGTGTATTCCTCCAGGAACATCAATCCAATCTTTGTGTCATCAGCAAAAAGACACACCTTACCATCGAGGCCTTCTGCAATGTCGCTGATAAAGATATTAAACAATATGGGTCCCAGAACAGATCCCTGAGGTGCCCCACTGGTAACAAGACCTTGGTCTGAATATACTCCATTGACTACAACCCTCTGTTGTCTGTCCCTCAGCCACTGCCTAATCCATTCAGCAATATGGGAGTCCAAGCCCAAAGACTGCACTTTGTTGATAAGCCTTCTATGTGGGACAGTATAAGTCCAGATAAGCGATGTCTACTGCACCTCCTCCATCTATTATTTTGGTCACCCAATCAAAAAAAATCTATAAGATTAGTTTGACATGATCTCCCTGAAGTAAACCCATGCTGATTTTCATTTTTCAATCCATGGGATTTTAGATGGTCCACAATCCTCTCCTTAAGTATGGTTTCCATTAATTTCCCCACTATTGATGTCAGGCTTACTGGCCTATAGTTGCCCGATTCCTCCCTACTACCTTTCTTGTGAATGGGCACAACATTTGCTAATTTCCAATCTTCTGGGGCGACTCCTGTTACCAGTGATTGGTTAAATAAATCTGCTAATGGTTTTGCTAGTTCGCCACTGAGCTCTTTTAATAGCTTTGGGTGTATCCCATCAGGCCCCTGTGACTTTTTTGTATTAATTTTAGACAGCTGACTTAGAACCTCTTCCTCTGTAAAGACACATGCATCAACAGAGTCATTAGTCTTCCTTCCTAACTGAGGTCCTTCTCCTTCATTTTCCTTTGTAAAAACTGAACAGAAGTGTTCATTGAGGCAGTCAGCTAGTTCTTTATCTTCTTCCATATACCTTCCTTCTTTAGTTTTTAATTTGGTAATTCCTTGTTTTAGTTTCCTTTTTTCATTTATGTATCTGCAGAATGTCTTATCGCCTTTTTCCCTGACTGAGCTCATTTCTCTTCTGCCTGTGCTTTAGAAGCTCTTATAACTTGTTTGGCCTCTCTCTGCCTAATCTTATAAATTTGCCTGTCATCCTCGTTTTTTTTTTTTTTTTTTAATAATTCCTAAATGCTATCTTTTTGTTTTTAATGATTTTGGCCACTTCTGCTGAGTACCACAGTGGTCTCTTCCTCTTTTTGCTTTTACTGACAAGCCTAATGCATTTTCTGTTGCCTTCAATAGTGCCACTTTTAAGTAGTCCCATTTCTCCTGGACTCCAATGAAACTGCTCCAGTCTGATAGGGACTCGTATACCACTAATCTAATTTTAGAAAAGTCAGTTTTTCTAAAATCTAAAACTTTTGTTTTTGTGTGGTGTGACTCAGTCACTGTACTTATAGTAAACCACACTGAGTGATCACTAGATCCCAAGCTTTCCCCTACAGTAATATCAGATACCAAATTCCCATTTGTGAAGACTAAATCTAAAATGGCCTCCTTCCGGGTTGGCTCCTCCACTACTTGCTGTAGAGATAATCCCAGTAGGGAATTTAGAATATCTGTGCTCCTGGCAGAACTTGCTATTTTGGTTTTCCAGTTTACATCTGGAAGATTGAAGTCTCCCATAATGATAACTTCCCCCTTCAATGTCATTTTAGCTATTTCCTCAACTAGTAGATCATCTAATTCTTTGACTTGGGCAGGTGCTCTATATATCACACCTACACGAGTTACCTTATGATTATCAAGCTGCAAGGTAACCCAAACTGACTCTAAATTGTTCTCGCTAACTTGTTGTCACGGCTGGCGGTGGGGGAAACCCCCAGCCGTGCGGTACCCGTAGATGTTTGGTCGCTGCAAGGCCAGGACCACAGGATCAGGGAGCAGGTCACCTCCTAAAGTCTCCCTGATCTGACCCTAACTCCTAACCTGCATGGGCCGACCTTTAAGGTAGGAGGACCCATGCGCCGGAACCTCGGGTCCCTACTATCCCTCCGCAGGTCCCTAGGCTAGGAGCTGGATAGACTACCTGTTCCTCCCGAACACGGAGGAACAGGAGCCTAGAAAGGCCAAGCTGGTAATAAGGGGAATCCAATACACCTTATGGCAGTGGCAGGTATGTGGAACTACTACCTCACCTACCTGCCATAAACACACAGCCCGGAACCCATGCAAAAGTGCTGTCTGTCTAACAACAACAGAAAAGACAACAGCACCCACCATACATCACACAGGGAACCAGGGAACCATAAGGTGCAACACACCAGCAACCACATACACATAAACATAACATCAGACAAGGTAACAAAGGTTTTACTAACAGGGTTTTATGACCAGAAGGTTGGTCCTCACCAGGCAGATGGAGGAGACAGGAGGCTGCTCCAGCCAGCATGGCTGAGAGCAGCCTACTGAAGCCTGCAGGAGTCTCAGGCTATATAGGCCGAAAGGCCACACCCACCAGTCAACCACACACCCAGTGAAGTCACACACACTGGGAAGGGAGTTAACCCTTCCTACACCACAGAAGGGAAAACACCAACTTAAAGGGGAATAGCACACACACTCACTCACCTGTCACCGCTGGCAACGGCATGCGCGGCCACCGTGTCCTGCAGTACAACCAGCAGGCAGAGACCCTGCCACCACATGCACAACACCAGACGTTGCCGCGGACAACCGCAGGTGAAGGGAGGTGTCCAAGTGCATACAACCTCGTGCACAACAAACAGACCAGGAAGTGCACACAAACACAGACGAAGGACGTGCACACCAAAACACGTTGCCAAGGGCAACCGCACGCATGCCTGTTATTCGCGGCAACCGCACCTGAGGCAAACCACTAAGTGCCCCCAGCTGCGGTTGCGACAACACCAGACCGCGGATAACTGCATGCGGCTCCCAAGGAGTCACGACCATGACCAGGGGTCGTGACACTCCCTCCCCTCAAAGCCCCCCCCAACCGAAAAGGGAAGCTGGTGGGACCAAACAACAGGGAGGGGGGGAGGGGCAATGCCTGATAACCACCAGTGTCTCCCTCCAGAGCTGCCGCCAACGGACCTGGACCGTACACAACAGTCCCAGGTCGCCAGCCAACAGAGCAGACTGGAAGAGAGAACACTGGAGGCACTGCCAGATAGATGCCCGTATCTCCCCCCGGAACTGCCGCCAACAGACCAGGAAGTGCACACAAACACAGACGAAGGACGTGCACACCAAAACACGTTGCCAAGGGCAACCGCACGCATGCCTGTTATTCGCGGCAACCGCACCTGAGGCAAACCACTAAGTGCCCCCAGCTGCGGTTGCGACAACACCAGACCGCGGATAACTGCATGCGGCTCCCAAGGAGTCACGACCATGACCAGGGGTCGTGACACTTGTATCAAATTAGATTATTTGCTATCTTTCACATACAGGGCCACCCCTCCCCCCTTCTTGCCTTCTCTGTCTTTCCTTATAGAGAGAACCCTGGTATTGATATATCCCAGTCATTACTCCCCTTGAACCACGTCTCAGTAACAGCCACTACATCTATATTCTCAGATGCCATTATAGCCTCAAGTTCATTGATCTTTTTCCCTATATGAAAGCACAATGAAATTCCAGCACTCACGATTTTGGTAGCTAAAATCTTCGTCTTTTATTCAGGCAGTAGACATATAGACATGGCATCCACCCACAAGTGTAGCAACTTTGACGCGTTTCGAACAGTAGTTCTTAGTCGTAACAATGAGCAGTGTCTCCTCTGGCACCTTTATACCAGTCTAAACTAAAAAATGATTGCTCTCCCCTCACCTGAGGGGCGGGGGAGCAGAGGAGGCGGGGAACACTTTAACCTCTTGTTTTCCAGGTGAGGCACTGCTCATGTGTTTTACAATAGAAAATTCATGCATCTATATGAAGTCACTGATTATTACATAAATTTGAATTGAAAAATAACCATAAGTAAAAACAGTGAACACATTAAAATTGTCATAGAATATCAATTGTCAGGATAACAATAGAACAGCACATTAGTTATATATAACCGGCTTGTTTGCATGGATCCATATATGTTGGTGCTATGTTGCTAATTCTGACATAGATCCTATATCTCTATTACTACTATTGATTGAAGTGAAAAAATAGCTATGATGAAAAGAGTGAAAAAATGGAAAAGTCACAAGTTAATAGAAATACAGGAGCTCGTTTTTCTTATTAAAGGGCTTCTGTCACCCCACAAAAGTCATTTTTTTTTTTTTTGGGATAGTTACATTACTTATAGCGCGATATAGGAGAATATAATGTTGTCACTTACTTTCATGCGGCCGTTTCTTTAGAAAACAAAGTTTTATAATATGTAAATCCGGTCTCTACCAGCAAGTAGGGCGTCTTCTTGCTGGTAGCCGCAATAGAAAACCGCCCCCTCGCCGTGTTGATTTACAGGGCCAGCCGTGATCTCCTCCTCCGGCCGGCCTTGTTAGTATTTCAAAAATCGCGCGCCTCTGTTCATTCGGCGCAGGCGCTCTGAGGGAGTTCTGAGGAGACGAGCCTCCTCATCTCAGAGCGCCTGCGCCGAATGAACAGAGGCGCGCGATTTTTGAAATACTGACAGGGCCGGCCGGAGGAGGAGATCACGGCTGGCCCTGTAAATCAACACGGTGAGGGGGCGGTTTTCTGCGGCGGCTACCAGCAAGAAGACGCCCTACTTGCTGGTAGAGACCGGATTTACATATTATAAAACTTCGTTTTCTAAAGAAACGGCCGCATGAAAGTAAGTAACAAGATTATATTCTCCTATATCGCGCTATAAGTAATGTAACTATCCCAAAAAAAAAAAAATGACTTTTGTGGGGTGACAGAAGCCCTTTAAGGCCATTTGGGTGTCTGGTATTCAACTTGAAGATCCAAAAAGCCTCTCTGAGTCTCACTAGGCGTTTAAAATCTCCTCCTCTTCTGGGTAATTTCACCTGTTCAATTGCAAAGGCTTTGAAATTGCGCACCTGACTTTCGTGCTTGCAGATAAAATGTTTAGCCGCATTGGATGTGTTCACACTGTGCGGATTTGTTATGTACCGTATTTTTCGCCGTATAAGACGCACTTTTTTCCCCCCAAAAGTGGGGGGAAAATAGCACTGCGTCTTATACGGCGAATGTAGCTGATTTTGCCCAGTTTTCAATGATACACCCGCCGCGATGCCGCGCGGCGGGTGTATCAGCTGTGAGGGAGGAGGGGCTGGGGGCGGCATCTGCATTAATAATGACAGCGGGGCCCGTGCAGTGACTATTCTACTACACGGGCCCCGCTTACTGTATAATCATATCTCTCTAATAGTTAATTGTTGTATGCATGTAATCGCATAATGAGCGCTAATGAGCGCTGTGTATTACCGTACTTAAAACTAGAAGCGCTCGCCGTTTGGAGCAGAGAGGAGGCAGGAGGCAGGTCGGGAGGACGGGCGCTTGCAACGTGAGTCATACGTCACGCGCCTGCGCCGCCCACTTATGAATGAAGCAGGCGGCGCAGGCGCGTGACGTATGACTCACGTTGCAAGCGCCCGTCCTCCCGGCCTGCCTCCTGCCTCCTCTCTGCTCCGAACGGCGAGCGCTTCTAGTTTTAAGTACGGTAATACACAGCGCTCATTAGCGCTCATTATGCGATTACATGCATACAACAATTAACTATTAGAGAGATATGATTATACAGTAAGCGGGGCCCGTGTAGTAGAATAGTCACTGCACGGGCCCCGCTGTCATTATTAAAGCAGATGCGACCCCCACCCCCTGTATTGAGGGACATTCACTACAGGGACACTTATGGAGGGGATCTGTGGATGACACATAGCATAAGATGCTATATATGTGTCATCCACAGATCCCCCCCATAACTGTCATTCACAGATCCCCTTCCATAACAGTGTCATCCAGAGAGGATCCCCCATAAGTGTCACCCACAGATCCCCCATAAGTGTCACCCACAGATCCCCCATAAGTGTCACCCACAGATCCCCCATAAGTGTCACCCACAGATCCCCCATAAGTGTCACCCACAGATCCCCATAAGTGTCACCCACAGATCCCCCATAAGTGTCACCCACAGATCCCCCATAAGTGTCACCCACAGATCCCCCATAAGTGTCACCCACAGATCCCCCATAAGTGTCACCCACAGATCCCCCATAAGTGTCACCCACAGATCCCCCCATAAGTGTCACCCACAGATCCCCCCATAAGTGTCACCCACAGATCCCCCCATAAGTGTCACCCACAGATCCCCCCATAAGTGTCACCCACAGATCCCCCCATAAGTGTCACCCACAGATCCCCCCATAAGTGTCACCCACAGATCCCCCCATAAGTGTCACCCACAGATCCCCCATAAGTGTCACCCACAGATCCCCCATAAGTGTCACCCACAGATCCCCCATAACAGTGCATCACCCACAGACCACAATTAGTTCAAAACCCACCAAAAGTGCACCTTTTGGTTCAAAAATTTTTTTTCTTATTTTCCTCCTCAAAAACCTAGGTGCGTCTTATAGGCCGGTGCGTCTTATACGGCGAAAAATACGGTAATTGAGGTGCTCCAGAATTCGAACTTTGAATTTTCTGGTGGTGCATCCCACATATAACATGTCACAGGCTACACATTTTATGATATATATCACCCCTGTAGAATTACAGCTAATATAAGATTTGATTGGATATGCGTGGGAATTATTCGCATCATGGAAAGTTTTTGTATTCACTGCGTATGTGCAGGTGCGGCAGCGCAAGCTTCGCATGTAGTGAAACCCTTGTATATGAGCCAGGGATCCCGCTTATATTTAACTCGGTGTATATACATGGAGGGGGATAAATCAGTTCTTGGCCGTCTTGACACAATTCTGCAACCTTGTTTTAGCGCACAGTGCAATATTTCGTCATCATGGAGAATGGGAGTGCAGGTAGATTATCTTTTTCTTTTTTCTTTTCATTTTTATCTGATCTCTCAATTTTTGATGTTTGTTTGGAAATGTTTTTCCCAGAGGTTGAAAAGAGTAAATCTTCTCTATTTTTCTTTCTAGTTATAGCGAGGCCTCTGGATATCATCCAGTTGGGATATGCTCTTTGTTTTAATCTATCTTGAATAATTTGAGCCTCCATTTCAAACGCCGCTGCGGTGCTGCAGTCTCTGTAGGCGCGTGTGAATTCTCCCACAGGGATAGATTTTATTGTGTGTGGGGGGGGGGGGGGGGGTGATGGCTGTTTGCCCGTAGGAGTGTATTTCCTGTTATTTCCTTGCGATAGGTTTTAGTTTGTATGATCTGATTGGGTTTTCCCGAAAGTGTAAGATCAAGGAAATTAATACTTTGTGGATGCTCCGTATATGTGAATTTTCGGTTATATGTATTGTTTTCCAGATATTGCATGAAGTGATGTATGGCAGGCACATCGCCGCTCCAGATAAGGAGCATATCGTCGATGTACCTGCCATACCACACCACATGTTCTGCAAATGGATTTTTAATATTATATACATATGCCTCCTCCAATAGGACATTGTTAAATTGGCCAGGGAGGGTGAGTACTTCGCACCCATTGATACACCGGAGATCTGTACATAGTATGTAGAATTGAATGAAAAATAATTATGAGACATCAGAAATTGGGTAACAATCAGAGTATAATCTATAAAGTCATCAGAAAAATTGCTGTATTTGTGCAAATGGAATTCAAGTGCCAGCATCGCCACATGATGTGGTATTGATGGATAGAGCGACACCACATCAATGGACAACCATCTGTAGTTCTCAGCCCAGGTCATGTCATAAAAAGATTGCAGAATAGATGTGGTATCTTTGACATACCCTGGGATTCTTTTGACAAGGGGCTGTAAACTACAGTCTAGCCATTCGCCCAGCCTCTCTGTTAGGGATCCAATCCCGCTGACTATGGGGCGTAGAGGGGGAGGAAACTGGCCCTTATGGACTTTAGGAAGGGCATGCATCATGGGTGTAACTATAGATTCTACATTTAGATGATTGAATTGTTTCTGATTAATATGACTATATTCCAAACCCTTTCGTAAAATCTCAAAAAATTCCCCTTTATATTGGGGTAAAGGGTCTATGTCCAGCCTTTGATACACTGAAGAGTCAGAGAGTAATTTATTCATTTGGTCACAGTACATGTCACAGTCCAGGACGACGACGGAACCTCACTTATCGGCCATTTTTATAACAATACGTTCATTATCGGATAATTCCTTAATTGCTTTTTTATATTTCATAGGCAGGTTGGTGTGTCCCCCTCGTCCTGGATGTGACTATGTATTTGTTTTAGCTCCCTCTCTATGATATCTTGGAAGGTGTCCATATTGGTGGTTCTGGACATGATAGGATAGAAATCCGGATTAGTGATTTTAAATTTCTGAGCATCAACACATCTATCATATTCCAGTGATTCCCCTTGAAGATCGGTGAGACATGTCGGGGCCAATTGTTCTTGGAATGGTAAATGAAGGTATTCATTTTCAATCCTACTCTCCGAACATGTCTGATCGATATTTCGTATGGGCTCATTCATATCCACATCACTGAAATGTCTGGTAACTGTCAGTTGTCTTATACATTTATTTATATCTAATAGAGTAGAAAATAAATCTAAATTGACAGAAGGTACAAAATTTAAACCCAGTTTGAGAACTTCAATTTGTTCAGTTGAGAGGATTATGGCAGACAGGTTTATAACATCTAATTGTGCGCAGTCAGCTATCTTTGTTGGTAGCGTGTTGACCTGGTTTGGGGTGTTTTTGTGTTTGCGTCCCGCCCGGCGCACTCGTTTTTTGAAGATTTTGTTGCAGTGTCCTCCTTTTTATTATTCTCCGGGTTAATATTTTTAGATTTTTTATAGTATGACAATTTCGGTTTTGCTCCATGTTCTATGGTTTGTTGAGGGCTCTGTGATGAATCCTGTGAGCCATCAGGAGTATCAGCAGTATCCAGTTCAGAGGAGAAACTCACTCTTGGTGATTTATTTTACACTTTCGGGAAAACCCGATCAGATCATACAAACTAAAACCTATCGCAAGGAAATAACAGGAAATACACTCCTACGTGCAAACAGCCATCACCCCCCACACACAATAAAATCTATCCCTGTGGGAGAAGTCACACGCGCCTACAGAGACTGCAGCACCGCAGCGGCTTTTGAAATGGAGGCTCAAACTATTAAAGATAGATTAAAACAAAGAGCATATCCCAACTGGATGATATCCAGAGGCCTCGCTATAACTAGAAAGAAAAATAGAGAAGATTTACTCTTTTCAACCTCTGGGAAAAACATTTCCAAACAAACATCAAAAATTGAGAGATCAGATAAAAATGAAAAGAAAAAAGAAAAAGATAATCTACCTGCACTCCCATTCTCCATGATGACGAAATATTGCACTGTGCGCTAAAACAAGGTTGCAGAATTGTGTCAAGACGGCCAAGAACTGATTTATCCCCCTCCATGTATATACACCGAGTTAAATATAAGCGGGATCCCTGGCTCATATACAAGGGTTTCACTAGATGCGGAGCTTGCGCTGCCGTACCTGCACATACGCAGTGAATACAAAAACTTTCCATGATGCGAATAATTCCCACACATATCCAATCAAATCTTATATTAATTGTAATTCTACAGGGGTGATATATATCATAAAATGTGCAGCCTGTGACATGTTATATGTGGGATGCACCACCAGAAAATTCAAAGTTCGAATTTTGGAGCACCTCAATTACATACAGTCATGTGAAAAAATTAGGACACCCTTTGAAAGCATGTGGTTTTTTGTAACATTTTTAATAAAAGGTTATTTCATCTCCGTTTCAACAATACAGAGAGATTAAAGTAATCCGACTAAACAAAGAAAACTGAAGAAAAGTCTTTTCAAGATCTTCTGTAAATGTCATTCTACAAAAATGCCTATTCTAACTGAGGAAAAAGATAGGACACCCTTGCCCCTAATAGCGAGTGTTACCTCCTTTGGCTGAAATAACTGCAGTGAGACGGTTCTTGTAGCCATCTACCAGTCTTCGACATCGGTCTGAGGAAATTTTACCCCACTCCTCAATGCAGAACTTTTTCAGCTGTGAGATGTTTGAGGGGTTTCTTGCACGTACAGCCCTTTTCAAGTCACCCCACAGCATCTCAATGGGATTCAAATCTGGACTTTGACTTGGCCATTCCAGGACTCTCCATTTCTTCTTTTTCAGCCAATCTTTGGTTGATTTACTAGTATGTTTTGGGTCATTGTCATGTTGCATGGTCCAGTTCCGCTTCAGCTTTAATTTTCTAACTGATGGTCTCACATGTTCTTCAAGCACCTTCTGATACACAGTAGAATTCATCGTGGATTCTATGATGGTGAGCTGACCAGGTCCTGCTGCAGCAAAGCAGCCCCAAACCATGACACTTCCACCTCCATGCTTCACAGTTGGTATGAGGTTCTTTTCTTGGAATGCTGTGTTTGGTTTACGCCAAACATGTCCTCTGCTGTTGTGTCCAAATAATTCAATTTTGGACTCATCTGTCCAAAGAACATTATTCCAGAAGTCCTGGTCTTTGTCAACTTTATCTCTGGCAAATGTCAGTCTGGCCTCGATGTTTCTCTTGGAAAGCAAAGGTTTCCTCCTTGCACACCTCCCATGCAAGTTAAACTTGTACAGTCTCTTTCTGATTGTAGAGGCATGTACTTCTACATCAACAGTAGCCAGAGCCTGCTGTAGTTCTCGAGATGACACTTTAGGGTTTTTGGAGACCTCTTTTAGCATCTTGCGGTCTGCTCTTGGGGTGAACTTGCTGGGGCGACCAGTCCTGGGCATGTTGGCAGTTGTTTTGAAAGCCCTCCACTTGTAGACTATCTTCCGGACAGTGGAATGGCTGATTTCAAAATCTTTTGAGATCTTTTTAAATCCCTTCCCAGACTCATAGGCTGCTACAATCTTTTTTCTGAAGTCCTCTGACAGCTCTTTTGCTCTCACCATGGTGCTCACTCTCACTTCAACAGTCAGGAGCACACCAAACTAAATGTCTGAGGTTTAAATAGGGCAAGCCTCATTCAACATGCAGAGTAACGATCTACTAATTATGTGCACCTGGTGTGATATACCTGTGTGAGATCTGAGCCAATTTAAGAGGGAATACATGTGAGGGTGTCCTATCTTTTTCCTCAGTTAGAATAGGCATTTTTGTAGAATGACATTTACAGAAGATCTTGAAAAGACTTTTCTTCAGTTTTCTTTGTTTAGTCGGATTACTTTAATCTCTCTGTATTGTTGAAACGGAGATGAAATAACCTTTTATTAAAAATGTTACAAAAAACCACATGCTTTCAAAGGGTGTCCTAATTTTTTGACATGACTGTAACAAATCTGCACAGTGTGAACACATCCAATGCGGCTAAACATTTTATCTGCAAGCACGAAAGTCAGGTGCGCAATTTCAAAGCCTTTGCAATTGAACAGGTGAAATTACCCAGAAGAGGAGGAGATCTCAAACGCCGAGTGAGACTCAGAGAGGCTTTTTGGATCTTCAAGTTGAATACCAGACACCCAAATGGCCTAAATAAGAAAAACGAACTCCTGTATTTCTATTAACTTGTGACTTTTCCATTTTTTCACTCTTTTCATCATAGCTATTTTTTCACTTCAATCAATAGTAGTAATAGAGATATAGGATCTATGTCAGAATTAGCAACATAGCACCAACATATATGGATCCATGCAAACAAGCCGGTTATATATAACTAATGTGCTGTTCTATTCTTATCCTGACAATTGATATTCTCTGACAATTTTAACGTGTTCACTGTTTTTACTTATGGTTATTTTTCAATTCAAATTTATGTAATAATCAGTGACTTTATATAGATGCATGAATTTTCTATTGTAAAACACATGAGCAGTGCCTCACCTGGAAAACAAGAGGTTAAAGTGTTCCCTGCCTCCTCTGCTCCCCCGCCCCTCAGGTGAGGGGAGAGCAATTATTTTTTAGTTTAGACTGGTATAAAGGTGCCAGAGGAGACACTGCTCATTGTTACGACTAAGAACTACTGTTCGATAGCTTGTCATTTCCTAACTTTTGTGCTACCGGCCTCTTCTGGCAGAGTATAGACTGAAGCTAGGGGTAGAAATAAGCCATCAAAACCAGCCAGACTGCTGCCAAGTACACAGAGCAGAGGCCATTTTCTGTATGCTATATGTGTAACACCCCAGAGTGGTGTTACCACTACGGCACCCTGCTACTGTCTTTATTGGGCTAACACCAATGCCATCTATGTATTTTGTCCAGGTCCTCCACACTGTGCATTCCTCATCTTTATGTAACTGGTATGTTCATGTAATATGCCTGGTTCACCAGCAGGTGGCAGCAAATATGGCAGAGCTGTACTTAGATAGAATGGACCTTACCAGTCCATTCTAACCCTCCTCTGGAGAGAAATGGGCTAGTCCTACTTCCTGCAGGAAGGGTGGGGACCAGTTCTAGTTTACCCCCTGCAAGGGGAACAGTGTGCAAGGGCAGGTCTCTACTGGACGTGCCCACACCACCCAGAGCACACTAAGCTCTGCTGTCCATGGAGGCCAAAGCTTAAAGCCTCAGGAGCCAGGAGGAAAGTTCCCTGGCATAACCTAGAGCCAGACTACAGAGAAGAAGTGCAGCATACAGAAGAAGCTGAGTTATACAGCCAGCCTGTCAGTACAGCAGAGTGAGAGAGATATATAGCAGAGTTGAGTTTGCCTGCCGATTTAATGCTAAAGCCTGCTGGAAGCAAGACAAAATCTGAAACTGTTTGGAGAAACGTTTATTCAAGTAAAGCTGCAGGGAACTTCATCTCAAGGTCTGGACCTCAGTTATTTCTTCAAATCCCTCAATTATTCCCCCTATTTATTGATTTGGAGCCAAAGCCTGGGGTTCAGCGGTATCCAGGTTGGAGCACCGTAACACACATAAAGAGACATTTAGGCCGCACTACACCACTCAGCATTTCCTACACCTGGGGCGTCCGTTGCATATGGCGTTCTGCTAGGAGTGGAATATTGCAGCTGTGGAGGAACAATGCAATGTGTGCGGTAGTTGTGGGGATACAGATGCTGCAGGGAGTGCCTGTTAGGATACGGCCACACGGTTAGGTTTCTGCATGCAGTTTTGGAAGCCAAAATCGAGAGTGAATTTAAAAAAGAGGCGAAGTCGTGTCTGTCCTTTATACTTTCTGTCCTTTTATGATGCACTCCTGATTTTGGCTTTCAAAACTGCATCAGGAACCCTGACCGTGTGGCCGTAACCATACAGACTGTCCAGATTGTGGGACAGCTCCATGTGGACGAGACATCATGGCTCCGATCAGAGGATAGAAGGAGCCACACACTTCATAGGACGCAGGTTCATCCTTTCAGCCTCTTCTTAGTTTCCTTACACAGAAAGGACATTCATCTTATTTTGTGTTAAGGGGTTAAAATCTCATCCACTTTGCTGTTACTGGATTTACACATCCACCTGGAAAACCGTGACATTTCTCTCCCATGTGTAGATCCAGTAAGAAGAGCTCAGATCCCTCTGCTCCATCGCTGGTGCCACCTCCTCATACATGTCTTGTGTCCTCACCAGTCTGATATATATATATATACACTGACCAGCAACATTTTACACCTTTTTATAACGTCTTAGAAGCGAATAACTTACAGAAAAGACCCCGCTCCTAGGAGCTTATATTCTATAGAGAGAACTTCCACCCGCATCCCACCCCCCGCTCCTAGGAGCTTACAATCTATAGAAAGTAATCCTAATGTCTCTATTGGCTGTTTGTTGTGTTGATGCCAATGTCTTCCAGTGATGGCGATGTCTTGCAGTGATGGCGATGTCTTGCGATGATGGCGATGTCTTGCGGTGATGGCGATGTCTTGCGGTGATGACGATGTCTTGCGGTGATGACGATGTCTTGCGATGATGGCGATGTCTTGCGGTGATGGCGATGTCTTGCGGTGATGGCGATGTCTTGCGGGGATGGCGATGTCTTGAGGTGATGATGATGTCTTGCGGTGATGACGATGTCTTGAGGTGATGGCGATGTCTTGCGGTGATGGCGATGTCTTGCGGTGATGATGATGTCTTGCGGTGATGGCGATGTCTTGCGGTGATGGCGATGTCTTGCGGGGATGGCGATGTCTTGCGGTGATGACGATGTCTTGCGATGATGGCGATGTCTTGCGGTGATGGCGATGTCTTGCGGTGATGGCGATGTCTTGCGGGGATGGCGATGTCTTGAGGTGATGATGATGTCTTGCGGTGATGACGATGTCTTGAGGTGATGGCGATGTCTTGCGGTGATGGCGATGTCTTGCGGTGATGATGATGTCTTGCGGTGATGGCGATGTCTTGCGGTGATGGCGATGTCTTGCGGTGATGGCGATGTCTTGCGGTGGTGGCGATGTCTTGCGGTGATGATGATGTCTTGCGGTGATGGCGATGTCTTGCGGTGATGGCGATGTCTTGCGGTGATGGCGATGTCTTGCGGTGATGGCGATGTCTTGCGGTGATGGCGATGTCTTGCGGTGATGGCGATGTCCTGCGGTGATGTCTTACGACGATGCCTTCAAAAAAATAAACAAAAATATAGAGAAAGAAACCCCTTATTTGCTGCCATCCTGTGACCCCCCCGCCCCCGCCTTAGTATTGAGATCTGGTTTGGATAGGGCGGTGTGTAACGCCAATATTCTTCTCTCCCTGTGACGTATAGGAAAGCCGTGTGATTTCTGTCTTGTGTTCTCTGCACCCACCAGGTCTGAACAAAGGCTAAGTGTTTTCTATGCAGCGCCTCCGCAGGAAACATGAGGAATTACATCTACTCAACTCAAAGCCTGCGGCTGCATTATACCCCACCGCCCCCGTATTCCCCTATAGAGCGTACAGATCATACTGTAGATAACATGCTGGTTATATATCTATCATACAGATCACACTGCTACACATATCATCCTTATTACACATACCGGACATGTGGAGGATTCAGCCTTATTCTTTGTGGCTGAAATGAAAGAAGACATCACATGTATCATGACCGCGTCCATACATCCATATACGTATCACATACACAGAACTGGAGATGGACCTAAAGGCTTACAATCTAGTCTGACATCATTCATACATACCCTGCTCGAGGAGCCTGCAATCTGCATAGACTTGTGACCACGATGATTAAGCTTTACTTGCGATTACTTTCCTTTTTTTTTTTTTTTTTCTTTTTTTATTACTTGTATTACTTGCGATGTCCTGGGATATATGGGAAAAAAAGGAGATAAAAAAGTTATTATGGCCATGATTGGGTAGAGCAGGAGGACATCACATGTATCACGACAAGTATGTACAGATGATGATAGACATGCGCCCTCACATACACATAAATGTCTCGTCTAGGCTGCTCCCCTGGACCACGCAGATAGCCTTCCTCCCCACAAATGAGCAGCCTCAGCCACGGGAGCTCCTTTTATACCTCTGTGATGTCATAATGGGGGTGATGCTCTGATCTGATTGGCCGATGTAATGCTCTGATCTGATTGGCCGATACAATGCTGTGATCTGATTGGCCGATGCAATGCTGTGATCTGATTGGCCGATGTAATGCTAGGATCTGATTGGCCGATGTAATGCTGTGATCTGATTGGCCGATGTAATGCTAGGATCTGATTGGCTGATGCAATACTAGGATCTGATTGGCCGATGTAATGCTGTGATCTGATTGGCCGATGCAATGCTAGGATCTGATGCTAATATTAAACCCTGGGAATTCCCTGCCATACAGTAAAGGAGTTGTCCCCTAGTGATAAATCCAATGTGCAGTTTGATGATAGCTGTATAGTGTCCATGCAGACCTGTTCTAGGCCATGCCCCTTCTTACTATGATCCCGGTTCCTCCTCTGATGTTTTCCTCCAACAACACCCCATCCTAGATCAGTTTGAACAGCGTAGGGTTCACCCTTTCCTCCTGTGATTACCTTTTGTGGTACCAAGGCTTCGGGACAATCGTAACCTATCAACAGTCCAACACCAAACTCCTTCCGCGGGGACATTCCCTGAGATATGACAGGTAGGTGCTCCCAGTCATCTTTTGATGTAGCACTTGTCATCTCGTCGCTATATTATCTTGAGGGGCAGTGGTGACACGCTGGCATAAGAGGGTATTCCATGATATAATAGCCATTAGCTATTACCCAGATACATGATATACCTATATGTATCATAGGGTCTTGCGACTATGGTCTCATGGATGCCAGCTGGCCAACCACGTATTACCCCTTTTAACATTGTCTCCTAAGTATGGCCATTGGTGTATGTCATACATCGTATTAATGTCTGTCAGATGTTCCGATCAGTAAGCAGGTAATGTAGTGTGTGATCAGTAGGAGGAACAGGATGATACCGAGACGCAACTAAAACGTGAGTAAGGACCTTGTGATCCGAATTGGCAGGTTATAACCATGGCATCATCGGAGCCTTATACTATATTTTTTACAGCTTCTTGGACAATGTGTTGGCCCTTATCTGAATGGGCCTTTGAGCTATCTGATCGCCTAGGACATTAAGTAAGTAAAGAGACTCAGGGGGCAGAACTGTAAATTTATATTAAGCTCCCACCCTGATGCTTTTCTACCTTTCATTCACAGGTGGGGTACATCCAATGGTCCCCTCGGTCCTATGCACCTTACTGTCTGCGTTTCTGGTCCTGTGTCCTCCACTGTATCATGAGTATTGACTTAAAGGGATGGAAGAACTATTACGGGCTAACCGTCCCTAAACCTATCCCTTATCCCAATACCCACAAACGACACGGAGACCTTCTGTGGTAAAACGGGCCGTAGCATAACTTTATTAACCCAACATGTTCACATGTTTCTTTTATCAAACAATTAGGCATTTCCATAATAACATATATATATATACACTCACCTAAAGAATTATTAGGAACACCTGTTCTATTTCTCATTAATGTGATTATCTAGTCAACCAATCACATGGCAGTTGCTTCGATGCATGTCGGGTTGTGGTCCTGGTCAAGACAATCTCCTGAACTCCAAACTGAATGTCGGAATGGGAAAGAAAGGTGATTTAAGCAATTTTGAGCGCGGCATGGTTGTTGGTGCCAGACGGGCAGATCTGAGTATTTTACAATCTGCTCAGTTACTGGGATTTTCACGCACAACCATTTCGAGGGTTTACAAAGAATGGTGTGAAAAGGGAAAAACGTCCAGTATGCGGCAGTCCTGTGGGCGAAAATGCCTTGTTGATGCTGGAGGTCAGAAGAGAATGGGCGACTGATTCAAGCTGATAGAAGAGCAACGTTGACTGAAATAACCACTCGTTACACCCGAGGTATGCAGCAAAGCATTTGTGAAGCCACAACACGCACAACCTTGAGGCGGATGGGCTACAACAGCAGAGACCCCACCGGGTACCACTCATCTCCACTACAAATAGGAAAAAGAGGTTACAATTTGCACGAGCTCACCAAAATTGGACTGTTGAAGACTGGAAAAATGTTGTCTGGTCTGATGAGTCTCGATTCCTGTTGAGACATTCAAATGGTAGAGTCCGAATTTGGCATAAACAGAATGAGAACATGTCTCCATCATGCCTTGTTACCACTGTGCAGGCTGGTGGTGGTGGTGTAATGGTGTGGGGGATGTTTTCTGGGCACACATTAGGCCCCTTAGTGCCAATTGGCCATCGTTTAAATGCCACGGGCTACCTGAGCATTGTTTCTGACCATGTCTATCCCTTCATGACCACCATGTACCCATCCTCTGATGGCTACTTCCAGCAGGATAATGCACCATGTCACAAGGCTCGAATCATTTCAAATTGGTTTCTTGAACATGACAATGAGTTCACTCTACTAAAATGGCCCCACAGTCACCAGATCTCAACCCAATAGAGCATCTTTGGGATTTGGTGGAACGGGAGCTTCGTGCCCTGGCTGTGCATCCCTCAAATCTCCATCAACTGCAAGATGCTATCCTATCAATATGGGCCAAAATTTCTAAAGAATGCTATCAGCACCTTGTTGAATCAATGCCACGTAGAATTAAAGCAGTTCTGAAGGAAAAAGGGGGTCCAACACCGTATTAGTATGGTGTTCCTAATAATTCTTTAGGTGAGTGTATATGCCCAACATAACATGACCACGGCCAACCAACCCGACACTGCAACCCCTTGCATTGTAGAAGGACCCCGGAAGGCAACCAATCAAGCTGTACTCTTACTCATCACTTTTACTGGTATCACCACATTACCCCTGGCCGCACTCACCGACCCAAGGGCACCAATATTTCTTAATACCAGTAAATACCCCTGTATGCCCAGTTTCCCAAACAGGGGCGCACAGCTTCGAAAACACATGATTTGCACATTTTCACATGCAGTGCACCATTTTCACCCTTGAATTACCTTCCAGGATTCTTCCCCCTGCCTGCCACAGATGACCAGAGGTGACACCTCACCTATAGGCATCTCGCCAAACCCTCATGGCTGTCTCCAAACCCTCCTGAACACCTAACGCCCATGAATCAGATCCCACATCATTGAGGTGAACACCATCAGACTGTAGGAATTGAGGCGACGCCGCCTCCAGATCTCGATGACGCACCACAAAACCTCCCAGACGCTTCACAAAACGTCCCACCTCCTTATTCAGCTTAGCACGGGCCTTATTAACCCTATCCACAGATCTCGCAAACCGCCAAGTTCACAACCACATCGGACCACACAAGCAACAAACCCGGAAAATCAGACAATAACCGCAACAGGTCCAATTAAATATCACGTATTACATCTCGTGAACTCCGAACACCTAAGTCGTTGCCACCAACATGCAACACTAATATGTCCGGCGGTCTATCCAACGCCATATTAGCCTGCAACTCGGGCAAGACCCGCCCCCACATAAGACCCCGCAAGCCAATCCACCTAACCTGCAACACGTCCGGATCAAAACCCAACTGTCTTCCATTCCGCCGCACATCTGCCCGACAAGCTCCCCAATACACGTACAAATGACCGAATATCCAAGCCAGACAACCGTCGGACCCTATAAGAGAAAACAGAACAAAACCACATTAACAAAACCTCCTTAAGAACACAATGCCACAACACCAACTTACACGAGATGAGGACGAATATAGGACCGGAAGCCAAGTCCGCACGGACTTCAGCCGACAACCGAACATAGTGACTCGGAATCGTCACACCCGCCGTCGCCATTGCAACCCATTGGCAAACAACAATCAACATAAAACTGGTCCTCCCACTTAATACACAGCAAGTGAAAACTGTCCGGGTGAATGGGAAGCAAACGGAAAGCCGCTTCAATATCCGTCTTGGCCATCAAAGCTCCCTGCCCCAACAAACGCACCCATCGAACTGCCGCATCAAAAGAAGTGTAAGAAACCGAACACAAGCCCTCATCAATACCATCATTCACCGACCCCCCATGCGGATAAGAGAGGTGATGAATAAGCCTGAATTTATTGGGCTCCTTCTTGGGAACCAAACCCAAAGGAGACACCCATAAATCCGGCAAAGGGCACTCAGCAAAAGGACCAACAACCCGGCCCGCAGCCACCTCCTTAGCAATCTTCTCGCTAACCACAGCCGGGCATTGCAAGGCCGACCACAAATTACGGGATGCCACCACCGGCCCCACCGCAGTGCAGGGGATCCTAAAACCCTCCGTTAAACCGACGGACAACAAGTCCGCTGCCTCCCTATCTGGGTAATTACTTAGAAAGGGGGCCATCTCGCCCACCTTTACCGGCGTCACCCCTCTTCTGGCCAATCTCAAAACCCTTTCCTCTACCCCGTTTAAAACATCGCAACAAACTTTGGGCCCCGCCGCAGCCCGAGCACTCATGCTTATACCGGCAGTCTGCGAGGAACTTGCAATACCCCTCGTTATATTGCCAGCAACAACCCCTCCTACCGCCACCCTGGGAGTCCGAGGAGCCCCCGGACGCTCCCCGAAAGGGCTGCTGCCCCACCATTGGCGCCGACATCAGCCGCATCCACAAACTAATGTCCTTGTGGTCCCAACGAATGCTAGGCCGAACCGGCTTCCTCTGCCGAAATTGCTCATAATTGCGGAGCCACGCAGACCCGCCATAGACCCTGTATGCTTCCCCAATCGCGTCCATGTAACAAAACAGGGCCAAACAATGCTCCGGCTCCTTCTCCCCAACAACACTCGCCAGAATCGCAAACGCCTGCAACCAGTTCATAAAAGTACGAGGAATCAACCTGTATCGCCGTTTCTCCTCATCCTCCTTCTTGCTCTCATCAACCCTACCCCTGTCCAAATTAAACTTCTCCAAAGGCAATAAAGAAAAAATCTCAACATACTCGCCCCTCCAGATTTTCTCCCTCAACTCCATTTTCAAATGGGCCCCCAACGGCCCCTCAAACATACATAAATTTCCCCTTTTGCCGAATCCGCCAGCCTCACATCCTCAACACCAACAGCACCACCACCAACCGCCCCTGCGGGCGCAGCTACCGCCTGTCAAACCGACCTTCCCCCCCCCACGCCGCCTGTGGCAAAAAAGGCGCAGAAGCCGAGGGCGCCCAGACCGCCGCCAGGGACGCCCCCGTCCCAGAACCCGCCCCCACCACTAAGGACAAGATACTCGCCAACATTTTCCTAGCAAAATTCTCGGAACCCACGCTAGGCAAACAAACCCCACCCCCAACCCCAGGAACACATAAAGCACCAGTCGTCTCCTTACCTGGCCGTCCCTGGGTGGTCAGCCCAGCGGCCGCAGAACCTCCCGAAGTCGCCCATGATGATCCAGCAGAAGACGAAGCCGGCTCCACCGCAGGCCCCCGCGCCCGTCATCCTCAGGTCCAGAGCCCGGATCCACTTCACCCTCTTCCAGGGCTAGCACCGCAGGCACCTCATCACCACTCCCAAGGAGAACAGAGGAAGAGTGCGCCACCTGGTGGTACTGCTCCTGTACCACCAGGCCAGAAGGCAATGTAGAACTCCCAGCTCCAGCCAGAGCGCAGGTACGTCTCTCACCAGCAGGGGCGCAGGAAGACACTCTGGGCCTGGAGCCAGCACACCGCTCCGCACCGCCACAGCTGCTCGCCGCCCAGATCTTCTCGCCGAGGTACAGGTAACCCCGCGTGCTCGTCGCCGCTCCTCTACAGGCCGGCCGTCGCAATCCCTGAGCTGCCGACCTGGGCTACCAGGCTGCAGCCGCACCGCAGCAGCTCCCACATCCACCAGGGGAAGGCCTGCCCCGCTCCCGCTTGCAGCCAGACGCTACGGCCGGTTTACAAGGCTCCACATCCCGGGTAGGTAAGACGTTCTGGGCTCGCTCCCCCCGCGGGACATCACGGGGGGAGGACGCCGTATTAGCAGAAGGACCCCCACGTAGATTAGGGGAAACAGGCCGGGCAGGGGCACCGTCTTCTCCCGCAGGCCCGCCGCGCGGGGCAGGATTCCTCCCGCTGCGGCGGGGTGAGGCAGGCGGCGCCCGCACCGCCGACCGCAGCTGAGGGTCCCCGAGGGGCTCCTTAAGCGCCGACGAGCCCTGGGGGTTGCATCGGGGCTCCAACGCTCAGGGGGGGGCAGATCTACGAGCCCGAGGCCGCACAGGGGGATCCACAGGGGAAACAGCAGGAACACCCAGCGTACCCATCAGGTTCTACTGCAGCCACTCCATACCCCGCTGCTCGGCAGCAGCACGAACCGCAGCCAGCATATCATCCAAGGAAGCCATGACCCTTCACTCCAACTTCCCTCAGACTGCAAACTGGTTAGATGGACCTCCCCCCTGTTGTGGTAAAAATATTAATAGTTGTAATCAGCTTGCATCAAAGTTCGTGTAAGGAATAGGCAACTCCATCTTCCCTCAGCCGCAGCCAGAGAACCACACAAATGCTACCATCTTCATTCAATTCTGAGCAACTCCTTCCTCCTCCATGCCCAGTGCGTCCTTTATTGACTAAAACAAAAGGTGTAAAAAGGGGCTGGCCCAAGACAAGGATACAGGAAGTGATGACATATCAAAGGACAGGGAGGGGCAGCCAATGTGGCTGTGCAGACAATGGACACACCCCATACAAACACATGTATACAATATTCTACCATTACCACTGAGAGACATGATGACAATCTATAAAACACACACACACATCCTAAGATAAAATGTCCGCATAATAAAATTTCCACAACAGTCCCTCCTCTTTGTCATATGCTCCCCAGTGTCCCTTGACGAATCTTGATCTTCTTCTTTGCAAAAAAAAACAGTCTTGTCTACGAAAAGTCCTGAATCCATAAAACAAAACAGATGATGGAAAACAGAAAGTCAATCTTGACACGTAGCTTCTTTTCTTCGGGAGGTGACTTAGGAGGTAGCGTTTCGCGTTGGTCGCCGGCTGGTTTGGAATCCTCTGCATCTGGTCCATGGTTTGGTCTTCAGGGCGTCTTGTCTGTTCGGGCTTCGGTATATCAGTCGATTAGACATCAGGAACATCTCACTCCGGCGTATAGAAGGAATGGAGACAAAAAAACATAAGTACATGTCCTATTTCCTTTCGCCCGGATCCAATGGAAAACCAGTGAGCCCAAAGACCTCCCAAGGCTTTAAAAAGGATTCTGACTCTCACTAGTCATAGCTCCGCCCCTTCCCAGCTCCTGTCAGTATGGGCCTGACCCTTGTCAATGGTGTCTGCTAGCCTGGCATAAACATATACCTTCCTCACAACTGGAGGATCCCAAATCTACGGGTCGCTTAGCTGCCCGGACACCCATACAGGATTAACAAGCGAGGAGCAGGAGCCAGAGCTAATATTAATATCGTTTATCAACAAATGCCTCCTTGTAACAAATAAACAAAAGTGATACTCTGCATTCTTTGACTTCGTTGAGCAGCTTCTTGCAGTGACCGGTGTGGATCCAGTTGTCTCGTCCCTCGAACTTCAGAGAGGTTGGCGTCATCAGCAGCACCTGGAATGGCCCAAGATATCTCGGCTCTAGTCCCGTCCTCGGATGTTTCTTTAGCATGACCCAATCACCTGGTTGGCTAGAATGAACACTGGTTATTGAGTCTGGGTCCGGGAGCAATTCCCGAACCCGGTGGTGGACATCAGGTGATAACCCGTGGGGCTGCCTGGAGGCATACCTGATGGAATAAAAGGGTTACAGCGGAACATTCAGGCCATGGATCGGCCGTGATTTTTACCTACTTTGCAAAAATCTGACCCAAGTACCAGCAAAGAAAAGGCAGTTGTGATTGATTGACATTTGAGAGGTTAGAAAGTTTGAATATCGTTGATTTCTGCACCACTTTCCCCCCTTCTCATCGGCCTTAAAACCAGGACGAAGAGAAGCTGGATTAGCATGGTGCATCGTCTCAAGGTTAGAAGGACATATGACGGAGGGATGAGAGAGAGAGAGATAGAGAAAGAGAAAAAGAAAAGCGCTTCTCTTGGACTCTGCAGTCTTAGCGGGATGGGAGTACATGACAGTGTTAGTTCGCACTGTCTGGGACTTTTGAATGTCCTGTTGCTGGAGATCGATGGATTCGTGCAGCCACAGTTCTGCTTTCTGGAGGGAACCATGGCTTTGGAGTCTAGTGGGGAATTTACGGATGAACTTTTTCCCAATCCAGACCTCAAAGGTCCCTTCTTTGGGGATGATCCACTCTGAACCTACAGTCCCTTGGTGCCAATCTTTGAGGGGGCTTAACAACTCCTCCTCTATAGATGGATTTCATGTACTGCTTGGCTGTCCTATAGTAGTCAGAAGTGGTACCCTTCTGATCCCTAATTTTCCCTAAACCCATGCTCGAGCATAAATTTTCCTGCGACCTACGCAAGGAATTTTCTAAAAGTAGGTGCGTCCACCTCCAGTGTCCTGCGACAAACGCCTGGACGGCTGCTACTCCTCTTCATTCGCCTCTGAGTTGCCCTAGGGTTTCTGGCACCGACACACGGACCCGTTCACCCTAGTTAGACCTCAGGAAAAGGAGTAATCAGTGTGAGGAAAAGGGCTCTCGCCGACACACGGCGGCCCTCTGAGTCTCCTAATGAGATATACCAGCCTCGGTTTTGGCTCTGAATAGTGACCCGACCACAGGATAGGGCTTCCAATTGACCTGGAGTGGAAAAGGGGTGCACAGAGAACACACAGTACCTTCTGTGGGGACGAGGGGTACACAGAGAACACACAGTACCTTCTGTGGGGACGAGGGGTACACAGAGAACACACAGTACCTTCTGTGGGGACGAGGGGTACACAGAGAATAATAGCAATGGAACGTGGCGCAGACATAGTGGAGTGCGTCTTGACTTAGGGGGAAGACCGCAGGCTAGGAAAGGGTTACTGGGAGGAAGTGTGTTGGGGGTGAGGTTCAGGTCAATGGGGAGGAGTAGCAAGTTCGCGGGCAGTATATAGGTTGGGGGTGGAGTTTGTGAGGCAGTTGGCAGTGTTAGCTAGAGTGTTTAGGGCCAAGATGTCGTCGCTGGAGGAGTTGTTGGAAGCGGTCCGGGCTGCGGTTCAGGTGCATGTGTAGTGTACGGGAGAGTAATACCCCGTCACTACTGAAGGGTCACTTGGGTATTGTCGTTCCCCCTGTATTTATGGGGAGGTTGGTATAGAACATCTTGTCAATGTACTGCTATGTATTTTCCTGTTACTGTGAAACGTGCATGTGCAGGCCGGCTAGGGTGTTATTCCAGCTCTGAGTCACTAGAGGGAGCTAGGGAGCCCTAGTCTATATAAGGCCCAGTCAGGAAGTAGTAAGCAGTCAGACAGTGGGAAGAGGAGTCAGAGATGACCCTGTGTCTGAGTAAAGTCAAGGCTATGGGCCTGTGAGAGGAGCGCAGGCCTGAAGCCTGCCGACTAGGAGAGGGTGGTAAAGGCCCTGTAACCGGGTTCCGGATCCAAGGAAAAGGTTCCCCTCCTGAGTCACCATCCATTGTAGAGGAAACATCATAAGCACCAGCCAGGACACAGAATACCACAGAGGCCGATCAGATAAAGCAAGAGGTACTCAAGATAACAGAGGAGGTACTATATAAAGACAGCTTCAAGGGTACGCCAGCTATAGGGCATTAGACCTTGGAGGATAAGTCACATGTTTCAGGACCAGTCAGGAATAGTGTGCAAGCCGCCTGTACTGCATCTCCTGTAATCTACACTCTGTAAAAACATTGCTAAGACCGGCCATTCTGTACTCCTAAGAACCACCTGTATTCATCTGTAAAACCAACTGTCTTTCATGGAACGACGCTCCCAACTGCGTCCATGTATGATTATAACTGATATTCAGTAAAGTTCCAGTTTTTGTTGGCTATCCTGTGCTTGCTTCATTCTTCTACAATACCATACACGGCGTGTCACCGTTTAATTGACACTGGCGTCACGAACTTTTAAATCACCTGCCTGTTCCAGTATCTGCCCCATTGAAGACGACAGTGGATCCCAGGTTAGTGGGTCAATCTGCACTACAAAGCCCAGCATACACTACTGACCCCCTGGGACACTGCATCGCTCTTTTTGGCGTCACGAACAGGATACGCATGCTTCTGAAGTGCAGAGAAGTGTGAACTGTGTGCTTTAAATATTCCACCACCGTATTACAAAGACTGTAACCTTTATTTCTAAAATCTGTGGATTACAATTGCGCCTGGGAGGAATCAAAGGCGCTGTACTGTGTTGCGCTACCCCCAGAGAGAAAATCGCATTTGTGGACTGTGTTTTATTGGACTTTTCATCATCCTGCTTGCTGTCAGTGAATTGCAGCATCAGGACATCTAAAATGGCCGCCGATGCCATGAGGCTTTTTACTGCGCCATCACGATGCACAGAGGCGCGAATATTTGGCGCCGAAACCCCCCAAGAAGAAGGAGGAGATTGCCCTAGAGCGCCACCCACCTTAGGGAGTGATGACATGGCTGAGTTCCTTGGTGAGTTACGCCTGGGAGGCGGGCCTCAGATGGAGGTAGACCGGCCCAGTGAGTGGGAGGAGTCAGTGTCGACTCTGCACCCAGTGAGAAGAGAGATGGCGTGTGCTGCAGAGCTGGAAGTGGAGACCACGTGTGACTGGGGCGCCACTCCACCGGACTTTCCCGAGTTGGGGCCATGGGACCCTCTAGCCTGGACGGCCACCCCCTGGGCCCAGGCCATGGACTTGAGTATCACCCGTCCTGAGTCCCCACCGATCCGTCGCCGGCACGCGGAATGGCCGACTATCATGGCCGAATTGAAAGCCGCGGTGGCTAAGAGGAACACCAGCCGGAAAAAGCGGTTTGAAGAAATGGCCAAGTCCATCCAAGGAGACTCCTTTCCGGGTAAGCCCCAACTAGAAAGGCGCCGCGGGATCGTGGTGTCCTTTGACAAAGAAAAAGGATACGGGTTCATCCAGGAGTTGGGAACTGGCCGGGACTTTTATGTGAACCGGCGGTCGGTGAAGCGGCACTACCTCCCGGAGCATCTCCATAATTTGACCATGGGAGAGATTGTGGAGTATACCCCCGCCGAGAGTTTACAGGGGGCCTTACGCTACCGCAGTCACTCGCCCGAAGGCGCCGGCTGAGACCTGGGACCCTGAGAAAGAGGGAACAGATCCGGGTGAGACCGAGGGAGTGAAAGGTGAATCGGCCCGAACCACCCACCGGCATAGCCAGGTTTACTTAAGTCCCGATGTCTTCTGGGAGCCCATCGTGCTGCAGGGGCTGGAGGAACGATACCCCCCTCCTGATGCGGTGAGGCGAGAAGAGGAGAAAGAGCGACAGGACAGCTGCCAGCGGGCGGAAGAATGTACAGAGGCCCGACGTCGAGCAGCGGCTGCCACCGTTACCCCAGAGGCCACTGTCACTGAACCTCCGGTACCCCCGACGACCTGCACTAAAGCTGACCTAGAGGCCCTACGCAAGAGAGTGTATTGGGTGGCGGACCTTGGGTGCGCAGGAGGCGTGCGGTGGTTCCCGTTTCCTAAGACGGATGCCGAAATGGAGGCCATGAAGGACAAGCCTCCCCCTCTAAAGATTGTCAGAGGAGATGGTTTCCAGATGTGGCCGGCCTTGCCTGAACAGTTGCTGCAAGATCCGTTCATCGAGCCTTCATCAGAGGAGGAGTATGACACTCGTCTGTGAGTAGGCCTTTCTTCATGTCTGTCTCCCTAATGGCCGTTTTGTCCCTCCAGTTGGCAGAGCTGGTGAAGCTTGCTGCCAGTTTTACACGGCCGGTGGCATTCTAACTGAATAATGGTGCCACTGTATACCACTGCTTCCAGCTGCCCCTGTTATGTTTGAGACATCCGGCCTGCTGCTAAAATCCTGGTTGTGCCTTTAGTTCTGCACCATTTTACCCCTTTTTTACCCCCATTTCAGGTTAAAAAGACATTTTTATGTCAGCACTATTTTAAAGGGTAAACAGGACTTGCCAGGATAACATGGCCCTGGTATTGTCAGAGTCCTGTATTGTCATTTTATATATGTGCTGCTGACAGTATTTAATAACCGTTTTTTTTTTATTCACGTCTATGTGCCCGGAGATGGACTTCCTATGTGCAAGCCTCTGAGATGTTGATTTTGCTATGGACTTATTTATTGTCATGGACTATCCTGGTTCTTTAAACATCACGCTGTGCCAGGTCAGCGCCCCCGTTCCACTCACTATCCTGAGAAGAAGAGAACGACGCCCCTTGTCACCAGACTTCACCTTTGCCAATTGGGTCTGATAAGAGTGTAAATGACATATATGTATGTATGCATGTGTCTTTCTCTATTTCAGGTCATGATTCCAGTTGGGCGGGCCCTGATGGAGTACGAGGTCGTACTCAGCTTAAAGCAGCGGGGTATGTAGTGTACGGGAGAGTAATACCCCGTCACTACTGAAGGGTCACTTGGGTATTGTCGTTCCCCCTGTATTTATGGGGAGGTTGGTATAGAACATCTTGTCAATGTACTGCTATGTATTTTCCTGTTACTGTGAAACGTGCATGTGCAGGCCGGCTAGGGTGTTATTCCAGCTCTGAGTCACTAGAGGGAGCTAGGGAGCCCTAGTCTATATAAGGCCCAGTCAGGAAGTAGTAAGCAGTCAGACAGTGGGAAGAGGAGTCAGAGATGACCCTGTGTCTGAGTAAAGTCAAGGCTATGGGCCTGTGAGAGGAGCGCAGGCCTGAAGCCTGCCGACTAGGAGAGGGTGGTAAAGGCCCTGTAACCGGGTTCCGGATCCAAGGAAAAGGTTCCCCTCCTGAGTCACCATCCATTGTAGAGGAAACATCATAAGCACCAGCCAGGACACAGAATACCACAGAGGCCGATCAGATAAAGCAAGAGGTACTCAAGATAACAGAGGAGGTACTATATAAAGACAGCTTCAAGGGTACGCCAGCTATAGGGCATTAGACCTTGGAGGATAAGTCACATGTTTCAGGACCAGTCAGGAATAGTGTGCAAGCCGCCTGTACTGCATCTCCTGTAATCTACACTCTGTAAAAACATTGCTAAGACCGGCCATTCTGTACTCCTAAGAACCACCTGTATTCATCTGTAAAACCAACTGTCTTTCATGGAACGACGCTTCCAACTGCGTCCATGTATGATTATAACTGATATTCAGTAAAGTTCCAGTTTTGGTTGGCTATCCTGTGCTTGCTTCATTCTTCAACAATATCATACACGGCGTGTCACCGTTTAATTGACACTGGCGTCACGAACTTTTAAATCACCTGCCTGTTCCAGTATCTGCCCCATTGAAGATGACAGTGGATCCCAGGTTAGTGGGTCAATCTGCACTACAAAGCCCAGCATACACTACTGACCCCCTGGGACACTGCACATGGAGCTGAGCGCTTGCAGCAGACCATACAGGCTGCGTTGATCCCCCCTTCTACGGCGGCCTTACTGGCGCGTCCGCACAGGTCCAGGAGGTCGGTTCCCCCAGAGCGCCTGAGTCCGGAGCCGACACCGAGGGTACGTCGTCGCATTAGAAGCCCCCCTATGGCCCCTCCGCTGCAGTCTGCGGTGCCGGTGCCCGGTCCGGCGCCCAGACGCAGCGGGAGGAGTGTGTCGGCGCGATGCAGGTCAGCGGCTAAAGGCCAGGATGCTGCTGGCCCTGTCTCCCAGGCGGCGCGAGGAAGGGAGCGCGGTCAGGCGGGTGTCTCTGCACAGGTGCGGCGTGGTGTGGAGCGATCCCTGGCGGCCTTACCGTCTGAGAGGAGGAGCGGCGCGGTCGGGCGGTCCGGCAGCCTGGGCCTTTCATCGGTCGGGGAGGAGAGGTCTTCTGCGCCGTGGCCGGCGGCTTCCGGTCGGCGGCCTTCCAGCGCTGGGATGAGGGAGCAGGGAGGAACTGATAGGAGCGTGGATGCGTCGCGCCCCCTGGCGGTGGGGCGGCGACATTGCAGCATCGCAGGGACTGTGGCTGTTGCTCCGTCTCCTGGTATCTTGGCGCTTGATGCGGCTCACAGCCCTCCGGCTGTGGGGCCCGGAATTGTGATGGGTGGCAGTGGAGACGATATGCGGCCTGGTGATGAGGCCTGTGCTGCAGTCAATTTAGCGGAGGACGGTCAACTGCAGTTGCAGGGTGACGGAGGGATGTCGCCATTGGAAGAAGGAGAAGTCGGCCCGAGGGAAGAATTGGCGGCAGGCGCTTTGGACTTTCCTCTGGAGGACGACGCCGTGCGGGATGGACGCACTACTGAGGACACCTGGGAGGAGTTCTGCGGCTGCCGGTGATGCGATCCGGGGACAGCCAGGTGAGAGATCGACGGGTCAGAACATTGTTGGGGGGGTGGGGTTGCTGCTTCTCATGCTGCGGGGGGTTCTGATGTTTTGGTGCGTGATGTGTTGTCAGGCATGTTATCGTTGTTATCAAGGCTGGGTACGAGATCTGCTGTGTCCCCAGTGCCGGTTTGGGCTCCGGCTCCGGCGGGGTCATTGGAACAGGGGCCGGTGCGGGGTTTCATGGGGGCGGTCGCGGACGGTGTGGCGGCTGGTACTCAGGGGTCTGGGGCGGTTGCGGGCGTTAGGGGTGACATGGGTGATGGCGTGCGGTTGGCGGATGCAGCGAAAGGGGAGATTTATGTGTGTTTTGAGGGGCCGCTGGGGGCTCACTTGAAGCAGGAGGTGAAGGATAAGATATGGAAGGATGAATACGTGGAAATTTTTTCGTTGCTTCCGTTATAAAAATTTAATTTGGATAGGGGTAAGCCGGATGAGAGTAAAAAAGAGGAGGAAGAGAGGAGGCGGTACAGGCTTATCCCGCGTACCTTTCAAAATTGGCTTCAAGCCTTTGCTATTCTGGCTAGCGTTGTTGGGGAAAAGGCGCCTGAGCACTGCTCTGCGCTCTTTTGCTATATGGATGCTATTGGTGAGGCGCATCGGACGTATGGGGGTGTTGCGTGGCTGCGGTATGACGAGCAGTTTCGGCAGCGGAAGGGGATCTGTGGTCTGTGGATGCGATTGATGGCGGCACCTAGGATGGGCCCTCAGCCCTTTCGTGGAGCGGCCGGGGGCGCCTCGGCCTCGGAGTCGCATGGGGGCAATAGGAGGGGATGTTGCTGGCAGTACAACGAAGGGCATTGCAGGTTCTTGTCTGATTGCCGGTACAAGCACGAGTGCTCCGGTTGCGGCGGCTCCCATAGCTTATCGCGTTGTTTCAAGCGCGGCAAGGGTAAGGGACCCGAGGTTGTGCAGAAGAGGGGTGACGCCGGTGAGGGTGGAAGAGATGGAGCCCTATTTAAGGAAGTATCCAGATAGGGCGGTGGCGCAGTTGTTGTTGGCGGGGTTTACGAAGGGTTTTGTTATTCCGTGCGGTTTGGTTGGGCCGCAACGGGCACTCCGGAATTTGTCATCTGCGCTGCGCCATCCGGCGGTTGTGAGAGATAAGATTGAAGGGGAGGTCTCCGCCGGAAGGGTGGTGGGTCCTTTTTCTGTGTGTCCGTTGCCGGATTTGTGGGTTTCTCCTTTGGGCTTAGTCCCTAAGAAGGAGCCTAATAAGTTTCGGCTTATCCATCACTTGTCCTATCCGTTAGGGGGTCGGTCAATGATGGTATAGCGGACAAGTTGTGTTCTGTTTCGTACACGTCTTTTGATGAGGCAGTACGGTGGGTCCGGCGTTTTGGGCAGGGGGCCCTGCTTGCGAAAACGGACATTGAGGCCGCTTTTCGTTTGTTACCTATTCATCCCGATAGCGTGCATTTACTTGGTTTTCAGTGGGAGGGCAGTTATTACGTTGATTGTTGTTTGCCGATGGGTTGTGCGATTTCGTGTTCACTGTTTGAATCGTTCAGTTCTTTTTTGGAGTGGGTGGTGAAGCAGGAGGCGGGATGGAGTTCGGTTTTGCACTACCTGGATGATTTTTTGGGTCCAGAGTGTGCGCTGTGTTGTTGCATACGATGGAAAGAGTTGCGGCGCGCTTCGGTATCCCGCTGGCGGCGGATAAGACGGAAGGACTTTCCACGGTTATAAAGTTTTTGGGTATCGAGATTGACAGCGTCAAGGTGTCGGATCTGTTGGATGAGGTTGTGTTTTTACGGAGGGCGAAGAAGGTTCAGCTTAAGCGGGTTCAATCGGTTTTGGGTAAACTGAACTTCGCGTGTCGCATCCTGCCGATGGGGCGGGTTTTTTGTCGTTGTTTGGCGCTTGCGACTGCGGGGGTTACCGCCCCTTTTTATTACTTGCAGTTTACCGGCAGCAGTGAAGGATGATTTGGCGGTGTGGGAGACGTTTCTGTCGGAGTACAATGGGCGGTCTATGTGGATGGAGGCAGGGATTAGTAATGTGGATTTGGAATTATTCTCTGACGCATCGGGTTCGTGTGGGTATGGTGTTTTTTGTAAGGGACAATGGAGTGCGGGGGCGTGGCCGGTTGAATGGAGGCAGGCGGGTTTTCTTACTAACTTGGCGTTGTTGGAGCTGTTTCCTATTGTTTTGGCTACGGAGTTGTGGGGGGACTGGCTTAGGAACCGGCGTGTTCGTTTCTACTGTGACAATATGGGTGTGGTGCAGGCGATTAATAGCCAAACGGCGAACTCGCCTCCGGTGTTGAATTTACTGAGGCATCTTGTATTGCGGGGTTTGCAGTTGAATGGATGTTTTGTTGCGGTTCATGTTCCTGGAGTGGATAATTCACTCGCCGATTCCTTTCTCGTTTTCAGTGGGATCGTTTCCGCGGTTTGGCGCCGGGTGCCGAGTTACAGGGGTTGCCTTGCCCCCAGTGGCTCTGGAGCGTGGCCTTGGGGTGTCGGCAGGCTTGATTAGGCAGTCTCTTAGTAGAGGTACGTGGTCGGCTTACTCTTCAGTGTGGGCGTTGTGGGAGGAGTTGATCGAGCAGGTAGGTGGTAGTAGTTCAGTGGAGGATTTTCGAACGTTATTGTTTTTTTGGGTGGGTCAGTCTTATGCTGCGGGTTTGTCATTCTCGGTTGCATCTAAGAGGGTGGCGGCTGTTGCCTTCTGGTTGCGCTTGCGGGGAATGGCGGACGTGTCAAAATGTTTTATGGTGCGGCAAGCTTTAAAGGGTTACCGTCGTGGCGCGTTGCGGAAGGATAGTCGTAGGCCGGTTTCGTTTGGTGTGTTCCAAATGCTATGGAAGGTGGCTGAGTCCGTTTGTGTGTCGGCGTATGAAGTGTGTTTGTTTAGGGCGGCTTTTGCGTTGGCCTTTTTCGGGGCTTTTCGTATATCGGAATTGGTTGCAGCTAGTCGCATGGGTGGTGGTGGTTTGTTGTGGGAGGATGTTTGGATTGTGGACGGTGCTTTGAGATGTCTGCTCCGCAAGTCTAAGACTGATCAGGACGGTAAGGGTGTGGTTTTGTGGCTTAGGCCGTTGTTGGGGTCGGTTTTTTGTCCCGTGCGTTGTGTGACAGAGTTTTTGGAGCTGCGTCCTGGCGGTTCAGGTGCGTTGCTGGTTCATAGGGATGGTTCACGGTTGTCGCGTTTCCAATTTGTGGCTGTCTTCAGGAAATGTTTGTCTGCCGCGGGTCTTCCTGCTGCGGATTTTGCGTCTCATTCATTCAGGATTGGTGCCGCGACTGAGGCTTCTAGGTGGGGCCTTGGGGAGGAGGTTATAAAGCGTATCGGACGCTGGGAGTCCGATTGTTTTCGGTCATATGTCAGGCCTCATCTGTTATAGTGTTGCGGGGGAGAGTTTGTTTGTGTCTGTTCTTTCTTGATTTGGAGTTTGCGGTGCTATTTTGACTCTGTTTGTTTCTTTTGCAGGGGCGGTGCCTTGCTTAGCATGGATTTTCGGGCATTCGTATGTCTATTGGGGGGCCTTGCGAGCTAATGTGCGGCGGAACGGTCTTCAATTGGGTTTTCCGATGGAGGATTTGCTGGTCAGGTGGATTGGTTTGAGGGGGCTTCTCTGGGGGCGTGTTTTGCCCGAGATCCATACCAACGTGCTGTTAGATCGTCCGCCTGATATCTTAGTTCTTCATGCGGGGGGAAATGATTTGGGGGTTCGGCGGTCCCGTGATGTGATTAGGGATATTAAGTTGGACGTTTTGCGTTTGATGTCGGATTTTCCGGATTTGCTGGTGGTGTGGTCAGAGGTGGTTGCGAGGAGCAGTTGGCGGTTTGCCAGGTCGGTAGAGCGGCTCAATAAGGCGCGGGCCAAGTTGAACAAGGAGGTGGGACGTTTTGTTCTCAGACAGGGTGGTTCGACATCGGGAATTGGAGGCTGCTTCGCCTCAATTCTTGAGATCCGATGGTGTGCATCTTAATGATGTAGGGATTGATATGTGGGCGTTAGGCATTCAGGAGGGTCTGGAAACGGCCCCGAGGGTGTGGCGGGACGCCCACAGGTGAGGTGTCATCGGTGGTCGTCTGGTGGCTGATTGATATGGGATCCTGGGGGAGAAATACAATGGTTTAAGAGATGCAGGACATGTTGGAGCCTGTATCTCATGTGGATGGTGATTGCCGAGGATGGGGCTCCTGTTTGGGCTAAAAGGCCTACAGGAGGAGATACATGGATACTTCAAGGATTTGGTGCCCTTGGGTCGGTGAGTGCGGCCAAGGGTAACCTTGAAGTATAAGGAGAGATGTTTAAGGAAGATACCGCTTGTTTGGGTTGCCCTCCAGGATCCTTGTTACGGTACAGTGGCTCATAAGGTTGAAGTATGTGTTAAAATGCTTGTTAGTATTATTGTTATTATTATTATTGTGTGTGTATAATAAAGTTGTCCGTAATGGTCATTTTACCAAACCAAGAAGGTTTCAGTGTGGTTATTGGATAGGAGGGGGTTTGGTAAGGCTAGCCGGAGGATAATTCTTCCATCCTAGTAAGTCATAATAGCAATGGACCGTGGCGCAGACATAGTGGAGTGCGTCTTGACTTAGGGGGAAGACCGCAGGCTAGGAAAGGGTTACTGGGAGGAAGTGTGTTGGGGGAGGAGTAGCAAGTTCGCGGGCAGTATATAGGTTGGGGGTGGAGTTTGTGAGTCAGTTGGCAGTGTTAGCTAGAGTGTTTCCCGCCCTCCCGCCCTTGTTTTGGAAAAGGGGGGTATAAGTGACAAAGGTGGAATGGTGGCTGATTGATATGGGATCCTGGGGGAGCAATACAATGGTTTAAGAGATGCAGGACATGTTGGAGCCTGTATCTCATGTGGGTGGTGATTGCCTAGGATGGGGCTCCTGTTTGGGCTAAAAGGCCTACAGGAGAAGATACATGGATACTTCAAGGATTTGGTGCCCTTGGGTCGGTCAGTGCGGCCAAGGGTAACCTTGAAGTATAAGGAGAGATGTTTAAGGAAGATACCGCTTGTTTGGGTTGCCCTCCAGGATCCTTGTTACGGTACAGTGGCTCATAAGGTTGAAGTATGTGTTAAAATGCTTGTTAGTATTATTGTTATTATTATTATTGTGTGTGTATAATAAAGTTGGCCGTAATGGTCATTTTACCAAACCAAGAAGGTTTCAGTGTGGTTATTGGATAGGAGGGGTTTGGTAAGGCTAGCCGGAGGATAATTCTTCCATCCTAGTAAGTCAGTTACCTTCAAGAACTTCCTTGTCTTTTCCACCAACATATCTCTGAAGGTAGAATAACTTGTCAACTGGACTGAAGCAATGATGCTCAATGATCATTTCAAAACTTGCCTTCCATTCTATGAACTTCAGTACTTCTCCTGAAAATACAGTGGGTTCAGGAACGGGAAGTCTAGCGAGGACTGTTCTCTGTGGTCTTGCTGGGACAATGGTTGTAAGACTCTCCTGAGCATTGACATGGCATCTAGGAAAATGCTTTAGAGTCCGTGCACTACAAACTGTCCTTTGTTTTACTTTAAAGTCTCTTATTTCTGAACACAAAAAATGTCTCTTTATGCCAAAGCCTATATGCAATGATAAGTGATAAAAGGAAAGCTGTGACCTTATGCTGAAGAGCAGGATACTGCGATCTGAAGGTTGCTGGAACAAATGTCTTAAAGGAGACTTGTCTTTTCTTGATGTGATGCGATGCTCTGCGCTGACTTGCGATGCTCTGTGATGACTTGCGATGCTCTGCGTTGAGTTGCGATGCTCTGTGCAGACTTACGATGCTTTGTGATGATTTGCGATGATCTGTGATGACTTGCGATGCTCTGCGTTGAGTTGCGATGCTCTGTGCAGATTTACGATGCTTTGTGATGATTTGCGATGATCTGTGATGACTTGCGATGCGTTGGCTTGGACTACGCTGCTGCAGGCTTTGGGACTAATGGCGGGAAACTAGCTGACTGCAGTACGTGGCCTCCCACCATGCGTCTCTTTCTCTCTCTAGGGATCGCAGGAGGGTTGGCGCTCTTTCTCTGACTATCTTGCGGATAGTCGAGCGGATCTTCAATGTGGGGTGGCAGGGTGCTGTCCAAGTATGCCACCACCTGCTGGTTCAGGTCCTGCTCCAGGTCTAGCTGCTGCTGCTGGTGAGTAGTTTCTTCACTATGCGGGTGAAGAAAGCTGCTCATCAGCGACTCTACACTCAAGTTGCTGCTGATGGAGCTGGAACTAGTCCTACCCCCTACCCCCACCCTGCCACGGCAGCCATGGCAGAGAAACGTGAGCATAGAGGGCCCCCCGGGCAGACCTTACGAGAGGATGTACGATGGCGCAGATAGGCAGCTGCCAACTGACTACATAGGATGTCTCTATAGTAGTTCAGTATGCCCTCCCTCTTAGCGGGGGTAAAAAAGGCCCCCATTTTGGACCAGTAGTGAGGGTCCAACAAGGAGGAGAGCCAGAAGTCATCCCTATGCTGAATGGTGACAAATCAGCTGTCACTACGCAAGCAGATGAGCATGCATCGGGCCATCTGTACAAGTGACTCGGAGGGACTCCCTGCCTCCATCTCCACTGCATACTGCCACGGTGTGTCCGGGTCCTCTGCCTCGTCTTCCTCATCGCCCTGTAGCTCCTCCGGCTGCTCCTGCTCTCCTGTCACCTGTGTAGAAAAACCTCCCATTTTGCTACACATTGCTTGTGCTCCAATGTCTTCTTCCTCCTCGTTCTCCAGTTCAGCCCCCACAGGGCTCATGTGGCCGTGAGATGTAGGCACCACGTCTCCAGTCCCATAACCAGCCATTGTTACCAGCATCTGTTCCAGGGCATGAAGCAGTGGAATGAAGTTGTTCATCCCGTAGTCCTGGCGACTGACAAAAAACGTGGCCTCCTCAAAGGGCCTGAGCAAATGGCAGGTGTCACACATGAGCTGTCACTGGCTGACATCGAAGTTACACAGGGGAGTACCTCTGTCCGCCTGTATCATCACTAAATCATTTATGGCCTTTCTCTTTTCGTATAGTTGGTCCAACATATGGAGGGTGGAATTCCAACGGGTGAAAACGTCACATATCAGCCTATGTTGGGAGACGCCGTTCTGTCGCTGCGGCACAAGGAGGGTGTGCTTTGCAGCGTACGAGTGGCTATAGTGCATGCAAAGTTTCCTGGCCATTTTTAGGATGTCTTGCAGATGGGTGGAATACTTCAGGAACCGCTTGACAACCAGATTGAACACGTGTGCCATGCAGGACACGTGGCTCAGCCCTCCTTGATGCAGCGCTGTCACCATGTTCTTCCCGTTGTCAGTCACCAGCGGTTCCGATTTTGAGTTGTCGCAGAGAAAGCTAGGATTGGATTTCTTGATGGACACGGAGCAGTTCCTTACCTGTTTGACACCGCTCGCCCAGGAAAACGAGGTGCAGAACAGCGCGACACCGCCATGCCCTGCACATGTGTTATGCTGGAGGGGCACTGTGAATTGTCCCTGTAGTGGAGGCTGAGGACATGGTGGAGGATGAGAAGACAGAAGCGGACATTGTCGCAGTACCAACAGCATGAGAACGTGAAAGTGGAAGCAGGCGTCACCTGTCCAAGTTGCTGGTGTCGCTGTGCAGAAACCACATTCACCCAGTGGGACGTAAAGGACATGTATTGTCCCTGACCGTAGTTACAGCTCCACACATCGGCGCTGCCGTGACAGACACCGACAGGCTCAAGGACTGGCCCACCTTCTGTTCTACATACGTGTGCAGGGCTGGTACTGCCTTTTTGGCAAAGAAATGACGGTTTGGGACTCTCCACCTCGGCTCGGCACAAGCCATCAGTTCTCTGAAAAGTACAGAGTCCACCGCTTGGAAAGGGAAGGACTGCCCCACCAGCAACTTGGACAGTAGCACGTTCAGCTTCTGCGCCGTTGGATGAGTGCACACATATTGCTGTCTCTTGGCAATTGCTTCTGTGATCGATTGCTTGCGGAATGACTGACTAGGAGGAGCATCAGGACAAGCAGATGATGGGAAGGACAGACAGCTTCCTTCGGCTGAGGTGGTGAAGCCTTTACTGACTGAAATCGGGTACGTGCCACTGGGTGATGCAGCGGTTGCTGCGGCATGCTGGACCACCACATCGGAGCCATGGTTCTCCCAGGCCACTTTATGGTGATGCTACATATGTTGACACAGGGCCATGGTGACCACAAATTCTACAAATGGCCATGTTTACCTCCTCCGGCACCATAACAAAAAACTGCCAAACCACCTAGTATATGATTTTACCCTTCACACTTCGCACTGACTGACTGCTACTGCCTCTGCTTCCATGAACGCGTGCACAACTACTTTCCGGGCAGGTAGTCTCCTGGGTAGCGAGTGGTCTACCCCGGGCATGTTTGGCTCCCGAACCTCCCACTGCTGCCACCCTTCTGACTCCTGGCCACGCTAGCGACTTGCTGGCTCAGTCGCTGCCTCACTGGCAAGCTGCCACACTCTTCTCCCGATGATGATAAAGCCTCTTTATTACCCAGCTCCCATTTGCGATCAACTACATCATCATCATCGAGTGCTGTCTGCATGTCACTGATGTCCTCCTTAACAGTCTCTGGGTCAAGAGCCTGACCACTCACAACACCAGCTCACGTGCCACTCTCCTCATCACTTCTAGCCTGCCTAGTGGAGGAAGCAGAGGATGTCTCCTCCAGATTGTGGCTGGGCAGTAGCTGCTGACTGTCCTCTAGTAGCTCATCCTTGGTGTATAGTGATGCTGAGCCCACAGCATATAATACTTCTCTGTCTGAGGGAACAGAAAAGGACAGGAGCAGGTTGAGGACAGGTGAGGGCACAGGGTCTGCTCCCGGGCTATGCCAACTAAAGGTTGGGTCTGACGAACCCACCGACTCTTGGCTGAGGGTTGTCACGCTTTGGTGTGGGAGGGAAACACCACACCGAGCATAGGAGGGAAGAGGGACACAGAATCAGGCCTGAGAACTATGGAAGGAAAATGGACACCTCCTAATGAAAACCCTAACCAAAATCCTGACTGACTACCAGTATGAACAGACCCCAAAGGTAGGTGAGTTCATAGGCAAGAATATCTAGAGTCCCATCTAGTCCTATAGGACCTTGGTACTAATGGCAGGGACGAGACTACCTGTTCCTCATAAAGGAAGGACAAACAGAAGACTCCCTCAGGCCTAATACAAATGACAGGGAAATGTAACACACAGAACCCAAACTAAATAAAAGGAAAGAATGAACTTCAAAGGGGCTATGGAAGCACCAGGAACTCAGCCGAGATCCAACCACCAGCAATCCACAGGTCCAACAGAAAATATAATCCAATACTGATGCGAAGAAAGTGAACAGCGGCACTGTCACAACCAGGCAGCTGAGAAGCTCTGACAGAGGCCTTTCAGAACCTCCTCCTTGAGTTTTCTTTGTTGTGCTGTTCAGTTCCTCATCTCGTTAGCCTCTCTCAGCTGTCATGGAGTTGGACTGATTGCATCCCTTTAAATTCCGCCCCATAATGCATTACTGGGCGGCTTATACTACTTCCTGGAGTGTGTGTGCATGCTGATCTTGTTTTCCAGTCTGCTACAAAGTTAAGTGCTGAACATTTATCTGTTATTTTCTGTTTGCTGGATCCCAGGTGACCCTGACTCCCTCCGTGTCTGGTGTAGGGAGCCGGTGGTCGTGTCCCCTCACTATTGTAGGGTGTTCAGGGGTTATATAGTCGAGGTACGTGGATATGCAACCATCCACCTCTGGGATCTTTGCATAGGCTGAGCAGCCAGGGAAAGTCTCAGGTCTTGTGCAGGGGTCTCCCTTTTGGTTCCTTAGCTTTGGATCCACTCAGTCATACATGCATGTTGCTTTGTCTTGTTTCCTGTACACCGTCCGTGACATTATAAGCCGCCAAAACCATCTCAAGCATGGATCCGGTTTCACTTTTGGCTGAACGCCTTCAGGGTCTTTCATTGGAGGTAGCTGATCTCCGTAAGACTTTTTCTCAGCTTCAAGTGACCGGTTCAGCTTGCGTTCATGGAGTTTGTTCTGAGCCTAAGATCTCGCTCCCGGATACGTTTTCCGGGGGGTAGTGAGAATTTTGTGCGTTTTAGAGAGGCTTGCAAACTCCATTTTCGCCTTCTTCCCCATTCCTCTGGTGATGAGGAACGGAGGGTGGGGATCATTATATCGCTGCTCAGGGGTAACGCTCAGTCCTGGGCCTTTTCGCTGCCGGAGGGGGCACGGCCTCTCCGTTCAGTGGATGAATTCTTTTTAGCCCTGGGTCAGATATATGATGATCCGGATCGTATTGCTCTGGCTGAGTCTAGACTACGTCTGTTATGCCAGGGTAAATAATCCGCAGAGATATACTGCTCAGAACTTCGGAGATGGGCAGTTGATACTGGTTGGAATGATGCTGCACTCCGAAGTCAATTTTGCCATGGTCTTTCAGAGGGATTGAAAGATGCATTTGCCTTTCATGAGAGGCCTATTTCTTTGGACTCTGCTATGTCTCAGGCCGTTCGTATTGACAGGCGTCTTAGAGAGAGAGGAGAGATGTCCCCTTCCTGTCATACTCAGTCCCAGGACAGTCCAGCGGTCCCATTCTGTGCGCAGGGGTGTCAGTCGCCGTCAGCCCCTTCTGAGCAGGAGCCCATGCAGCTGGGGTTGATTGCTTCTGACAATAGAAGATTCAGCCCGCATGGGAAGGTTTGTTTTTGTTGTGGAGGTATAAATCATTTGGCAAATATTTGTCCCAATAGGAGATTCAGGCAGTTTTCTGGGAGTAATAAAGAAACAAACAGGAAAAAATCTTTTAAAAATGTTCCGTCTGTTACTATTGGCAGGGTTGAGGCGGAAATTGAAGGTTTTCCGTTTGCTTGTAGTTCCCGTTTTGTCCTGCCGGCTAGGGTGGCGCTAGAGAGCAAGAACATTTTTTGTGAGATTTTTGTGGATAGTGGAGCAGCGGTCAATCTCATTGATAATCAATTTGCGATAACTCATGGTTTCCAGGTGCGCACTTTGGGAAAGGATATTCCTGTTTTTGCTATTGATTCCGCTCCACTTTCTCAGAAATCATTAAAGGGCATAGTTCACAATATCCGTTTAATTGTGAGTGATGCTCATGTTGAGGATGTGTCATGTTTCGTCCTTAGCGGTTTGCCTACTCCTCTGGTGTTGGGGCTGCCCTGGCTCACTAAGCATAACCCCACCATTGTTGGCAAGCGAGGCAAATAAATGGTTGGAGTGACTTTTGCAGAGAGAATTGCCTCACGACATCTGTTTCTGAGGTTGCTACTAAGACTGTACCATCTTTTCTCTCTGAATTTTCGGATGTGTTTTCTGAGAGTGGAGTTCAGGATTTGCCCCCGCACAGGGAGTACGATTGCCCTATTAATCTCATCCCAGGCGCCAAGCTGCCTAAATCTCGTTTATACAATCTTTCCCAACCTGAAAGGGTCGCTATGCGTGCTTATATCTCTAAGAGTCTGAGAAAAGGACACATACGACCCTCGAAGTCACCTGTTGCCGCTGGTTTTTTCTTTGTTAAGAAAAAAGATGGTTCTTTAAGACCTTGTCTGGATTTCAGGGAGCTGAACAGTATCACAATTCGTGACCCTTATCCGCTTCCTCTGATCCCGGACCTGTTTAACCAGGTTGTTGGGGCTAAAGTCTTTTCCAAATTAGATCTAAGAGGGGCATACAACCTGGTCAGGGTCAGAGAAGGGGACGAATGGAAGACGGCCTTCAATACCCCTGAGTAGGGATGAGCGAACTCGAACTGTATAGTTCGGGTTCGTACCGAATTTTGGGGTGTCCGTGACACGGACCCGAACCCGGACATTTTCGTAAAAGTCCGGGTTCGGGTTCGGTGTTCGTCGCTTTCTTCGCGCTTTTGTGACGCTTTCTTGGCGCTTTTTGAAAGGCTGCAAAGCAGCCAATCAACAAGCGTCATACTACTTGCCCCAAGAGGCCATCACAGCCAGGCCTACTATTGGCATGGCTGTGATTGGCCAGAGCACCATGTGACCCAGCCTCTATTTAAGCTGGAGTCACATAGCGCCGCCCGTCACTCTGCTCTGATTAGCGTAGGGAGAGGTTGCGGCTGCGACAGTAGGGCGAGATTAGGCAGATTAACTCCTCCAAAGGACTTGATTAACTGATCGATCTGCAGCTGTGGATCATTGAGCTGCTGATCCTCAATTGCTCACTGTTTTTAGGCTGCCCAGACCGTTTGTCAGTCACATTTTTCTGGGGTGATCGGCGGCCATTTTGTGTCTTGTGGTGCGCCAGCACAAGCTGCGACCAAGTGCATTTAACCAACAATGGTGTGGTTGTTTTTTGGCTAAAGCCTACATCAGGGTGAAGCTGTCACACCAAGTGCATTTAACCAGCAATAGTCTGTTTATTTTTTGGCCATATACTACATCAGGGGCAAGCTGCGCCCGTCACCAAGTGCATTTAACCAGCAATAGTCTGTTCATTTTTTGGCCATATACTACATCAGGGGCAAGCTGCGCCTGTCACCAAGTGCATTTAACCCTCAATGGTGTGGTTGTTTTTTGGCTAAAGCCTACATCAGGGTGAAGCTATCACACCAAGTGCATTTAACCAGCAATAGTCTGTTCATTTTTTGGCCATATACTACATCAGGGGCAAGCTGCGCCCGTCACCAAGTGCATTTAACCCTCAGTAGTGTGGTTGGTCAAGCTGTGACACCAAGTGCATTTAACCAGCAATAGTCTGTTCATTTTTTGGCCATATACTACATCAGGGGCAAGCTGCGCCCGTCACCAAGTGCATTTAACCAGCAATAGTGTGGTTATTTTTTGGCCATATCCCAGTCTAATTATGTCACTAAATCCATACCGGTCACCCAGCGCCTAAATACTAGGCCTCAAATTTATATCCCGCTAAATCTCTCGTTACCGCTGTCCTGTTGTGGCTGGGAAAGTTATTTAGTGTCCGTCAAAGCACATTTTTTGTTCTGGGTTGAAATACAATTCCCAATTTAGCAATTTCCTAATTTAGTGGTTTCTGCTGTATCAGAGCTATTTGAAATCTATCCCTAAAAGGGTATATAATATTCAAGGTGCACATAGGGTCATTCAGAATAACTTCACACACACGCTACTGTGCATATCCCAGTCTAATTCTGTCAGTAAATCTATACCTGTCACCCAGCGCCTAAATACTAGGCCTCAAATTTATATTCAGCTGAATTTGAATACAATACATTGGGCCAAATAATATTTTTGTTGTTGTGGTGAACGATAACAATGAGGAAAACATCTAGTAAGGGACGCGGACGCGGACATGGTCGTGGTGGTGTTAGTGGACCCTCTGGTGCTGGGAGAGGACGTGGCCGTTCTGCCACAGCCACACGTCCTAGTTAACCAACTACCTCAGGTCCCAGTAGCCGCCAGAATTTACAGCGATATATGGTGGGGCCCAATGCCGTTCTAAGGATGGTAAGGCCTGAGCAGGTACAGGCATTAGTCAATTGGGTGGCCGACAGTGGATCCAGCACGTTCACATTATCTCCCACCCAGTCTTCTGCAGAAAGCGCACAGATGGCGCCTGAAAACCAAGCCCATCAGTCTGTCACATCACCCCCATGCATACCAGGGAAACTGTCTCAGCCTCAAGTTATGCAGCAGTCTCTTATGCTGTTTGAAGACTCCGCTGGCAGGGTTTCCCAAGGGCATCCACCCAGCCCTTCCCCAGCGGTGGAAGACATAGAATGCACTGACGCACAACCACTTATGTTTCCTGATGATGAGGACATGGGAATACCACCTCAGCAAGTCTCTGATGATGACGAAACACAGGTGCCAACTGCTGCGTCTTTCTGCAGTGTGCAGACTGAACAGGAGGTCAGGGATCAAGACTGGGTGGAAGACGATGCAGGGGACGATGAGGTCCTAGACCCCACATGGAATGAAGGTCGTGCCACTGACTTTCACAGTTCGGAGGAAGAGGCAGTGGTGAGACCGAGCCAACAGCATAGCAAAAGAGGGAGCAGTGGGCAAAAGCAGAACACCCGCCGCCAAGAGACTCCGCCTGCTACTGACCGCCGCCATCTGGGACCGAGCACCCCAAAGGCAGCTTCAAGGAGTTCCCTGGCATGGCACTTCTTCAAACAATGTGCTGACGACAAGACCCGAGTGGTTTGCACGCTGTGCCATCAGAGCCTGAAGCGAGGCATTAACGTTCTGAACCTTAGCACAACCTGCATGACCAGGCACCTGCATGCAAAGCATGGACTGCAGTGGAGTAAACACCTTAAAACCAAGGAAGTCACTCAGGCTCCCCCTGCTACCTCTTCTGCTGCTGCCGCCTCGGCCTCTTCTGCCGCTGCCGCCTCGGCCTCTTCTGCCGCTGCCGCCTCGGCCTCTTCTGCTGCTGCCGCCTCGGCCTCTTCTGCTGCTGCCGCCTCGGCCTCTTCCTGCGCCTCTGGAGGAACGTTGGCACCTGCCGCCCAGCAAACAGGGGATGTGCCACCAACACCACCACCACCTCCGTCACCAAGCATCTCCACCATGTCACACGACAGCGTTCAGCTCTCCATCTCACAAACATTTGAGAGAAAGCGTAAATTCCCACCTAGCCACCCTCGATCCCTGGCCCTGAATGCCAGCATTTCTAAACTACTGGCCTATGAAATGCTGTCATTCAGGCTGGTGGACACAGACAGCTTCAAACAGCTCATGTCGCTTGCTGTCCCACAGTATGTTGTTCCCAGCCGCCACTACTTCTCCAAGAAAGCCGTGCCTTCCCTGCACAACCAAGTATCCGATAAAATCAAGTGTGCACTGCGCAACGCCATCTGTAGCAAGGTCCACCTAACCACAGATACGTGGACCAGTAAGCACGGCCAGGGACGCTATATCTCCCTAACTGCACACTGGGTAAATGTAGTGGCAGCTGGGCCCCAGGCGGAGAGCTGTTTGGCGCACGTCCTTCCGCCGCCAAGGATCACAGGGCAACATTCTTTGCCTCCTTTTGCCACCTCCTGCTACCCGGCTTCCTCCTCCTCTTCTTCCACCTGCTCATCCAGTCAGCCACACACCTTCACCACCAAATTCAGCACAGCCCGGGGTAAACGTCAGCAGGCCATTCTGAAACTCATATGTTTGGGGGACAGGCCCCACACCGCACAGGAGTTGTGGCGGGGTATAGAACAACAGACCGACGAGTGGTTGCTGCCGGTGAGCCTCAAGCCCGGCCTGGTGGTGTGTGATAATGGGCGAAATCTCATTGCAGCTCTGGGACTAGCCAATTTGACGCACATCCCTTGCTTGGCGCATGTGCTGAATTTGGTGGTGCAGAAGTTCATACACAACTACCCCGACATGTCAGAGCTGCTGCATAAAGTGCGGGCCGTCTGTTCGCGCTTCCGGCGTTCACATCCTGCCGCTGCTCGCCTGTCTGCGCTACAGCGTAACTTCGGCCTTCTCGCTCACCGCCTCATATGCGATGTGCCCACCAGGTGGAACTCCACCTTGCACATGCTGGACAGACTGTGCGAGCAGCAGCAGGCCATAGTGGAGTTTCAGCTGCAGCACGCACGGGTCAGTCGCACTACAGAACAGCACCACTTCACCACCAATGACTGGGCCTCCATGCGAGACCTGTGTGCCCTGTTGCGCTGTTTCGAGTACTCCACCAACATGGCCAGTGGCGATGACGCCGTTATCAGCGTTACAATACCACTTCTATGTCTCCTTGAGAAAACACTTAGGGCGATGATGCAAGAGGAGGTGGCCCAGGAGGAGGAGGAGGAGGAGGAGGAAGAGGGGTCATTTTTAGCACTTTCAGGCCAGTCTCTTTGAAGTGACTCAGAGGGAGGTTTTTGGCAACAGCAGAGGCCAGGTACAAATGTGGCCAGCCAGGGCCCACTACTGGAGGACGAGGAGGACGAGGATGAGGAGGAGGTGGAGGAGGATGAGGATGAAGCATGGTCACAGCGGGGTGGCACCCAACGCAGCTCGGGTCCATCACTGGTGCGTGGCTGGGGTGAAAGGCAGGACGATGACGATACGCCTCCCACAGAGGACAGCTTGTCCTTACCCCTGGGCAGCCTGGCACACATGAGCGACTACATGCTGCAGTGCCTGCGCAACGACAGCAGAGTTGCCCACATTTTAACCTGTGCGGACTACTGGGTTGCCACCCTGCTGGATCCACGCTACAAAGACAATGTGCCCACCTTACTTCCTGCACTGGAGTGTGATAGGAAGATGCGCGAGTACAAGCGCACGTTGATAGACGCGCTACTGAGAGCATTCCCAAATGTCACAGGGGAACAAGTGGAAGCCCAAGGCCAAGGCAGAGGAGGAGCAAGAGGTCGCCAAGGCAGCTGTGTCACGGCCAGCTCCTCTGAGGGCAGGGTTAGAATGGCAGAGATGTGGAAAACTTTTGTCAACACGCCACAGCTAACTGCACCACCACCTGATACGCAACGTGTTAGCAGGAGGCAACATTTCACTAACATGGTGGAACAGTACGTGTGCACACCCCTCCACGTACTGACTGATGGTTCGGCCCCATTCAACTTCTGGGTCTCTAAATTGTCCACGTGGCCAGAGCTAGCCTTTTATGCCTTGGAGGTGCTGGCCTGCCCGGCGGCCAGCGTTTTGTCTGAACGTGTATTCAGCACGGCAGGGGGCGTCATTACAGACAAACGCAGCCGCCTGTCTACAGCCAATGTGGACAAGCTGACGTTCATAAAAATGAACCAGGCATGGATCCCACAGGACCTGTCCGTCCCTTGTCCAGATTAGACATTAACTACCTCCCCATAACCATATATTATTGGACTCCAGGGCACTTCCTCATTCAATCCTATTTTTATTTTCATTTTACCATTATATTGCGAGGCTACCCAAAGTTGAATGAACCTCTCCTCTGCCTGGGTGCCGGGGCCTAAATATATGCCAATGGACTGTTCCAATGTTGGGTGACGTGAAGCCTGATTCTCTGCTATGACATGCAGAATGATTCTCTGCTGACATGAAGCCAGATTGTCTGTTACGGGACCTCTCTCCTCTGCCTGGGTGCTGGGCCTAAATTTATGAAAATGGACTCTTACAGTGGTGGGTGACGTGAAGCCTGATTCTCTGCTATGACATGAAGACTGATTCTCTGCTGACATGAAGCCAGATCCTCTGTTACGGGACCTCTCTCCTCTGCCTGTGTGCTGGGCCTAAATATATGCCAATGGACTGTTGCAGTGGTGGCTGACGTGAAGCCTGATTCTCTGCTATGACATGCAGACTGATTCTCTGCTGACATGAAGCCAGATTGTCTGTTACGGGACCTCTCTCCTCTGCCTGGGTGCTGGGCCTAAATATATGCCAATGGACTGTTGCAGTGGTGGCTGACGTGAAGCCTCATTCTCTGCTATGACATGCAGACTAATTCTCTGCTGACATGAAGCCAGATCCTCTGTTACGGGACCTCTCTCCTCTGCCTGGGTGCTGGGCCTAAATTTATGAAAATGGACTCTTACAGTGGTGGGTGACGTGAAGCCTGATTCTCTGCTATGACATGAAGACTGATTCTCTGCTGACATGAAGCCAGATTGTCTGTTACGAGACCTCTCTCCTCTGCCTGGGTGCTGGGCCTAAATTTATGACAATGGACTGTTGCAGTGGTGGGTGACGTGAAGCCTGATTCTCTGCTATGACATGCAGACTGATTCTCTGCTGACATGAAGCCAGATTGTCTGTTACGGGACCTCTCTCCTCTGCCTGGGTGCTGGGCCTAAATATATGCCAATGGACTGTTGCAGTGGTGGCTGACGTGAAGCCTCATTCTCTGCTATGACATGCAGACTAATTCTCTGCTGACATGAAGCCAGATCCTCTGTTACGGGACCTCTCTCCTCTGCCTGGGTGCTGGGCCTAAATTTATGAAAATGGACTCTTACAGTGGTGGGTGACGTGAAGCCTGATTCTCTGCTATGACATGAAGACTGATTCTCTGCTGACATGAAGCCAGATTGTCTGTTACGGGACCTCCCTCCTCTGCCTGGGTGCTGGGCCTAAATATATGCCAATGGACTGTTGCAGTGGTGGCTGACGTGAAGCCTGATTCTCTGCTATGACATGCAGACTAATTCTCTGCTGACATGAAGCCAGATTCTCTGTTACGGGACCTCTCTCCTCTGCCTGGGTTCCGGGGCCTAAATATCTGAGAATGGACTGTTCCAGTGGTGGGTGACGGGAAGCCAGATTCTCTGCTATGGGACCTCTCTCCAATTGATTTTGGTTAATTTTTATTTATTTAATTTTTATTTTAATTCATTTCCCTATCCACATTTGTTTGCAGGAGATTTACCTACATGTTGCTGCCTTTTGCAGCCCTCTAGCCCTTTCCTGGGCTGTTTTACAGCCTTTTTAGTGCCAAAAAGTTTGGGTCCCCATTGACTTCAATGGGGTTCGGGTTCGGGACGAAGTTCGGATCGGGTTCGGATCCCGAACCCGAACATTTTCGGGAAGTTCGGCCGAACTTCTCGAACCCGAACATCCAGGTGTTCGCTCAACTCTACCCCTGAGGGCATTTTGAGAATTTGGTTATGCCTTTTGGTTTGATGAATGCCCCAGCCGTTTTTCAGCATTTCGTGAACAGCATTTTTTATCATTTGATTGGAAAATTTGTATTAGTGTATTTGGATGACATTTTGATTTTTTCTCCTGATTTCAAAACTCATAAGGAACACTTACGTCAGGTCTTGCTCATCCTGCGGGAGAATAAATTATATGCGAAACTGGAAAAATGTGTGTTTGCGGTTCCAGAAATTCAATTTCTGGGGTTTCTTCTCTCCGCTTCTGGTTTTCGCATGGACCCCGAGAAGGTCCGCGCTGTGCTTTATTGGGAGCTTCCTGAGAATCAGAAGGCACTGATGCGGTTTTTGGGCTTTGCCAATTATTACAGGAAGTTTATTTTGAATTATTCCTCTATTGTTAAACCACTCACTGATATGACCAGAAAGGGGGTAGATTTTTCTTCTTGGTCAGTAGAGGCGCATAAGGCTTTTTCTAATATCAAGGAGAGTTTTGCTTCCGCTCCTATCTTGGTGCAACCTGATATTTCTTTACCCTTCATAGTCGAGGTTGATGCTTCTGAGGTGGGTGTGGGGGCGGTCTTGTCTCAGGGTTCCTCTCCTGCCAAATGGCGACCGTGTGCCTTTTTCTCGAAAAAACTCTCCTCCGCAGAGAGAAATTACGATGTGGGAGATAGAGAATTGTTGGCCATCAAGTTGGCTTTTGAGGAATGGCGCCATTGGCTAGAGGGAGCCAGACACCCTATTACCGTATTTACTGACCATAAAAATCTGGCCTACTTGGAGTCAGCCAAGCGTCTGAACCCGAGACAGGCCAGATGGTCTTTGTTCTTTTCTAGGTTTAATTTTGTGGTCACGTTCCGCCCTGGAGTTAAGAATGTGAAGGCAGATGCCCTGTCACGTTGTTTTCCGGGAGGCGGGAATTTTGAAGACCCGGGTCCCATTTTGGCTGAAGGTGTGGTGGTCTCTGCTCTCTTTTCTGAATTGGAGGCAGAGGTGCAGGCAGCCCAGTCATTGGCTCCTGATCTTTGTCCTCCTGGGAGGTTGTTTGTGCCTCTCGCTTTAAGACACAAGATTTTTAAGGAACACCACGATACGGTCCTTGCTGGGCACCCGGGGGCAAGAGCCACAGTGGATCTCATCGCTCGGAGATTCTGGTGGCCTGCGCTTCGTAAGTCGGTTGAGGGTTTTGTGGCAGCCTGCGAGACTTGCGCTCGTGCCAAAGTCCCTCATTCACTGGCCATCAGGTCCTCTCCTTCCCTTACCCATTCCTTCCCGTCCTTGGACACATCTGTCCATGGACTTTATAACGGACCTGCCTCGTTCCTCGGGGAAGACTGTGATTCTGGTGGTGGTGGACCGTTTTAGCAAAATGGTGCATTTCATCCCTTTTCCTGGTTTGCCCAATGCTAAGACGCTGGCGCAGGCATTTATTGATCACATTGTCAAATTGCACGGTATTCCTTCAGACATAGTCTCTGATAGGGGCACACAGTTTGTTTCCAGATTCTGGAAGGCTTTCTGTTCTCGCTTGGGGTTTCGGTTGTCATTCTCTTCTGCTTTCCACCCGCAGTCGAATGGCCAGACAGAGCGCGTCAATCAGAATCTGGAGACATATCTGCGCTGTTTTGTGGCGGAGAATCAGGAGGATTGGTGTTCTTTTTTGTCCCTTGCTGAGTTTGCTTTAAATAACCGTCGTCAGGAGTCCTCTGATAAGTCACCATTTTTTGGTGCATATGGGTTTCATCCGCAGTTTGGGACTTTCTCGGGAGAGGGTCTTCTGGTTTACCTGATGAGGACAGATTCTCCTCGTCTTTGTCATCTATTTGGCAAAAGATTCAGGATAATCTAAAGAGCATGAGTGAGAGATATAAGCGTGTGGCAGATAAGAGACGTGTGCTTGGTCCGGACCTGAATGTTGGTGATCTGGTGTGGTTGTCTACCAAGAATATCAAATTGAAGGTTCCCTCCTGGAAGTTGGGTCCTAGGTTTATTGGGCCTTACAAAATCCTGTCTGTCATCAATCCTGTTGCCTACCGTCTTGATCTTCCTCAGACTTGGAAGATCCATAATGTTTTTCATAAGTCCTTATTGAAACCTTATGTTCAACCCATTGTACCCTCGCCTTTGCCTCCTCCTCCGATTATGGTTGATTGGAATCTTGAATTTCAGGTCTCTAGGATTGTGGATTCTCGTCTTGTCCACGGTTCTCTTCAGTACCTTGTTCATTGGGAGGGTTATGGTCCTGAGGAGAGGATGTGGGTCCCAGTGACCTACATTAAGGCCTCTCGTCTCATCAGGGCTTTCCATAGGTCCCATCCTGAGAAGGTGGGCTCTGAGTGTCCGGAGTCCACTCGTAGAGGGAGGGGTACTGTCACAACCAGACAGCTGAGAAGCTCTGACAGAGGCCTTTCAGAACCTCCCGCTTGAGTTCTCTTTGTTGTGCTGTTCAGTTCCTCATCTCGTTAGCCTCTCTCAGCTGTCATGGAGTTGGACTGATTGCATCCCTTTAAATTCCGCCCCATAATGCATTACTGGGCGGCTTATACTACTTCCTGGAGTGTGTGTGCATGCTGATCTTGTTTTCCAGTCTGCTACAAAGTTAAGTGCTGAACATTTATCTGTTATTTTCTGTTTGCTGGATCCCAGGTGACCCTGACTCCCTCCGTGTCTGGTGTAGGGAGCCGGTGGTCGTGTCCCCTCACTATTGTAGGGTGTTCAGGGGTTATATAGTCGAGGTACGTGGATATGCAACCATCCACCTCTGGGATCTTTGCATAGGCTGAGCAGCCAGGGAAAGTCTCAGGTCTTGTGCAGGGGTCTCCCTTTTGGTTCCTTAGCTTTGGATCCACTCAGTCATACATGCATGTTGCTTTGTCTTGTTTCCTGTACACCGTCCGTGACAGGCACTCACCCATATGCGATCAAAAGCGGCAGCTTTATTCAAAGTGAAGTAAGGCAGGGGGCGGACAATTCAAGAGCAGGCATCAAACAGCGGCGGCCGTTTCGCGCTACATGCGCTTCATCAGGCTGTGCGTCAATGCGTGCTTGCGCCAGCATTCCTTTTAAACTCTGGTGCGGGCTGTCATCAGAGAAATGGACAAATCAGTCCGCACCCGTGCCAAAGGGGATGTGTTCAACATATAAAAACAATGAACAAGCAACTGATTAGGGACAAGTACAGATACAGAAAACACACATAAATAAACATGATTCTAGGAATCTTTTCACAGGAACGGGCTATGGTCATTTCTGTCATTTAATCCCAGTTCTCCCAGGGCTTGTGTACGTACAATCCACCTAGCTTCCCTCTGCAGGAGGAGGCGATGTCTACCCCCCCCTGCAGAGGAGCAGGTACGGTCTCTAAACCGGAGAATGAAATACAGCTAATGTCGCCACCATGAGCCTCTCTGACATGCTGAATAAACCCCGGACACCCCTTCCCTGTTCTGACCGAGTTCAAGTGTTCCCTAAATCTTTCAAAGAGACACCTTATGGTCTTACCAATATAAAATCGTCCGCAGGGGCACAGTAGTACATACACCACATACAGTCATGTGAAAAAATTAGGACACCCGTTGAAAGCATGTGGTTTTTTGTAACATTTTTAATAAAAGGTTATTTCATCTCCGTTTCAACAATACAGAGAGATTAAAGTAATCCGACTAAACAAAGAAAACTGAAGAAAAGTCTTTTCAAGATCTTCTGTAAATGTCATTCTACAAAAATGCCTATTCTAACTGAGGAAAAAGATAGGACACCCTTGCCCCTAATAGCGAGTGTTACCTCCTTTGGCTGAAATAACTGCAGTGAGACGGTTCTTGTAGCCATCTACCAGTCTTCGACATCGGTCTGAGGAAATTTTACCCCACTCCTCAATGCAGAACTTTTTCAGCTGTGAGATGTTTGAGGGGTTTCTTGCACGTACAGCCCTTTTCAAGTCACCCCACAGCATCTCAATGGGATTCAAATCTGGACTTTGACTTGGCCATTCCAGGACTCTCCATTTCTTCTTTTTCAGCCAATCTTTGGTTGATTTACTAGTATGTTTTGGGTCATTGTCATGTTGCATGGTTCAGTTCCGCTTCAGCTTTAATTTTCTAACTGATGGTCTCACATGTTCTTCAAGCACCTTCTGATACACAGTAGAATTCATCGTGGATTCTATGATGGTGAGCTGACCAGGTCCTGCTGCAGCAAAGCAGCCCCAAACCATGACACTTCCACCTCCATGCTTCACAGTTGGTGTGAGGTTCTTTTCTTGGAATGCTGTGTTTGGTTTACGCCAAACATGTCCTCTGCTGTTGTGTCCAAATAATTCAATTTTGGACTCATCTGTCCAAAGAACATTATTCCAGAAGTCCTGGTCTTTGTCAACTTTATATCTGGCAAATGTCAGTCTGGCCTCGATGTTTCTCTTGGAAAGCAAAGGTTTCCTCCTTGCACACCTCCCATGCAAGTTAAACTTGTACAGTCTCTTTCTGATTGTAGAGGCATGTACTTCTACATCAACAGTAGCCAGAGCCTGCTGTAGTTCTCGAGATGACACTTTAGGGTTTTTGGAGACCTCTTTTAGCATCTTGCGGTCTGCTCTTGGGGTGGACTTGCTGGGGCGACCAGTCCTGGGCATGTTGGCAGTTGTTTTGAAAGCCCTCCACTTGTAGACTATCTTCCGGACAGTGGAATGGCTGATTTCAAAATCTTTTGAGATCTTTTTAAATCCCTTCCCAGACTCATAGGCTGCTACAATCTTTTTTCTGAAGTCCTCTGACAGCTCTTTTGCGCTCACCATGGTGCTCACTCTCACTTCAACAGTCAGGAGCACACCAAACTAAATGTCTGAGGTTTAAATAGGGCAAGCCTCATTCAACATGCAGAGTAACGATCTACTAATTATGTGCACCTGGTGTGATATACCTGTGTGAGATCTGAGCCAATTTAAGAGGGAATACATGTGAGGGTGTCCTATCTTTTTCCTCAGTTAGAATAGGCATTTTTGTAGAATGACATTTACAGAAGATCTTGAAAAGACTTTTCTTCAGTTTTCTTTGTTTAGTCGGATTACTTTAATCTCTCTGTATTGTTGAAACGGAGATGAAATAACCTTTTATTAAAAATGTTACAAAAAACCACATGCTTTCAAAGGGTGTCCTAATTTTTTCACATGACTGTATGTGCTCCTTGATAAAGGTGTTGACCCTGTGCTGGATCCCTGCAAATTCAATGCATTTTTTAAGGGAGTTATGGTGGCAAAATGAGCAACTACCACATCTAAAATTTCCTTTGGGTAAATTACTTTTTTTTTTTACTCGTTTTATTGCAAAGTAACATGACAAGCATGGCACATAGAAAATCACAGTGACCCTCGCAGGGGCCATACATAAAAGCAAATGCAGTGCACAGTGAAGACTACGGACATATTTGATCAACTGTGGTCGTCAGAGCACAATATGCAGAATATCAACACAGACTGTGTTGTCGAGGTACAGAAACATGCGGGTATATAACAAATATAGGCCAATACTGTGGGCCTAAGAAGGTCAGACAGAGCTGTCTCTCAAGCCCAAGTGCATGCCCATAGAGAGGCTATCGAGAACCGTCGGCCACCGGGTACCGGCTCGAGTCGTGCATGGTGAGTGAGGACGAGCACCAGGCCCCCCCATACCCTGTCAAACTTTTGCGGGCATCCCCTATGCTTGTAGACTATATTCTCCATAGATACCGCGGTGTTCACTAGGGAAAGCCATTGACCCCTGGAGGGGGGAATGTCCCCCATCCAACGCAGGGCGATTGCCTTTCTGGCCATAAACAGTGTTCTTTCCAGGAAGATCTTATGATAGTGTGACCAAGATTCTTCGTCTACTATACCTAGGATGCACATTTTGGGACACAGCTGCAGTGTTGGAGGCACCAGGGCCCTGAGAGTCTCCAGTACAGATACCCAATACTGACGGATGTATGAACAGTCCCACATCAAGTGCCAAAAGTCTGCACCCTCCACACTGCACCTGTGACACCTGGAGCTGTCCACCCTGCCCATCTTGTGAAGCCTGGTGGGAGTTAAATAGCTGTATTGCAAGATGAAGAGCTGCGTCATCCTGTTGTTTATAGAGGGAGACACTCTAGTAGGTGCCAATAAAGCCTCCTCCCACTCCTCAGAGGTCAAGGAGGGTATAAGCCCCTTCCACCTATCCTCTACAACCAGCGGGGTCACCAGCATACGGCAGTCAAGCAAGTGAGTATAGAGGGCCGACACGATCCCCCTAGGGCCTTGAGACCTCAGTATTCCCATGATGGGATACTTGGATATACTTCTACCACCGCCTGTAAACTGGGTCTGAAGCGCGTGTTGCAACTGGAGGTACCTATAAAACAGGGTGCTTGGTACTAGGAATTTGTCCTGGATTTGCGAGAATGTGAGTAGCTTACTATCCTCATATATGTCCCCCAACGCTTGAATCCCATGTCTTCTCCACTCCCCTGCCCCCTCTAATCCCAACAGGTGAGGAAACATACAGTTATCCCAGATGGGGATGTCGCAAGGGAGATCTTTATATGCATTCAGCTTGGAAGCCTGCCATGTCTGATGGGCTAGCTTGTGTAGCGGGAGAGTAGCTTTTTGTAGGCGTCCCATCCCTTCCAGCACAGGCCATAATGTAGTAACCTGAATATATTCATGCAGATAGTATTCCGCATTGGGCCTTGAGGTCTCAGTAACCCAGCTCCTCAGAAATCTCAGCTGACTGGCGATAAAATAGAGAAAGAAATCAGGCAGGGCAGCGCCACCTTGCAACTTCGACCTCTGAAGGACCGGGAGCGAGAGCTTCCTTCTAGCCTTCCCCCAGACAAAAGCAGCGACCAAGGAATGTATGCGTTTAAAGAAGCTCTGGGGAATCGGTGTACAGGCGTGAGACAATACATATAAACCTTTAGGTAACAGAACCATTTTCACCAAGTTCAGCCTGCCCATAACAGACAATGGGAGGGACTCCCATGTTTTCATTTTATCCTGAAAAAGAATTTCCAGGGGCTCGACATTCAGATCATAGGAGAGTTGCGGTGCTCTAGTGATCACCACCCCAAGATATTTGAATCTATCAACTACCGGAAGGTTATGATGGTAGTCCGCCCAGTCGTGATCCCACAGAGGCATGATGGCAGACTTACCCCAGTTTATGTGTAGTCCGGAATAACTTCCAAACAGCGCAATTACCTCAATCGCCCTTGGCAGGGACACCTCCGGACTAGACATAAATAGTATCAGGTCATCCGCGTACAGTCCTATTCTCTCCTCCCCACAGCCCATTGACACCCCTGCGTACACTGGGTCCTGCCTAATTCTGATTGCCAAGTGTTCTATCGCAATTGCAAACAATAGAGGTGAGAGCGGGCAGCCCTGCCTGGTACCCCTACGCAAAGAGATCTTTTCGGAGTGAGAGCCATTGAGCTGAATACTTGCAGAGGGGTTATTATAGAGTATAGTGATCCATTTAGTAAACTTGGGGCCAAATCCAAAGCTCCTCAGCACAGCTATCAAGCTTTGGCCGTGTCCAGAGAGGCCAAGGCCCACCTTTCCTTCCCAGCAGAGCCTATTTGCGCAACCACCTGCGTTCTCCTGATATTATCCGAAGTGGATCTTCCCGGCATAAATCCTGATTGATCAGAGTGAATCACCGAGGTTATCGCCTTATTGAGTCTGTTGGCTAATATCCTAGTCAGGATTGTATAATCCAAGTTCAGTAACGAGATTGGACGATAAGATCCACAGTCCAGCAGGTCCTTGCCAGGCTTCAAAATCAAAACAATGGAAGCATCATACATAGAATCTGGCAACGATCCGCCGGAGTGTACCGCCCCATATAACCTCACCAACCGTGGCGCCAGTACCTCCTTATACCTAGCGTACACTTCCACCGGGATGCCATCAGGACCCGGAGCCTTCCCCGAGGGGAGGTCCGAAATGGCTCTCTCCACTTCCTCCAAAGTAATGTCCTCTTCCATAATACCCCTATCCAGATCGCTAAGTCGGGGATAGGTGACCTCAGTGAGGTACGCCTCCAGGTCCTGCTCGGTATAGTTTGCCGCAGACTTATATAGGTCCGCATAGAAAGCGTGAAGACATTTTAATATATCACAAACCGTTTCCACTATGCGACCATCAGTCTCCCTAAGACGGAGTACTGGTGGAGCCATAGTGTTAGCCCGCGCTATATGGGCCAGCAACTTCCCTGCCTGATTGCCCGCCTCAAACGCCTGCTGCTTAAGGAAAAAGAGTTTCCTTTTGCTCTTCTCCTCCAAATGCATGGTATATTGTCTACCTTTGGTCATCCACTCCCCACTATGTTCTTCCGTGGGGGACTCAACAAATATCCTCTCTGCTTCCTTACAGCTCGCAAGTAATTCTTCCTCTTTACGCTGCGCTTCCCTCTTGACATATGAAATGGAAGACTTAAGGCAACCTCTGAGGTACGCCTTCAGTGTCTCCCAAAGTAGTAAGGGATCAGTGGAGGCATCCTGGGCTTCAAAGAACACCTTTAGCTGATCAGGAACCCTGTCCGATGGGCCAAATAGAGTGAGCCAGAAAGGGTGGATGCGCAGTTTACTGCCTATTCCGGGAGAGTTAGAGGGTTCCAGCTCAGCCAATACCGGAGCATGATCGGAGGGGCCTTGCGGTCCATACCGGATGTCTACCAAATCAGTGTAGGCTGTGGGATTGCCGAATAGGTAATCAATTCTAGAGAGGGCGCCCCGAGAGGGCGTGAAACAGGAGTATTCTCTGAGATTCGGGTTCCTAACCCTCCACATGTCTATCCACCCCATCTCCTGAGAAATCCTAGCAAGGGGCGTATCTTCACTACCCGTCCCCAGGCGATCAGACCTGCTTCTAAATCTGTCCATGTCCTCGCTCATGACCTGATTAAAGTCCCCCATACATAATAATCGAGCATTGGGATAGTGAGTTACAAAGCCCACAACTGACTGCAATAGAGAGACAGAGGCAGGGGGTGAGTTATACAGGTTGACGATCACATATGGGACACAGTCGACATGAGCAAATAAGAAAATGTATTGACCTCCTGGGTCAATCATGGAGTGGTGAATCTCACATCTCAAGCTCCTATGGAACAAGAGCGTCACTCCCCTAGAATGCGTGCTACCATAGGCGTTAAACAGATGCTGGGCCCAGGGTTTTTTAAGCCTATGTCCCGTTTCCGGGGTGAGATGGGTCTCCTGAAGTCCTAGAATGTGAGGACTAAAAGACCGTATCTGAGAGAACACTGCAATCCTCTTCTTTGGGTCTCCCAGTCCCCTGACATTCCACGACATAACTCTCAAGGGGGCCATAAGGGCGTAGTAGCTATATCCAGGACAAGTAACCCCTCATACACTCCGCGCCTCAACATAGTGTGCATCTGCTTACGACAATACAACAACCCTACTGCAGGGAGGTGATAGACATTTGGCCATGCTTGATACGAGTGTACATGAGCGTGCAATAAAAGAACGTGTAACATTAACATGAAAGACCTGAGTGTGTCAGGTACAGGACCAACGAACAAAGTGGTCCTAAACTCGGGGACCTGTATGGCGTAAATAGTTGGTAATACCACACAGGTGCTGCTCCAACCCTCATTACAACATAATCGTGAAAACTGCCGCCATTTGTTTAATGGAGCAGAGCTCAATAACGCAGTGTCCTGTCATGCGGTCATAGAGCCCCCCCTCTAGGAGGGATACTAACTTATAAGGTCCAGAACGTCATGCAGTGGCGTCTCTAGCTTTCAAATTTTGGGGGGGCACACTGGGGGCCAGGACAAAAGTAGGGGGGGCAGCTATAACAACGATACATTTACACAAGTATGCTGTAGAAATGCTGCGATACTTTACCCAATACCTAAAACCGCAAACGGGAAGAAAAACAGCAATCACTCAGATTTCAACATGTCCTAGCTGCCTGGGCATGCTGGAATTACTACAATTACAGCATCTACCGGCTGTGTTAAGTCCCCTTCTCTTTGTCACATGGCATGACCCGATAGTATCGCTATCAGCGAGCACCTGAAGTACTTGTACTCAGTATTAAAAAATATATTTAGTGCATTCCTATAAAATAATGAATAAAACAATAACCTCCTACTGCAATTTGTAAAGAAAACAAAAGGTGCAGTCCCCACTATTCACTCCAGGCACAATTATGTCCCATTCTCAGGATTGGTGGGGGCCACAGTGGTTAGACTTCCATCTGCTGCTTTAGCTTATAGAGCAGTGGTCTCCAAACTGTGGAGCTCCAGATATTGCAAAACTACAACTCCCAGCATGCCTGGAGTGGACAGCCAACAGGAGTTGTAGTTTACTGAGGGCAGTGATGCGGCTGAATTCAGGAAAGCACCCGCAGCTGCTGACCGAAGCTCCTAGTGTAAGAGGCAGCCCTGATCATCCAGCAACATTTCCAACACATATATATATAGCAGACTGTCATGTTTCCCTCCAGCCACCAGAGGCCACTGTGGACTGAGTAGGACAGTGAGAGGAGTTGTTTCCAGAGGACAAGGAGTTAAGTGTTTTTTCCCGGGCTGAGCAGAGAGCCTGGGCTGAAGGTGTCTGAGTACACAGGAAGAAGGACGCTGTGCACTGAGAGGGAGATCCACAGGGAAGATTAGAGTGATTGCTCCCTGCCTGCTGACACAGTATCTGGGACATTAGAGTGTGTTTGCTCTCTGACTGAGCTGATGTGTCCTGGTGTAGAAGAGAGACTGCTGTAGTGTGAGGCACTTACCAGAGGAACTGTGAGTGAATTCCAGGCCCTGCCTGATTACACGTCCAGAGCTGCTGATTATCTCTAACCAGAGTTACAGATGACTACAAAGAGAGGCCAGAGCTGAGCCACGCTGAAGCAAGCAAGCAAGCAACCAGATCGGGACCCAGACTGTATCTGCCTGCATGTGCCGGACACCGAACTGTGAGTGCACTGATGCTAACCTGAGCTAGGGCATAGTGGAATAGGATTTAGTTTAGTGCACCGTAGAGGTGCACCCCGGGTAGCGGGGACAGATAGGACTACCTAGAAGAGAGTAGCCTGCTATTGTCTGTACTTGTAATTGTGATTCATTTGTGTTCTTTATGCAAGTTTCCATTATCTTTATTGTGAATTCTCAAGCTGTTCATATTGTAAATCTGCTTCTCCGGCAGTTAGAGTTCTCCTTTAATAAAGCCGGTTTCTACTTCAGCCTCCTTGTCTGCTGCACTGTACTTGAGTCCTGCTCTACGGTCTGTTCCTCTGCTGACCGTTACAAGTGGCGCTGCGAGCAGGGTACAGTCACAGAGATGGAGGCGGCTGAAGGCAATGTGCATGATGTTAATGTGAGTACCTCAGGCAATGGTGGAACCCTTGCAAGGGCCCTTCCTATTGGCACGTTGTTCAACTTGCTACCCAAATTTGATGGCCAGAACATGACACTGTCAGACTGGGTGACAAGGTTACAGAGTGCTGTTAGGATTTACAATGTCAGCCCAGAACTACAAGTAGAAATTGCTTTGGCCGCTCTCGAGGGTGAGGCCCGAAGAAATGTTCTCCTACAACCAGAAGCCACGCGCAATACATTGCAAGAGATGGTGAGATTCCTGGAATGAAATATATGGGGAAACAGCCAGTGCAGGGCACCTCCGGGCGAAGTTTTTTTACCGGATTCAACGGGAAGACGAAGGTGTCTCTCAGTACGCTACAGCCCTACAGGAAGTGTTGGCCGAGGTACAAAAAAAAGAGGCAGATGGGGTTACTGGCATGGGACCCATAGACCGGATACTGCGGGAACAATTTATTCTGGGGCTCTACAGCAATCCCCTGAAACAGGCTCTGCGGGAACGAGTCAGAGTAGACCCTACCCTAACCTTTCGACAAATTTTGGCAGAGGCCGTGACGCGAAACAAAGAAGACGGCTATGCTTCTGGAGTAATACGGACCCAGACCGTTACACCCCCCGGGGTTACAAGAAACGAGGAAGCCCTGGTCAGAGTGGTACAAGACTTGCAGAGCTCCCTGAGTGCCATGCACGAAAAGTTGACACACCTGGAGAAACGGATAGAGTCGCGCCATACTACTGAGGCTGCCTATCCAGCCCGACAACAAACCTATCAGGCGACTCCATGGGTTCCTACACCCGAATGCCCTTATGCTAGTTTACCATACCATCAAGCCCCTCATTACCCTTCAGTGGGGCCATCCAGCCAAGCTCTGAGGGCACCTCCCACTCGCAGGCAAAAAGTGGGCCGTCAAGGGGCACAGTGTTGGCGGTGTGGAGATCTAGGACATTTCGCCAGAGAGTGTCGGAATAATCCAGCTGGACGCCAAGAGCCGCCGTTAAACTACCGACCCCTGCAGTAGTGGGGCGTACTGCAGGGGAGGTGGAGAGCCAAGTTACCCAGCAAAGCTCCGAACACCTGGTCGCAGGGGTGCCCCACTATACGAGCTGAGTTCGAAGGTGTTCCTGTCGACTGCTTAGTGGATACTGGGTCTCAAGTGACAACTATGCCCGAGTCATTCTTCTACCGTTACTTTCAAGCGCTGGCCAAGCCAGAACGAGAGACACTGGTCCGGGTTACAGCGGCTAACCAACAACAGATTCCTGTCACAGGGGTCGTGTGGATGAATGTACGGCTATGTGGACAGGAAGTGGGGCGGAAAGGTATCTTGTTGGTCCCCGAAACGTTCAAAGAAGATGTGCCGGTGATAATGGGCATGAATATCCTGCGAGAATTGGATCAGATCATGTTCACCAAACGGGGGCCGGGTTACTGGAAACAAGCCACCCCGCACAAACCTACCCAGAAAGCATTTCAACGGCTAATCCGTTTTTGTGGAACACAGAAAAGTGTACCAGCACACCAGGCGGTGGGAACGATCCGAGCACCAGGAAAGGCTACCTTCACCCTTCCCCCTGGTCGGGAGACCGTGCTGACGTTACCCGTGGGAACTTTCCGTAATCTTGAAGGCATGGAGGTGTTCGTTGAACCAACAGGCCTAGGAGAGCTGGGTCAGGACGTCCTGGTGGCCCGGACACTGGGAGTGGTCCAGAATGGACGAGTACCCATAAGAGCTGTGAATGTGGGATATCTAGAAGTTCCCTTGACGCCAGGGGTGGAACTGGCTCGTGTGTACCTACATCAGGGAGAAATCCTGAGTCAGAGAGAAGTGACTCTAGCTCCGGTAGGGGATGCTGGTTGGACCCTGGCAGTTACTGCCAGTGCAGAAGAGGCGCCGACCCCAGAATGGAATGGGGGAACCATCTTGGATCAAATGGAGATAGATGTTAAGGCTCTCAGTTTAGACCAACAGCGAGCAGTTGAAACCATGCTGTGGGAGAATCAGGCTGCGTTTGCCCGCCACGCCAATGACTTTGGCTGCACGAATGCTATCACACATGATATACCGACGGGGGACACTCCACCAATTCGGGAGAGATATCGACAGATTCCGCCCAAGTTGTACCAGGAAGTGAAGACGCTATTGAAACAGATGATAGATTCCGGAGTGGTGCGGGGAAGCCAGAGCCCTTGGGCAGCCCCAGTGGTGCTTGTCAAGAAGAAGGACGGCACTATTCGATTTTGTGTGGATTACCGGCGGTTGAATGCTTGCACTGCACGAGACTCATATCCTCTGCCACGCATCGAGGAGTCTCTGACGGCTCTAGGACGAGCCAAATACTTCTCCACCCTGGATCTAGCAAGTGGGTACTGGCAAGTACCAGTGGCTGAGCAGGACAAGGCAAAGACAGCATTCATACTCCCCATGGGGTTATTTGAATTCAACAGGATGCCATTCGGACTGACTAATGCCCCTGGAACCTTCCAGCGGCTGATGGAGAGATGCCTGGGAGACCTGAATTTTGAAGCCACTCTGATATACCTAGACGATATCATTGTATACTCTGCTACTTTTCAAGAACACTTGAATCGGCTAGGGCAGGTACTCGAGCGACTGCGATCCCATGGCCTGAAGGTAAAGCCAAAGAAGTGTCATCTCTTCAAGAGGGAGATCGAGTACCTGGGCGATAGGGTGTCCCAAGACGGAGTGCTACCGTCCCAAGACAAAGTGGCTGCAATACGACAATGGCTAGTGCCGAGAACACTGCGTGAGTTGAAGGCCTTTCTGGGACTGACTGGGTACTACCGGCGGTTCATCAAAGACTACGCAAAAATAGCGGGCCCTCTGAATGAGTTGTTGAGAGGAACGGCTGGGCAACCCAAGGGCCAAAGTATCCCCTGGGGACAGAAACAGGAAGAGGCCTTCCAGGCCCTGAAAGAAGCCCTGACATCGGCCCCCATCTTGGCTTATGCCGATTTTGATAAACCATTCATCTTAGCTACTGATGGCAGCCTCTACGGACTTGGGGCAGTCCTGTCGCAGGTACAAGATGGACATGAGAGAGTGATCGCTTATGCCAGTAGATCCTTGCGAGATACGGAGCGAAACCCCCATAACTACAGTTCCTTCCGGCTGGAACTCCTTGCCCTGGTGTGGGCTATGACGGAGAAATTTGCAGGATATCTGACAGGAGCTAAGATCTTCGTACGGACGGATAACAATCCCCTGGCCCATCTGGGTACTGCCAAGTTGGGAGCCCTGGAGCAACGCTGGGCGGCTCGCCTCGCAAAGTATGACTTCTCAATTCGCTACCGCTCCGCTACAGAGAACACTAATGCTGATGGTCTCTCGAGGGTTACTTTTGAAACTCCAGTAGGGGATATGGATGAACAAAAGGAAGAAGATGAAACTCCTGACTTCCGCAAGTTCGCTCCCCCAACAGTCGCGGCCCAGACAAGTGGGGAGGCCCGTAAGCTACCCAAAGCATTGGGGAGAACTAATGAAGAATGGGGCAGATTGCAAGATGAAGACATTGGACTGCAGCAAATGAAAAGCTGGGTAACCCAGTGCAGGAAACCCAACAAAGAAGAAAGGACTGATCTGGATGCCGAGATGAAGTCCGTTCTACATCAATGGGACAGACTGGAAGTGCATGGAGCTGTTTTGTTCCGCAAGTGGCAACAGCCTGCCGACCTAGAGGCGAGGTGGCAGGTAGTGATACCCAGAAGAATGGCACGGGAGATAGCCAAAGAGGCTCATGAGTTTGGAGCTCACTTCGGGCCAGTCAAGACATACCAGTGGCTGCAGCGTTATGTGTATTGTCCGCGACTGGAGGCCACAGTTGAAGAAGTTTGCCGACAGTGTCGAGTGTGTGAACTCACGAAGAGTACAGAACAGAGAGCACCCCTACAGTCCATCCAGACCACAGAACCGCTGGAAGTGTTGATGATAGACTATCTTCTTGTGGGACAATCGTCAAGAGGTCCACAGTATTGCCTGGTCATGATCGACCACTTCTCCAAGTTTGCAGTAGTCACCCCAACTCGGGACCAGACGGCCGAGTCCGCTGCACGAGCCATTTGTCAAGACTTCATTCGGGTCTATGGGTGTCCAAAGCGGATCCATTCAGATCAAGGGGCGTGCTTTCAAGGAAAAGTGATGGAAGAGCTACATCGACTGTACGGCATTGAAAAATCCAGGACAACTCCTTATCATCCCCAAGGAAACGGAGCCTGTGAGCGCTTTAACCGCACATTGCTGCAAATGCTGAGGACACTAGAGGAAGACAAGAGGGCACACTGGCCTGACTACCTACCAGAATTAGTCTGGGCTTACAATAATCGTGTCCACACCACCACCGGTTACACCCCATACATGCTACTGTTCGGTAGGGCTGGTCGAGAGATCGTGGAATTAAACCTAGAACAGCCAGAAGACCTAATAGAGCGATCAACCACCTCATGGGTGAAAGAACACCGTCGGCGTCTCCAGACCATTCGCCGGTTGGCAGGTCAGCGGTTACAGAAGAGAGCTCATACAGACCGTCCTCCAGTTCAGGAGGTTCCATTGCAGCCTGGGGATCGGGTACTGGTACGAGAGAAACGTCCCAGAGGCAAGTTGAGTGAGCGTTGGGAAGTACAGCCGTATAAAGTGATCAAGAGAGTGTACCCTAATGGTCCGGTCTACGAAGTGCAGGTTGAGAATGAGGAATTTGCTTCACGGACTCTACATAGGAATATGTTACGGCCATGCCGGTCCAAAGATCCCGCACCTGTTCAGAGGACACCTCCTCCTGCCCCATACTCAGAACTTGTTATCTCTGATGGAGATTATGGTGAAGACTGGTGGACTGCTCCCAACACTGAAGAAGCCTCCCAGGTTACAGGTGATGAAGGCACTGTCACAGAACCATTGCCAGCCCGTAATGGAGAGGGGCCCTCGGACACACCCGAACCTCCTATTGTGGTGGGTGAATCCAGACTGGCAGTTCCTAGTGGAGAGAGTCAGGTCGTAACAGATAGCCAGGACCTCCAGAGATCCAGTAGGCTTACTGCAGGGGTTCCACCAAACAGGTACGCTGCTGATGAGTTCATTTGGTCCACCTGTATGTATTGTGGACAATGTTGTACTGCTGTATAAAAAGTTACATTAACCATTATTTCTATGGACTATATAACAAGGCCGAGGACGGCCACCTTTAAGTGGGGAGGCATGTAAGAGGCAGCCCTGATCATCCAGCAACATTTCCAACACATATATATATAGCAGACTGTCATGTTTCCCTCCAGCCACCAGAGGCCACTGTGGCTGAGTAGGACAGTGAGAGGAGTTGTTTCCAGAGGACAAGGAGTTAAGTGTTTTTTCCCGGGCTGAGCAGAGAGCCTGGGCTGATGGTGTCTGAGTACACAGGAAGAAGGACGCTGTGCACTGAGAGGGAGATCCACAGGGAAGATTAGAGTGATTGCTCCCTGCCTGCTGTGACACAGTATCTGGGACATTAGAGTGTGTTTGCTCTCTGACTGAGCTGATGTGTCCTGGTGTAGAAGAGAGACTGCTGTAGTGTGAGGCACTTACCAGAGGAACTGTGAGTGAATTCCAGGCCCTGCCTGATTACACGTCCAGAGCTGCTGATTATCTCTAACCAGAGTTAGGCCTCATGCACACGACCGTTGTGTGCATCCGTGGCCGTTGTGCCGTTTTCCGTTTTTTTTCGCGGACCCATTGACTTTCAATGGGTCCGTGGAAAAATCGGAAAATGCACCGTTTTGCAGCCGAGGCCGTGATCCGTGTATCCTGTCCGTCAAAAAAATATGACCTGTCCTATTTTTTTGACGGACAACGGTTCACGGACCCATTCAAGTCAATGGGTCCGTGAAAGAACACGGATGCACACAAGATTGGCATCCGTGTCCGTGATCCGTGGCCGTAGGTTGCTTTCATACAGACGGATCCGAAGATCCGTCTGCATAAAAGCTTTTTCAGAGGTGAGTTTTCACTTCGCGAAAACTCAGATCCGACAGTATATTCTAACACAGAGGCGTTCCCATGGTGATGGGGACGCTTCAGGTTAGAATATACTGAAAAACTGTGTACATGACTGCCCCCTGCTGCCTGGCAGGTGCTGCCAGGCAGCAGGGGGCAGACCCCCCCCCCCCTGTTTTTAACTCATTTGTGGCCAGTGCGGCCGCCCCCAAACCCCCCTCCCTCCCCTGTAGTTAACTTCTTGGTAGCCAGCCCCCCCTCCCTCCCCTGTAGTTAACTAATTGGTGTCCAGTGGGCCCCCCCTCCGTCCGCTATAGATAACTCATTGGTGTCCAGTGGGCCCCCCCTCCGTCCGCTATAGATAACTCATTGGTGTCCAGTGGGCCCCCCCTCCGTCCGCTATAGATAACTCATTGGTGTCCAGTGGGCCCCCCCTCCGTCCGCTATAGATAACTCATTGGTGGCCAGTGGGCCCTCTCCCCTCCCTCCCCCTCCTAATTAAAATCGCCCCCTATCATTGGTGGCAGTGGTGAGTACCGATCGGAGTCCCAGTGTAATCGCTGGGGCTCCGATCGGTAACCATGGCAACCGGGACGCTACTGCAGTCCCGGTTGCCATGGTAGCTTAGCAATTTGTAGAAGCTTCATACTTACCTGAAGAGCAGCGATGTCTGTGACCGGCCGGGAGCTCCTCCTACTGGTAAGTGACAGGTCTGTGCTATAAGCAATGCGCCGCACAGACCTTTCACTTACCAGTAGGAGGAGCTCCCGGCCGGTCACAGACATCGCAGCTCTTCAGGTAAGTATGAAGCTTCTACAAATTGCTAAGCTACCATGGCAACCGGGACTGCAGTAGCGTCCCGGTTGCCATGGTTACCGATCGGAGCCCCAGCGATTACACTGGGACTCCGATCGGTACTCACCACTGCCACCAATGATAGGGGGGCGATTTTAATTAGGAGGGGGAGGGAGGGGAGAGGGCCCACTGGCCACCAACGAGTTATCTACAGCGGAGGGAGGGGGGGCCCACTGGACACCAATGAGTTATCTATAGCGCACGGAGGGGGGGCCCACTGGCCACCAACGAGTTAACTACAGGGGAGGGAGGGGGGGCCCACTGGACACCAACGAGTTAACTACAGGGGAGGGAGGGGGGGCCCACTGGACACCAACGAGTTTACTACAGGGGAGGGAGGGGGGGGGGCGGCCGCACAGGGGAGGGAGGGGGGGGGGGCGGCCGCACTGGCCACCAATGAGTTAACTACAGGGGAGGGAGGGGGGGCGGCCGCACTGGCCACCAATGAGTTAAAAACAGGGGGGGGGGGGTCTGCCCCCTGCTGCTTGGCAGCACCTGCCAGGCAGCAGGGGGCAGTCATGTACACAGTTTTTCAGTATATTCTAACCTGAAGCGTCCTCATCACCATGGGAACGCCTCTGTGTTAGAATATACTGTCGGATCTGATTTTCACGATGTAGCTCATATCCGACAGTATATTCTAACATAGAGGCGTTCCCATGGTGATGGGGACGCTTCAAGTTAAAATATACCATCGGATTGGAGAAAACTCCAATCCGATGGTATAAAAGAACTCCAGACTTTACATTGAAAGTCAATGGGGACGGATCCGTTTGAAATGGCACCATATTGTGTCAACTTCAAACGGATCCGTCCCTATTGACTTGCATTGTAATTCAGGACGGATCCGTTTGGCTCCGCACGGCCAGGCGGACGCCAAAACGACTTTTTTTTCATGTCCGTGGATCCTCCAAAAATCAAGGAAGACCCACGGACGAAAAAACGGTCACGGATCACGGACCCACGGACCCCGTTTTTGCGGGCCGTGAAAAAAAACTGTCGTGTGCATGAGGCCTTACAGTGACTACAAAGAGAGGCCAGAGCTGAGCCACGCTGAAGCAAGCAAGCAAGCAAGCAAGCAACCAGATCGGGACCCAGACTGTATCTGCCTGCATGTGCGGACACCGAACTGTGAGTGCACTGATGCTAACCTGAGCTAGGGCATAGTGGAATAGGATTTAGTTTAGTGCACCGTAGAGGTGCACCCCGGGTAGCGGGGACAGATAGGACTACCTAGAAGAGAGTAGCCTGCTATTGTCTGTACTTGTGTTTGTGATTCATTTGTGTTCTTTATGCAAGTTTCCATTATCTTTATTGTGAATTCTCAAGCTGTTCATATTGTAAATCTGCTTCTCCGGCAGTTAGAGTTCTCCTTTAATAAAGCCGGTTTCTACTTCAGCCTCCTTGTCTGCTGCACTGTACTTGAGTCCTGCTCTACGGTCTCTTCCTCTGCTGACCGTTACACTAGCATTAAGTAATGCTGAGAGCATCAGATCATTAGGATCTGTGGGTGACACTTATGGAGGGGGATCTGTGGGTGACACTTATGGAGGGGGATCTGTGGGTGACACTTATGGAGGGGGATCTGTGGGTGACACTTATGGAGGGGGATCTGTGGGTGACACTTATGGAGGGGGATCTGTGGGTGACACTTATGGAGGGGGATCTGTGGGTGACACTTATGGAGGGGGATCTGTGGGTGACACTTATGGAGGGGGATCTGTGGGTGACACACCGTTTATAGCATGTTATGCGATATGTGTCATCCACAGATCCACCCCATATCAGTGTCATACCGGGATCCCTCTCCCTATAAGGCCCCATTCACACATCCTAAATTTGCATAATAGAATTGCGGACCCATTCATTTCTATAGGGCAACACAACGTGCTGGCGGATACGGAAATGCGGACATGCACTTCCGGGTCCGCAATTCCGTTCCCGAAAAAAAATGCGAGACCCGCACATTGCTGCTGTTAGGGATGTCTGAATGGAGCCTAACAGTGTCAGCCACAGAGTGGCACAGATCCCCCCCCCCCCCCCCATAATCGTGTCATCTACAGATCTCCCCCCCCCGTAACAGTGTCATGACATCCACAGACCCCCAAACCCCATCCCTATAACACTATAAGAGTATCATCCACAGATCCCTCCCCCTATAACAGTGTAATGACTCATGACATCCACAGACCACAGATCACCCTCCCACCGCTCCCATTTGAACATGATTTCTCTAAACGGTAAAGTAGTAAACACTGTAATCATCCCGGCTGCACTGACAGTAACTTTAAAGGGGTTCTGCACTTTCATTTAACTGATGATCTATACTCTGGATAGATCATCAGCTTCTGATCGGCGGGGGTCCGCCGCGGCCTTCTAACTGTTTACGGCCAGCCCACTGACGTCACGACTAGTATCCACTAGCCTGAGCGCGGCTAAGCTCTGTTCACTTGAATGGAGCTTAGGCCTCGTTCACATCAGCGTTCAGCCTTTCCGTTCTCCTGCTCCGTTATAGGAGCAGGAGAACGGAAAGGACGGATTGGGCACATAACTGAGCGGAGCCTACAGACCCCATAGACTATAATGGGGTCCGTTATGTTTACGCTCAGAAAATGATTTTGGAGCGGAGACAAAAGTCCTGCATGCAGGACTTTTGTCTCCGCTCCAAAATCATCTTCTGAGCGTAAACCTAACGGACCCCATTATAGTCTATGGGGTCTGTAGGCTCCGCTCAGTTATGTGCCCAATCCGTCCTTTCCGTTCTCCTGCTCCTATAACGGAGCAGGAGAACGGAAAGGCTGAACGCTGGTGTGAACTCAGCCTTAGCCGCGCCCACGCTAGTTAATATTAGTTGTAACTCGTGACATCACTGGGCCGGTAAACAGTGAGAAGGCTGCGGCGCTACTGGAGCGCCAGTGCCTTCTCTAGCCTTCTTCTCAAGCAGCTGATCGGCGGGGGTCCCAGGGGTCGGACCCCTGCTGATCAGAAGCTGATGATCTATCCAGAGAACAGATCATCAGTTAAATGAAAGTGCAGAACCTCTTTAACTTTTAAATCAGGAAGATTCAGGGAATCAGGGGCAGCCGCCATCCAGCTCTCCTCTCAGACTCAGTCAGAGCTCAGATCTAATCTAATAGAAATATAGAAAGATACTTAGTCCACGTGCCACGTCCACTAAGTCACTAGTAATTTGTACCTTATTATTAAGTAAACCTGACTCTGTGTCCTGACTCCTGCTACACACCTTCACCTGTTCTCTTCACCACTAGGTCTGGTCTCTTTGGTCAGTCAGTCAGGCTCAGTCCAGTCTGTCTGTTGTTCGATATATCAATCGTGTAGGTTAAGGTGGGCCACGCCGACTCCATCCACACCACTCTGTCTCTGTCTCTTCTGGGCCTGGCTGGCTTAAGCAGGTAGACTACAGGCAGTGGGCGGGCTGCTCATGGTGACGTCACGCGCCGGAGGAGGATGAGCGCCGCCCACACTGCTGCCAATCAGACCCAGACTGGCGACGCCTAATGAATTAATCTAATTAGTGACTCAGCAGCTGAGCCTGAGAAGCTGAGCTGATTTATGCACAGCACCTCCAGCCAGGCTGTCTGCAGTGCCACTGAGTCTGAGCTCTGACTCAACTGATCAACTCGTCAGGGCCTGGGGGCGGAGCTGGGGGCGGGGCTAAGGACGCTGCGCGGCGGCGGTGGGTGGAGAGAGTCAGCGAGACCACAGAAGAAGAGACTGAGTTAGACTGAAACCGCAAGTGAGTGAATGAAGATGCATGTCCGATATCCTGTACAGTCAGTGCACAGCAGCACAGCAGGCAACACAACTCACAGACAAGTACTAGTAGTGCCAAAATGAATGGGGGCATTTTAGTAGGGGGGGCACATGGGGGGGCCCAGCTTGATGTAGGGGGGGCCGTGGCCCCCTCTGGCCCCCCCCTGGCGACGCCACTGACGTCATGGACTGCATAACACGTCACTGAAGCAGGATTACTCGCAAAAACGTCATTAAGCTCTAATATCGTCCCTCTCAAATGGGGGAACAGATAATACTTGCTGTGTCCCTGGGAGCCATCTCAACGCAGGGGCGGACGAGCAGCCGCTCTCGAGACCCAGTCCTCAGCCTCTTTGGGATCGTTGAAAAAAACGGTCTTCTCACCATCTATCACTCTAAGGCGGGCAGGGTAGGCCATAGAGTATTGCAGGTTCAGCTCCCGGAGACGACGCTTGACCGCCACGAATGTAGCCCTTCTCTTCTGGAGATCCGCCGAGAAATCCGGGAATAGAGAGATCCTCACGTTGTCGTGCCTGATGTCTTGCTTGTGTCTGGCTTGACTGAGGAGTAGGTCGCGGTCCCTCCAGTTCAGGAGACGCGCCAGAAGTGGCCTCGGAGGAGCTCCTGGTGGCGGTGGCCTGTGCATAGGCCAATGTGAACGGCGCTACAGGAAACTGCTCCTTGAACCAGGCCTCCAGGAACGCTGCCGGATCTCTTCCCTCAGCCTTTTCAGGTAGGCCCAGGATTCTCACATTGTTGCGGCGCGATCTATTTTCTGACTAGATGGGCCAAATGGTTCTTATCTGCCGACACATTCTATGTTTCTATGTTTCTATGTTTCTAAGTGGTCGCATTTCTGCTGCCACTGACCCACCGCTCTCTCCAGGTCTTGCACTCTCCCCTCGATCGGTCTTGTCAGGTCTTCTAGGGCCGAGACGCGATCCTCAGTGGTTTTGACCTGGTCACGCAGCTGCTGCATATCATGGCGGAGTAAGCTGACATCCACTCTCACCTCCTCCAGCTTCCCGGTCAGCGAGGACTGGCACAAGGAAATCGCCACTAATAGCTGGTCATAAGCTGCCTTGAGGGTAAACTCAGGTTCGGTTGGTTCATCCGCCTCAGCTTGTTGAGCAGCCTGTCCCCTTGTGACCGCCGCGCGCGATGGTGATGCGATTGCGGCGCCATTCTGGGCCTCAGACCTGGCGAATTATTTTAGCCTCTCTGCCGCATTCTGAGCTTTGCTGGGCCCCATCGTCGGTGTGCGGGGTCTTCTCTTGCGTCTGCACACCGTCCAGTCAGTGCCTGGGGTCGGCAGTTTGTCAGGATGGAGCAGGATTATAGAGGGTTATCGGAGCTTCTCTCAAACGCGTGCTCTCATGCCGGCAGTTGGCCACGCCCCCCGGGTAAATTACTTTTAAGCCAGTTTTTACTCCTACTGGGCTGGAACCTACTTCTGACAAGTCTGTCATTTACGGTGTGGGCCCTCCTAAAGGAAATCTGTGGTTTCTGCTCAGTGAGCTCATTCAGGGTCGCATCTCTCCTCAATACGTCCCAATTCTTTAAAATAACGGAGCGAATACGCTCTGACATGGGACTGTATTTGAATGAGAACGCAAACCTGGTAGATTTACCGTCTGGGTGACCCTGCTTATTCCTGCCGCTCCCACTCCTAAGTAAAATCTCCTGGGAGAAATCCTCCTCTACTCTCCTCATGTCTTCACTCAACGGTCCCTCGGGGTACCCCCTCTCCATTAGGCGTTTTTTTAGATCTTGAGCCTGGCTTCGATAGCTGCTATTTTTACTATTAATACGCCTCAATCTAATGAATTTTCCGTGGGGTACGGCTCTTTTGACGCTATGCGGTGGAAGCTGTCATGGTGGAGCAAGGAGTTGGTGGCCGTGGGCTTGCGGAAGCCCTCCGTGACCAACCCGTCGCTTTCCATCACGACAGCCACATCCAGAAACTCCAATCTAGAGCCTCCAAAATTAAGGGTAAACGTCCTACCCATGTCATTTTGAATGAGGAATTTCACGAACTCACTACATTCACTCTCAGTACCCTCCCAGACTATGAACACATCGTCCACAAAACGTAAGTGCGTTTTCAATTTGGATACATAAGGGTTCATAGTGGAATAAATGTATTTATCCTCAAATCTGGCAAGTTACATATTGGCGAATGTACAGGAGACGGGGGTCCTCATGGTCGTACCCAGTCTTTGCTTGTACCAATCATCCCCAAACTGAAACACATTGTTGGTTAAAATGAACTCCAGTGCTTCACCAATGAAATTACAGTACATCTGACTCTTTCCCATATTGGCCATGATGTCAAGGACCGCCTCTACAACCACATTGTGTGGGATGCGGGTGTAGAGGCTTTCCACATCGAGGGATACCAATTGGTAGCCATCCTGCCAATGTAACTCCTTAAGGGCTAACAGAAAATCATTGGTGTCCTTAAGATAGGCTGGAGCACTGGTAAGGATAGGTCTCAGGAGCCAGTCCACATACTTGGACAAAGGCTCTGTCACTGAGCCAATCCCCGCGACGATGGGACGTCCCGGGGGATGGCTCAGCGACTTATGCAATTTCGGAAGAAAGTACCAAGATGGTTTAGCTGGGGACGATGGGACAAGCTTGTCCAACATATTCCTAGGGAGGAAACCAGCCTCCACATATTTGGTGATAAAGGACTTGAGCAACTGCTGGATTCTGGCCACAGGGTCCCCCCGTATCCTCTCGTACACCTGGGTGTCCCCCAGTTGTCTGAGAGCTTCATTTAAATAATATTCCCTGGACATGAGAACTACGTTGCCCCCCTTGTCCGCCGGTTTCACAACAATATTATCCTAGGAGTGGAGCCACAGCAAGGCTCTCTGTTCTTCCTGGGTAATATTAGGTTGGGCTGTTGAATATATAACTGCCCTGATATCTTTCATAACCTGGTGTTGAAATATGTCGATACTGCTACCAGCGGGCATGGGGGGGGGGGGGGGGGGGCAAAAGGTGGATTTGACTCCACCTCTGAATGGATCCACGGAGGTATCAAAGGAGGACTCCTCAATTGTATCCATTCCAGCGAGTAAATCGATACACTCTAATTCCTCTTTACTGAATTTTGTGGATATCTGGAAAGCTGCGGGGACGGGATAAAGTGGGGACTCTCCCTGTGTGGTCACCAATTTATTGGGAATATCTCTAAACATTTTGTGTAAATGCAGCTTGTGGGTAGCTTTGAACAGGTCAATTTCAATGGTCACGGGATGGAACTGCTCTGTAAGACTATAACCCAGTCCTTTGCTCAGGATCTTGATGCAGCCGGGTGGTAACACGCAGTCCGTGAGGTTAATTACTAGGTTGACATCAAGTGGTGTAGGAGGAGTTGTCATTTCCTCCAGGACACCCTTCTCCCTTTCCGACTTCCTGACACCTGTTCTTCTTGGTTTTCCGCCGTCCCCTTCTGGTCTTTTTCCTAAAGGGTCATATGACTCCCCTGTAATATCCGTTGATGTTTGGTTGGGGTCATCTGAAATACTGGAGTCAGAATCCGTGGTCCAGTAATCGTTGTTTTGACGGCGTTTGGGTTTTCTTTTCTGTTGTTTTTTGAACCTTCTGCCAGTATTCCAATCGAAAATGTGTCCGGACTCATAATCCTGTTTATCTCTTACGAATTTATCCTTTTTTCTTTCTTTTACCTCAGTCTGTGTAACTGAGCTCTTTCACACCTGCGTTCTTGTCTTCCGGCATAGAGTTCCGTCGTCGGGGCTCTATGCCGGAAGAATCCTGATCAGTTTTATCCTAATGCATTCTGAATGGAGAGAAATCTGTTCAGGATGCATCAGGATGTCTTCAGTTCCAGACCGGAACGTATTTTGGCCGGAGAAAATACCGCAGCATGCTGCGCTTTTTGCTCCGGCCAAAAATCCTGAACACTTGCCGCAAGGCCGGATCCGGAATTAATGCCCATTGAAAGGCATTGATCCGGATCCGGCCTTAAGCTAAACGTCGTTTCGGCGCATTGCCGGATCCGACGTTTAGCTTTTTCTGAATGGTTACCATGGCTGCCGGGACGCTAAAGTCCTGGCAGCCATGGTAAAGTGTAGCGGGGAGCGGGGGAGCAGCATACTTACCGTCCGTGCGGCTCCCGGGGCGCTTCAGAGTGACGTCAGGGCGCCCCAAGCGCATGGATGACGTGATCGCATGGCACGTCATCCATGCGCATGGGGCGCTCTGACATCATTCTGGAGCGCCCCGGGAGCCGCGCGGACGGTAAGTATACCGCTCCCCCGCTCCCCGCTACTACTATGGCAACCAGGACTTTAATAGCGTCCTGGCTGCCATAGTAACACTGAACATTTTGAAGACGGATCCGTCTTCAAATGCTTTCAGTACACTTGCGTTTTTCCGGATCCGGCGTGAAATTCCGGCAAGTGGAGTACACGCCGGATCCGGACAACGCAAGTGTGAAAGAGGCCTTAGAAGAGCAGTCAGAGCCCCTAGTGTTCTGCAGTTAGGGACCAGTGCTTGGAAGAGGAGACTCTGCCAGACTACTGAGTGACCAGAAGAAGACTCTGACACAGGGATACTTTGCCACAGATCCTGGATCACCAGCCTTTGGCCAGGGTACCAGCCTTCTGAGGGAGAGACAGCTAGCTCAGGCCTTTCCTCAGCATCAAACCCTTCCTCTGCCAGGGAAGGAGACTGGAGAAGACAGCCCTATGCCTCGCCTGTATTGTTTTGCACTTGAATCCCTCCAGTAAAGAAGCTCACTGGTTACTGCAGACCCCTGACTCTCTGGACTTATTTCCCATTGGGGTGCACCACGCCTTACCATCCCTTCTGGAGAGCAGCAACACATGGTGACACCTCAACGATGTCCAGGGGACTCAGCATAGCATTAGGGTCACCCCAAAGCTAGCCACTGCACGTGACCTGATTGTACTAGGGGGCACAGTGTATGCCGGAATTATCTTCAGGGTACAGCATGTGGCACTAAGAGGAGTTTGTGTCAGTATTCATCATGTCGATGTATTGGTAAAGTGAGAAACTAAAGACATCTTGGCGGCAAACTCTGCAGAGACGAGCCTTGGCCCGGAGAAGTCATCATGGTGTCTGAACTGGGTGGAAAGAAAAGGAAAAAGAAGAACTCCGGAGGAAACGTCACCTGTAAGTCACTAAATACAATTGTTTATTCTGCCGCTGTGTCTGATCAGAGGTGAGGTCACTTGTATGGTCTACAGCGTGATGATAGGTGGTAGCATTCTCTTCTGTGACACTACCACTCCCAGCATACCTTTACACCTGTTCCGGCTACACTGGGACCTGCAGTGTCACACTTTATATACTTATATGTCAAGGGCTAACCTGAGTATGGAAATAATATCTGTACTAAGCTGTTTGTGAGCTGGTGCTGCATATATGCACCATATTGGTTCTGGTGCTGTATTTATGTGAGGAGCTTGGTATGGCGCCACTACTACTGTGCATGCGCGGCGTCCTCTCTGTTCATGTGGAACTTCTGAAAATCCCCAGAGCTCAGCTATTTTCTGTAGTCCCATACTGGATAATTGAGGGGGGGTTGCAAAGGTTTGTGTGTTGGGGGAGTCACCAAAAAGACTTTCATATGCAAACAGCTTTGTGCACAGCATAGACAGTATTATAGGGGCACTCTGTCGGCATTGTTGTAGGCGGTATTATAGGGGAACTCTGTTGTATTGTTGCAGGCAGTATTATAGGGGCACTCTGTTGCATTGTTGCAGGCAGTATTATAGGGGCACTCTGTTACATTGTTGCAGGCAGTATTATAGGGGCACTCTGTTGCAGGCAGTATTATAGGGGCACTCTGTTGCATTGTTGCAGGCAGTATTATATGGGCACTCTGTTACATTGTTGCAGGCAGTATTATAGGGGCACTCTGTTGCACTGTTGCAGGCAGTATTATAGGGGCACTCTGTTGCACTGTTGCAGGCAGTATTATAGGGGCACTCTGTTGCAGGCAGTATTATAGGGGCACTCTGTTGCATTGTTGCAGGCAGTATTATAGGGGCACTCTGTTGCATTGTTGCAGGCAGTATTATAGGGGCACTCTGTTACATTGTTGCAGGCAGTATTATAGGGGCACTCTGTTACATTGCTGCAGGCAGTATTATAGGGGCACTCTGTTGCATTGTTGCAGGCAGTATTATAGGGGCATTCTGTGGCATTGTTGCAGGCAGTATTATAGGGGCATTCTGTGGCATTGTTGCAGGCAGTATTATAGGGGCACTCTGTTGCATTGTTGTAGGCAGTATTATAGGGGCACTCTGTTGCATTGTTGCAGGCAGTATTATAGGGGCATTCTGTGGCATTGTTGCAGGCAGTATTATAGGGGCACTCTGTTACATTGCTGCAGGCAGTATTATAGGGGCATTCTGTGGCATTGTTGCAGGCAGTATTATGGGGGCACTCTGTTGCATTGTTGCAGGCAGTATTATAGGGGCACTCTGTTGCATTGTTGCGGGCAGTATTATAGGGGAACTCTGTTGCATTGTTGCAGGCAGTATTATAGGGGCATTCTGTGGCATTGTTGCAGGCAGTATTATAGGGGCACTCTGTTGTAATGTTGCAGGCAGTATTAAAGGGCACTCTGTTGCACTGTTGCAGGCAGTATTATAGGGGCACTCTGTTGCATTGTTGTAGGCAGTATTATATGGGCACTATGTTGGCATTGTTGCAGGCAGTATTATAGGGGCACTCTGTTGTATTGTTGCGGGCAGTATTATAGAAGCACTCGGTTGCATTGTTGCAGGCAGTATTATAGGGGCACTCTGTTACATTGTTGCAGGCAGTATTATAGAAGCACTCTGTTGTACTGTTGCAGGCAGTATTATAGTGGCACTCTGTTGCATTGTTGCAAGCAATATTATAGGGGCACTCTGTGGCACTGTTGCAGGCAGTATTATAGGGGCACTCTGTTGTATTGTTGCAGGCAGTATTATAGGGACACTCTGTTGCATTGTTGTAGGCAGTATTATATGGGCACTCTGTTGTACTGTTGCAGGCAGTATTATAGGGGCACTCTGTTGTACTGTTGTAGGCAGTATTATATGGGCACTCTGTTGGCATTGTTTCGGGCAGTATTATAGGGGCACTCTGTTGTACTGTTTCGGGCAGTATTATAGGGGCACTCTGTTGTACTGTTGCAGGCAGTATTATAGGGGCACTCTGTTGTACTGTTGCAGGCAGTATTATAGGGGCACTCTGTTGTACTGTTGCAGGCAGTATTATAGGGGCACTCTGTTGTACTGTTGCAGGCAGTATTATAGGGGCACTCTGTTGAACTGTTGCAGGCAGTATTATAGGGACACTCTGTTGCATTGTTGTAGGCAGTATTATAGGGGCACTCTGTTGTATTGTTGCAGGTAGTATTATAGGGGCACTCTGTAGACATTGTTGCAGGCAGTATTATAGGGGCACTCTGTTGTATTGTTGCAGGTAGTATTATAGGGGCACTCTGTAGACATTGTTGTAGGCAGTATTATAGGGGCACTCTGTTGGCATTGTTGCAGGCAGTATTATAGGGGCACTCTGTTGTACTGTTGCAGGCAGTATTATAGGGGCACTCTGTTGCACTGTTGCAGGCAGTATTATAGGGGCACTCTGTTGTACTGTTGCAGGCAGTATTATAGGGGCACTCTGTTGTACTGTTGCAGGCAGTATTATAGGGGCACTCTGTTGCACCGTTGCGGGCAGTATTATAGGGGTACTCTGTTGCACTGTTGCAGGCAGTATTATAGGGGCACTTTGTTGGTTTTGTTTTAGGCAGTATTATATGGGCACTCTGTTGCACTGTTGCGGGCAGTATTATAGGGGCACTCTGTTGCACTGTTGCGGGCAGTATTATATGGGCACTCTGTTGCACTGTTGCGGGCAGTATTATAGGGGCACTCTTGGCATTGTTATGGCAGTATTTTATAAACACTGTGGTGGACGCTGTAGCAGGCAGTATCAGAAGGATAGTTTGGCAGGCACCACTAAAGGAAGTCTCCCCTTTACATAATCCCTACTTGACAGTCAGCTGATCACAAATTGTCCTCCTGCAGGGACCCCCAGTGATCAGCTATAATTTGTAGAGAAACTTGGTTGCAGGTGTTCAGTTTCCCTGCAGCGCCACCACTGGGGAAATGAATTATTACACAGCGCCCGTTCCTATCAGTGGGTGGTCTGTGTGATGCCGGACAGGACAGGTCCTCCGGAGCGAGAGACGCTCTTTGTAACCCATACATGGGGTTCAGGTATCCAGTAGTTGGTGGTCTGTGCTTTATTCCCCATCTGACAAGTTCCCCTCAGATCCTCCCAGTCCAGGATATTTTCTGGAGGCCTTTTCTTGGGTCTGAGATTCTGGAAAACTGAACAGGACTAGAGTTGAGCGAAAACCTGGATGTTCGGGTTCGAGAAGTTCGGCTGAACTTCCCGGAAATGTTCGGGTTCGGGATCCGAACTTCGCCCCGAACCCGAACTTTTCGGCACAAAAAAGGCTGTAAAACAGCCCAGGAAAGGGCTAGAGGGCTGCAAAAGGCAGCAACATGTAGGTAAATCCCCTGCAAACAAATGTGGATAGGGAAATGAATAAAAATAAAATAAATTAAAATTAACCAATATCAATTGGAGAGAGGTCTCATAGCAGAGAATCAGGCTTCATGTCACACAACATTGGAACAGTCCATTGGCATATATTTAGGCCCCGGCACCCAGACAGAGGAGAGGTTCATTCAACTTTGGGTAGCCTCGCAATATAATGGTAAAATGAAAATAAAAATAGGATTGAATGAGGAAGTGCCCTGGAGTCCAATAATATATGGTTAAGGGGAGGTAGTTAATGTCTAATCTGGACAAGGGACGGACAGGTCCTGTGGGATCCATGCCTGGGTCATTTTTATGAACGTCAGCTTGTCCACATTGGCTGTAGACAGGCGGCTGCGTTTGTCTGTAATGACGCCCCCTGCCGTGCTGAATACACGTTCAGACAAAACGCTGGCCGCCGGGCAGGCCAGCACCTCCAAGGCATAAAAGGCTAGCTCTGGCCACGTGGACAATTTAGAGACCCAGAAGTTGAATGGGGCCGAACCATCAGTCAGTACGTGGAGGGGTGTGCACAAGTACTGTTCCACCATGTTAGTGAAATGTTGCCTCCTGCTAACACGTTGCGTATCAGGTGGTGGTGCAGTTAGCTGTGGCGTGTTGACAAAACTTTTCCACATCTCTGCCATGCTAACCCTGCCCTCAGAGGAGCTGGCCGTGACACAGCTGCCTTGGCGACCTCTTGCTCCTCCTCTGCCTTGGCCTTGGGCTTCCACTTGTTCCCCTGTGACATTTGGGAATGCTCTCAGTAGCGCGTCTACCAACGTGCGCTTGTACTCGCGCATCTTCCTATCACGCTCCAGTGCAGGAAGTAAGGTGGGCACATTGTCTTTGTAGCGTGGATCCAGCAGGGTGGCAACCCAGTAGTCCGCACAGGTTAAAATGTGGGCAACTCTGCTGTCGTTGCGCAGGCACTGCAGCATGTAGTCGCTCATGTGTGCCAGGCTGCCCAGGGGTAAGGACAAGCTGTCCTCTGTGGGAGGCGTATCGTCATCGTCCTGCGTTTCCCCCCAGCCACGCACCAGTGATGGACCCGAGCTGCGTTGGGTGCCACCCCGCTGTGACCATGCTTCATCCTCATCCTCATCCTCCTCCACCTCATCCTCGTCCTCCTCGTCCTCCAGTAGTGGGCCCTGGCTGGCCACATTTGTACCTGGCCTCTGCTGTTGCAAAAAACCTCCCTCTGAGTCACTTCGAAGAGACTGGCCTGAAAGTGCTAAAAATGACCCCTCTTCCTCCTCCTCCTCCTCCTCCTGGGCCACCTCCTCTTCCATCATCGCCCTAAGTGTTTTCTCAAGGAGACATAGAAGTGGTATTGTAACGCTGATAACGGCGTCATCGCCACTGGCCATGTTGGTGGAGTACTCGAAACAGCGCAACAGGGCACACAGGTCTCGCATGGAGGCCCAGTCATTGGTGGTGAAGTGGTGCTGTTCCGCAGTGCGACTGACCCGTGCGTGCTGCAGCTGAAACTCCACTATGGCCTGCTGCTGCTCGCACAGTCTGTCCAGCATGTGCAAGGTGGAGTTCCACCTGGTGGGCACGTCGCATATGAGGCAGTGAGCGGGAAGGCCGAAGTTACGCTGTAGCGCAGACAGGCGAGCAGCAGCAGGATGTGAACGCCGGAAGCGCGAACAGACGGCCCGCACTTTATGCAGCAGCTCTGACATGTCGGGGTAGTTGTGAATGAACTTCTGCACCACCAAATTCAGCACATGCGCCAGGCAAGGGATGTGCGTCAAACCGGCTAGTCCCAGAGCTGCAACGAGATTTCGCCCATTATCGCACACCACCAGGCCGGGCTTGAGGCTCACCGGCAGCAACCACTCGTCGGTCTGTTGTTCTATACCCCGCCACAACTCCTGTGCGGTGTGGGGCCTGTCCCCCAAACATATGAGTTTCAGAATGGCCTGCTGACGTTTACCCCGGGCTGTGCTGAAGTTGGTGGTGAAGGTGTGTGGCTGACTGGATGAGCAGGTGGAAGAAGAGGAGGAGGAAGCTGAGAAGGAGGAGGTGGCAACAGGAGGCAAAGAATGTTGCCCTGCGATCCTTGGCGGCGGAAGGACGTGCGCCAAACAGCTCTCTGCCTGGGGCCCAGCTGCCACTACATTTACCCAGTGTGCAGTTAGGGAGATATAGCGTCCCTGGCCGTGCTTACTGGTCCACGTATCTGTGGTTAGGTGGACCTTGCCACAGATGGCGTTGCGCAGTGCACACTTGATTTTATCGGATACTTGGTTGTGCAGGGAAGGCACGGCTCTCTTGGAGAAGTAGTGCCGGCTGGGAACAACATACTGTGGGACAGCAAGCGACATGAGCTGTTTGAAGCTGTCTGTGTCCACCAGCCTAAATGACAGCATTTCATAGGCCAGTAGTTTAGAAATGCTGGCATTCAGGGCCAGGGATCGAGGGTGGCTAGGTGGGAATTTACGCTTTCTCTCAAATGTTTGTGAGATGGAGAGCTGAACGCTGCCGTGTGACATGGTTGAGACGCTTGGTGACGGAGGTGGTGGTGGTGTTGGTGGTACATCCCCTGTTTGCTGGGCGGCAGGTGCCAACGTTCCTCCAGAGGCGGAGGAAGAGGCCGAGGCGGCAGCAGAAGAAGAGGCCGAGGCGGCAGCAGCAGAAGAGGCCGAGGCGGCAGCAGCAGAAGAGGCCGAGGCGGCAGCAGCAGAAGAGGCCGAGGCGGCGGCAGCAGAAGAGGCCGAGGCGGCAGCAGCAGAAGAGGCCGAGGCGGCAGCAGCAGAAGAGGCCGAGGCGGCAGCAGCAGAAGAGGCCGAGGCGGCAGCAGCAGAAGAGGTAGCAGGGGGAGCCTGAGTGACTTCCTTGGTTTTAAGGTGTTTACTCCACTGCAGTTCATGCTTTGCATGCAGGTGCCTGGTCATGCAGGTTGTGCTAAGGTTCAGAACGTTAATGCCTCGCTTCAGGCTCTGATGGCACAGCGTGCAAACCACTCGGGTCTTGTCGTCAGCACATTGTTTGAAGAAGTGCCATGCCAGGGAACTCCTTGAAGCTGCCTTTGGGGTGCTCGGTCCCAGATGGCGGCGGTCAGTAGCAGGCGGAGTCTCTTGGCGGCGGGTGTTCTGCTTTTGCCCACTGCTCCCTCTTTTGCTACGCTGTTGGCTCGGTCTCACCACTGCCTCTTCCTCCGAACTGTGAAAGTCAGTGGCACGACCTTCATTCCATGTGGGGTCTAGGACCTCATCGTCCCCTGCATCGTCTTCCACCCAGTCTTCCTCCCTGACCTCCTGTTCAGTCTGCACACTGCAGAAAGACGCAGCAGTTGGCACCTGTGTTTCGTCATCATCAGAGACGTGCTGAGGTGGTATTCCCATGTCCTCATCATCAGGAAACATAAGTGGTTGTGCGTCAGTGCATTCTATGTCTTCCACCGCTGGGGAAGGGCTAGGTGGATGCCCTTGGGAAACCCTGCCAGCGGAGTCTTCAAACAGCATAAGAGACTGCTGCATGACTTGAGGCTGAGACAGTTTCCCTGGTATGCATGGGGGTGATGTGACAGACTGATGGGCTTGGTTTTCAGGCGCCATCTGTGCGCTTTCTGCAGAAGACTGGGTGGGAGACAATGTGAACGTGCTGGATCCACTGTCGGCCACCCAATTGACTAATGCCTGTACCTGCTCAGGCCTTACCATCCTTAGAACGGCTTTGGGCCCCACCAAATATCGCTGTAAATTCTGGCGGCTACTGGGACCTGAGGTAGTTGGTTCACTAGGACGTGTGGCTGTGGCAGAACGGCCACGTCCTCTCCCAGCACCAGAGGGTCCACTAACACCACCACGACCATGTCCGCGTCCCTTACTAGATGTTTTCCTCATTGTTATCGTTCACCACAATAAGAAAAATATTATTTGGCCCAATGTATTGTATTCAAATTCAGGCCTTTTTTTACAGACACCTAACACTATCTGGCATCTATTTAGGTCCCGTATTACACTAATACAGGCACAGCAGTAACCACAGATTTAGCTGAATATAAATTGTAGGCCTAGTATTTAGGCGCTGGGTGACAGGTATACGTTTACGGACAGAATTAGACTGGGATATGCACAGTAGCGTGTGTGTGAAGTTATTGAGAATGATCCTATCCGCACCTTCAATCTAATATACCCTTTTAGGGATAGATTTAAAGTAGGCCTGATACAGCAGAAACCACTAATTTAGGAAATTGCTAAGTTGGGAATTGTATTTCAGCCCAGAACAAAAACTGTGCTTTGACGGACACTAAATAACTTGACCAGCCACAGCAATAACCACAGATTTAGCTGACTATAAATTTGAGGCCTAGTATTTAGGCGCTGGGTGACAGGTATACGTTTACTGACAGAATTAGACTGGGATATGGCCAAAAAATAACCACACTATAGATGGTTAAATGCACTAGGTGACAGCTTGACCCTGTTGTAGGATTTAGCCAAAAAACAACCACACCATTGAGGGTTAAATGCACTTGGTGGCAGCTTGTGCTGGCGCACCACAAGACACAAAATGGCCGCCGATCACCCCAGAAAAAAGTAACTAAAAAACGCTCTGGGCAGCCTAAAAACAGTGAGCAATTCAATAGCAGCAGTTCAATCATCCACAGCTGCAGATCGATCAATGGATGGAGTCTTTTGGAGGAGTTAATCACTGCCTAATCTCGCCCTAACGTCGCAGCTGCAACCTCTCCCTACACTGATCAGAGCAGAGTGACGGGCGGCGCTACGTGACTCCAGCTTATATAGAGGCTGGGTCACATGCTGCACTGGCCAATCACAGCCATGCCAATAGTAGGCATGGCTGTGACGGCCTCTTGGGGCAAGTAGTATGACGCTTGTTGATTGGCTGCTTTGCAGCCTTTCAAAAAGCGCCAAGTAAGCGACGAACACCGAACCCGAACCCGGACTTTTACGAAAATGTTCGGGTTCGGGTCCGTGTCACAGACACCCCAAAATTCAGTACGAACCCGAACTATACAGTTCGTGTTCGCTCATCTCTATTCATGAGTAATCTGGCAGTTGGAAATGCGTACATTGTAAAGATGGCCTCTATGAAGGAATGAGGAAAATGAAGGTGACATAAAAGGTGTCACATATAGGTCCAGTCCACTCTGTCCTCCTCAGCGTCTGTCCCCAGTAGAACCAGTGGATGTTTCTTCTGAGACACTATCTGAAGTAGGGACAGCACTCTCATCGTATTGTCCTTCCCCTCTCTACCCGCCACAAACCCGACCTGTTCTGGTGAAATGAAGGATGGCGCTAGGGATCCTATCCTGCACTAACAGACACAGCAAGGATAGAAGTCTGCAGCTGCCGTAGTTTGCAGGATCTTTCCCTTCCTTATAGATCAGAGTAATATAAGCTTCCAGTGATTGCTTTGGGATTGGGACGCCGGACAGATAAGCGCTGAACGTGTCTGTCAGTCGTGGGAGAAAGACTGAGAGGAAGCATCTGTAATAGGAGCATGGGAAGCCATCTGGGCCTGGAGCTATACGCAACGGGCAGTTCAGCATGGTGGACCGGACCTCATCTATGGAGAAAGGTCCTAACAGCTCAGCGTGCGATGCGACCAGGATAGAGGGTAGAGTGATGCGTGAAAGACATTTGGTAATGGCTGGGATTCTGTCTTGTGTCTGGTTGTTCTGCTCCGTGGAGTGGATTTGGTTTAGTGAGGTATAAAACTCAATAAATTCTCGTTCAATCACTGCTGGGTCCGCCGAAAGATGGCCGGAGTGTGTTTGTGGTCGAGGCTACGGAAAATAGGATATGCTAGCTGAGGGAGGAAGAAGCTTAGTAACGGAAACTAACTGATGGCTGGTGGTGTGCCCTTAGCCATGAGCGCGGGTAGGCCTATAAGGAGGCAAAAAAACAAACGTAGGAAAAAAAATAATATATATATATATATATGTTATTTTTTTTATTGTAATTCAGAGAGCATGCAAGCTCAAAGGGTCAGATGACAAAGGCTTTTGATATCTCAGCATGAGGATTAGGAATGTACCGGGAAAAACAGGAGGACTTCCAACGACCCATTTTCTTGATGACATGTCCGGGCACCCCGTGCTTCGAAGCCGCAGAGGCAGCTCCGATTCTGAAGGAATGCCCGGATGTGGCGGCAGGATCGAAGCCTAGGCCGGAGGATAAGGACTGTACGCTGGAAATGAATTGGGAAGAGGTTAAAGGACCGTTCTTGAAAGGAAGCAGGGGACTGTCGGCCGGAGCGTCGCCCAATACCGTACGAAGTTTTCTGAGGACTTGGACTGGGCACCAAGCGTTGAGAGTTTCAAAATACTTAATGATCACTGGAGGACCTGTTTGGGAGATTTTTGAAGACGGGAGACGGAAGATAAAGTGGTTGTGCTGCCATTCTAGCCCTTTGATGGACCCCTGTTTCTAGAGGAGGTGCTGGTAAACTCTCCTGGTCTCAGGAAGCCGTAAAAAAATATATGGCGGCTTGGATGATGATACTAGGGTATGGCCCAAAAGGATTCCCGTCTAGTGAGGTGGACAGTTTCCTAAAAAGGTCACCTGATACCGGCTGCCTGACAATAAGCCAGAAATGCCAGAATGTAGGAGATTTTGTCAGGAATTTGGTGAAAACTTTCCATGCGGTTCTGTCATTTCTGTCTGTATTGGCTGACAGGGATTTGTGGATGAGGGCCTTGGCGGCTGCGAGGTGCATGCTCAGTCCATTGTCAGTGTGTGGAAGGCTGGCGGGGTTAATCCTATTCGATCTGCTTCTGGCACCACCTGAAAGAAAGCGGGAAAGTTGAATCGTGACAGAGCATCGGCTGCTAGATTCTTGGAACCCTGAATATGTTCACAGAGGAAATGGAAGTTGTGACACATAGAAAGCCAGACCAGTTTGCGTACAGAGGACATGACTCTGGGGGATTTGGACCTACCCTTGGCGACGAGTTCTACTAAGGACTGATTAGCAGTCACAAAAACAACTGGGGAATAGTGTTGATCACGAATATTCGAATTTCAAATTTTTATCGCGAATATAGGTACTTTGAAAATTCACGAATATTTCGAATATAGTTATATATATTTGTAATTTCGAATATTCCATTTTTTTTCCCCTTTATTTTTATTTTTTTTTGATTTTCAAAAAAGCTTTATTTGTAAAAGCAAGAGTACAAATAACAGAAGTGTGTAGGAGAGTAATGACAGGTCTCCATGCACCACATAAAAAAGAAAAGAAAAATACAGATCACAAACATTATGATGTATTTAGATCACAAGATCAATATAAGACATTATGACGTTTATTTTTATTATTAGTATTATTCCAATAATAATATTTCAATAATAGGTAACTACTGTTCTGGTAAAAGGACCATATTCCAAGAGAAGAGTCTCAACCCTGGACCCGCTTCCCTAGCCAAAGCGACTTCTTTCCCACGTATTGGTGTGATTGTGTTTATGTTATACCGAATGTGGACGGAAATGTGAGAAATGAGAGAATCCCCACTACCACTGAGCGACCGGTATCTATCTCTTCTTGAAACCTCTATATGTTTCCCAAGCCAGCCAGATGGATCTAAATTTATGAATAGATCTACATTCCCAGTTGGATATTTCCTCAAGCCTATATATCTGGTCCACTCTAGAACACCATTTTTCAATCGACGGGACTTCTGGTGACAGCCAATTGAGTGGGATCAAGAATCTGGCTGCATTAATCAATTGTTTATATAAGCCTATGTTTAAAGTTTTAGTGGCTGTAGGAAATAAATTTAACAAAGCTATCTCCGGTTGAGGAGCCAGGGAAGAAGAGCACACTTTGTTACATAACCTAAATATCTTTTCCCACCATTCCTTTAAGGGAGGACACTCCCACCAAATATGTATGAAAGAACCTCTAGCTTTTAAACACCTCCAACAGGTGTCGGATGCTGACGCAGAGTACAGACATGTTTTGTCCGGTGTTTTATACCACCTGGCCATTACTTTAAAGCAATTTTCTTGGATTCTAACACATCTTGAAGCTCTGTGCGTGGATATCAGTATCTTATCTATTTCTTGTCTGGAGAATGTTTTGTTTAAATCTCTTTCCCAAAGTCTAATGTACGCCGGGGTAAGGAGAGCATTTGGTATTCTTAGTTTCTCGTATAGCTGGGAGATTATTTTGGTTGGATATTGTGCACTATCTAAAAGGTTCTCTAGCCAGACTGGTGAACGGGAGAAATCTTTATTATTTATATTTTGTTGAAGATACGATTTTAGGAAAAGTAGAGGGGAGGTATTTGTATGGTTATATTCGAGCTTGGCTTTCAGATCTGTTATGGAATAGGAATTAGAGTCGCTCATTATGTCCCTAACATAGATTGTGGATTTTTTAAGTGAACCCCTCACGCTATCCATTAAGGCCTTAGGTGCCGTGTTCATAATATCTCTAATTTGCAGGGTTATGGAAGGGAAGGGTATACAGTGTTGTGAATCTTTAAGCCACTTCCATACCGAAAATGTGGCTCTCATTAAGGAGGATGCTAGTGGGGGTAAAAATTGAACAGTTCTGTGGCCTAATAAGAAAGCCCTAAAGTTGCCACCTAATAGATCTTTTTCCATAGAGACCCAAGATTTGCCGGGGGGTTCCCTCAACCAATCTATCGCTCTGGCCAGAAGGACTGCTTTACCATAAATTTCAGGGTCTGGGAGGGCAATACCGCCCCATTTTTTTGCTCTGTTCAATGACTTGTAAGACAATCTAGGTTTTTTATTAAACCAAATAAATGAGCTAAACAGGGTTCTCACTTTTTTATAAAATAGCGAGGGGACCTGTATAGGAAGAGTTTGTTGTAGGTATGTTAGTTTCGGAAGGATTAATGAGGCTAAAATATTTTTCCTCCCAAACCATGAAAGTATTGGCACTTCCAAGTTTTTAATTATCTTATTTATTTCCAGTAGCAGAGGGTCATAATTCAGAGCAACCCATTGCAAAGGGTCTGTGCTAATTTTAATACCTAAATAAGTCAAGAAAGGAGCTGACCAGTTAAAAGGGGATGCCTGTGCTAGTTTTTGTTTTGTAGAGGATGATAAGCCCAAGGATATGATAAATGATTTGCTATGGTTTACTTTAAAATTGGAGCAAATTCCATAGTTCTCCAGATGTTGATAGATACTAGGCAATGCGGTTTTAGGATTACTGATCATAATAAGCATATCATCCGCGAAAGCTGCTATTTTATGTTCTTGGTCTCCGAGTGATATTCCTTTGATAGTAGAGTCATTTCTGATGGTTTGAAGAAGGGGCTCAAGAGACAGGACAAATAGCAAGGGGGACAGTGGGCACCCTTGTCTAGTACCATTTTTTATTTTAAAAGAGTGTGATATTGTACTGTTAACTGAGACAGAGGCGGAAGCGTTAATGTACATGGCATCTATTGCGTGTAAAAAGGCATGTGGAAAGTTCTGTGTTATAAGGACTTGCTTCATGAAGGACCAGTTGACTCTGTCAAAGGCTTTTTCGGCGTCTGTACTAAGAAGTGCCACTGGTAATGATTTCATTTTTGCATAGTGTAAAATATTTAGGACTCTAGCCGTATTGTCCTTACCTTCTCTGCCTTTGACAAAGCCAACTTGGTCCCTATGAATAAGCGAAGGGAGGATTTTCGCTAATCTATTGGCTAATAGCTTTGCTAAAAATTTAAGATCCATGTTAAGGAGCGAAATGGGCCTATAGTTTGGGCATTGAGTGTGGTCCTTGCCATCCTTTGGAATCAGGATAATATTTGCTTTTGTCATATCGGTCGAGAGGGGAGTGTTCCTTAGAGATTCGTTGTAAATTGGCAGCATATGCGGGATCAAGGTGTCGAGAAAGGCTAAATAATAAGGGGTCGGGAGCCCGTCTGGGCCTGGGCTTTTCCCTTTGGGCGAGTTTTTTATGACATCTAACAGTTCCTCTTTGGTAAATGGGGTTTGAAGGGATATTCTATTTTCTTCTGAGAGTTTTGAGAGTGAAAGGTCTTTCAAAAACGCCTCACATGGATTCCTGTCCGGAGTATCGTTTGTAATTGTTTGGGGGGGAACTAAGTTATATAAGGCCTCATAATAATTTCTAAATTGAGATGCTATTTTTGAAGGATCAAAGATCCAAGATCCTGATGCCCCTTTTAATTTATGGACAAAGTTATCTAATTTTCTTTTTTTATTCTCTGAGTGACAAACTTTGAGGCTTTATCGCCGTGCGCAAATATCTTCTGTTGTGAGTGCAGAAAGTATTTAGCCGAGGCTGTGTTTAATAAGTTTTTGAGAGAAGTTCTAAGTTTGCTAAGTTCTTCTAGGTGGGTATTGAGAAGTGAATTTTTATGTAAACCCTCTATCTTCCTAATTTGTTCATAAAGCAAGTCTAGTTGTTTTTCTTTTTTCTTTTTAAGGTAAGAGCTAAGATTTTCACATTGGTCCCTAATAAAAGCCTTGTGAGCGTCCCACAGAGTCTAAGGCGAGACGTCTTGAGTGTTATTTAAAGTGAAATATTCCTCTAATGCGAGATGAAGACGTCTTTTGGTCTCTGGAGTCCCCAATAGGGATTCATTCAGTCGCCAGGATTTGTTGAAATCCCTTTGTTGAGGTGCCAGTATTGATAGATAAATCGGAGCATGGTCCGACAATAGGATGGATCCCACTTCTGCTTCCGAACATAGCCCAATGTGATGTTTAGTAATAAATAGGTAGTCCAATCGTTTATATGAGTTATGAGCATATGAATAAAAGGTATATTCCAAAGCTTCTGGGTATAGTGTTCGCCATGTGTCTATAAAATGTGAGTTCCAAAGACAGTTTGATAGAGAGCTAAGGGCTTTTTGAGAATGTACCGATTTACGTGAAGAGGAGTCTAGTAATGGGTTTATTGCTACATTAAAGTCTCCCCCCAGTATAGTGATACCTTCCTGAAAGGGGGTGGCTAAGGACAAAACTTTTTTGAGCCAAGTTGTTTGTTTAATGTTCGGTGCATAAACATTAATGAGTGTGTATGACTGTGGTCCTATTTTCCCTTTTATCATTAAGTATCTCCCTTCCGGGTCAATAATCTGGTCACTAAAGAGAAAGGGGATGTTCCTTTTAAAGCCTATGCTTACTCCTTTCGAGTTAGAGGAGGGGGATCCGCAGTGGTACCAATGAGGAAATTGAGAAAATGAAAGGTTAGGGAGTCTGTTTGTCTTTAGATGGGTCTCTTTAAGGAATAAGACATTAGCTCTGTTTCTCCTCAACACCCCGAATATCTGGCGCCTCTTGGATGGCGAGTTAAAGCCATGAACGTTATATGATGCTATCCGTAAGTCCGCCATTGGGGGAGTGGAGGAGAGCCCGAACCGTCTAAATAAGCAAAAGTATGGTGCAATGTGTAAAACATCTTAATGTGGTTTACTGACCAATTTGTAGTATTGAGGAAGGCATGGAGTCGTTTGTCTCTCTCTTGGAATTTTCCTTGTGATCTAGGATCATACATAACACAATAAACAACATAAATAACTGGAAACAAACAATAAGCAGGATCAATGATCATTCTAAAGGGGGGAAAGAGATTCCACTCATTTAGGAATCTTTCCCTACTTAGTACACTGTATCTGGTGATAGGGGCTAATCCATAAATACATAGACAGCCCCTCCCCAGGTACCCGACTGTATGCGATTAAATAATCGGAATTCTCAGAAGGATAGCATTCGCAAACTGCTTGATAGTACATTAACAGATAGTAGAAACCTAATCTGGCAAAAAACTGGGTATTACGCCTTCCAATAACAGTATCCGGAATTGGGAGCAGGGAAGGCAGGGAGGTTGTGAGAATATTGTGTAAATAATATAGCTGTAGGATATAGGGAAGGGGGGAGGGGAAGGATAAAGGAAGGAGGATTGAAGTAAATAATAGCAGACGACCTTAGGTGGGTCTACATCAGGAAATGTATCTGCGAACTTTTGTTTAATACTAGCCAGACAAACTAGAATTGTACCGCAACCTAGGGGTTAACATGGAAAACATACACGTTTACTTGTCTTATAGCGGGTTTAACTATGGGCCAAGGGCCTCCCACCAAAGTTGAGTATAAGGAGGCTATGGGGCAACAAATGAAGCTAATATTTTCAAAGTAATACTACCAGTCCCCTAGTACGTAGATGGGTGGCACATCAAGGGACAGATCGGATTTTCCTTAAGGAGTATGCGGCTCCCGGTCAGAAATAGTCCGCGTTGATCCTCCTGGGAGTCAGAGGGGAGTTCTTCCTCTTCTGGCGTTGTGCTTTGGGAGTTCTTCTGGATTCAAATGGTGCTGAGTATTGGATCGGCGGGAGCGCTGCAAGATCTTGTATGCTGTCCCAGTTCTCGATCTTCAGAGGTTGCATCTCCAGATACTCGATCAGCGGGCCCAGATCTGCATGCGATTGGATGTTGAACCTGCGACCTTCTATGGCAAATGAAAGACCGAACGGGAAGGACCAGCGGTATGGAACTTTCTGAGCCCTCAGCCAATCCGTCAAAGGTTTGAGGGTCTTCCGTTTCTTTAAGGTTACTGGAGCTAGGTCTTGATATATGTTAATGGTAGCTCCATTGTAGTTTAATTCTGTGGCGTTGCGGGATTTAAAGAGGACCGCTTCTTTATCTTTATAGTTGTGGAAACGGCAAATTACGTCTCTTGGCGGTTCTGAAGCGTTAGGTTGAGGCCTCAGGGCTCTATGGGCCCTCTCTAGGATGATTTGCGACGGGTATTCCGGACCTACGATGTCGGAGCAGATAGCTAGGATTGCTACTGGGATCTCTGAGGCTGTAACGGTTTCTGGCACTCCTCGAAACCGGAGGTTGTTCCTCCTGCCGCGGTTTTCTTGATCTTCAAGTGCTGTGTGTACCGCATTCATATGGTCTTGGCATTTCTTAAAGCTCTCTGATGCCGCCATTTGCCACTCTTGCATGGAGGTTTGGGCCGCTTCCAGATTTTCCACTCTGCCTCCGATGTGTCTCATTTCTTGCCTGAGGGAGGCCAGTTCATGTGCGACTGGTTCCAGGGCTCTCGCTAACGTCTTCTTCAGGAACTTCCTGGATATCAGTAGGCTTTGAGACCCTCTCGCCTCTTCGGTTTCGCTGTCAGCCTCAGATGCTTCTTGCTCGCTCATGGCATCAACAGCTTGCGGAGAAGGCGCCATTTTGGGTTCTCTCGCGGCGTTTATCGCCGCCGCTTTCTTTATGAATTTGTCCATGTCACCCTCTCCAGACATGGTTTTTTGGTGGCGGGTAGCTTCCCCAGCTTTAGGGTTCCCGATTTTCACCATGGTATGTCGGGTATGCTAGCGTAGGCTATGTAGGGAGAGACTCGATGTAACGGAGCTCAAGCACATGCGACCATTCCCTTCCGGCGCTAGCTCCGCCCCCCCTTTTTCCCCTTTATTATTTATTATTTTATCAGTGCACATGATCCCTCCCTGCTTCTAGCTTGTGGGCCAATAAGAAGACTGCAATATACTTGACTTTAGGAGTAGTAGTGTTTGCGAATTTTGCTCTATATTCGTTTTTATCGAATATTCGCTATATTGCTATATATTCTTGTTTTAGACTATTCGAAAAGACGAATATTCGAAAAAACGAAGTTATAGCAATATAGCGAATATTCGAAAAGAAACTAATATAGAGCAATTTAGCTACCGTATTTTTCGCCCTATAAGACGCACCGGCCCATAAGACGCACCTAGGTTTTTAAGGAGGAAAATAAAAATAAAAAATTTGAACCAAAAGGAGTGCCTAATAGTGTTATGTGGGATCTGGGGATGGCACTGTTATGGGGGGTCGGTGGATGGCATTGTTATGGGGGTCTGTGGATGGCATGGTTATGGGGATCTGTGGATGGCACTGTTATTGGGGACTGTGGATGGCACTGTTATGGGGATCTGTGGATGGCACTGTTATGGGGATCTGTGGATGGCACTGTTATGGGGGGTCCGTGGATGGCATTGTTATGGGGGTCTGTGGATGGCATGGTTATGGGGATCTGTGGATGGCACTGTTATTGGGGACTGTGGATGGCACTGTTATGGGGATCTGTGGATGGCACTGTTATGGGGATCTGTGGATGGCACGGTTATGGGGATCTGTGGATGGCACGGTTATGGGGATCTGTGGATGGCACTGTTATGGGGGGTCCGTGGATGGCATTGTTATGGGGGTCTGTGGATGGCACGGTTATGGGGATCTGTGGATGGCACTGTTATGGGGATCTGTGGATGGCACTGTTATGGGGGGTCCGTGGATGGCATTGTTATGGGGGTCTGTGGATGGCACGGTTATGGGGATCTGTGGATGGCACTGTTATGGGGATCTATGGATGGCACTGTTATGGGGGGTCCGTGGATGGCATTGTTATGGGGGTCTGTGGATGGCACGGTTATGGGGATCTGTGGATGGCACTGTTATTGGGGACTGTGGATGGCACTGTTATGGGGGGCACTGTGGATGGCACTGTTATTGGGGACTGTGGTTGGCACTGTTATGGGGGCACTGTGGATGGCACTGTTATTGGGGACTGTGGATGGCACTGTTATTGGGGACTGTGGATGGCACTGTTATGGGGGATCTGTTGATGACACATAAATAGCATTTTACGCTATGTGTCATCCACAGACCCCCATAACAGTGCTATCCATAGAATGACCCCCAATAGGGAGGAGGGGCCGGCATCTAGCTCTGTAATTACAGCGGGCCCGGTGCAGTCACTGTATTCTGCTACACCGGGCCCGCTCACTGTAGGAATCCTAACAGCAGACAATGCTGTATGCTGATTAAGGTACCGTAACAGTAGTCTTTTATGCAGCCTGTACTTACGATACTAACTTTCCGGCAGGCAGCGGGCAGGAGGCTGAGCTGGCGGGCGGGCGCTTGCAACGTAACTCACTATGTCACGCGCCGGCTCTCCCTTCTTCATTCATAGAGTGGGCGGAGCCGGCGCGTGACATAGTGAATTACGTTTTCAGCGCCCGCCCGCCAGCTCAGCCTCCTGCCTGCTGGCTGCCGGAAAGTTAGTATCGTAAGTACAGGCTGCATAAAAGACTACTGTTAGCATTGCCTGCAGTTAGGATTCCTACAGTGAGCGGGCCCGGTGTAGCAGAATACAGTGACTGCACCGGGCCCGCTGTAGTTACAGAGCTGGATGCCGGCCCCTCCTCCCTCATCCATGCCTACTAATACAGCCGCCACCGCGCTGCGCAGCATGCGGTCGGCGGTATACAAACTGAAGTATTCGCCACATAAGACGCACTGCCTTTCCCCCCCAATTTTTTTTGGGGGAAAAGTGCATCTTATAGGGCAAAAAATACGGTAATATAGTGCTATAATCTTCTTTGTCTAATAGTTGTAAGTTGAAAAATTCACATATTATACGATTATTACCGTGACGATTTTTCGAGTAAAAAAAAAATAGCGAATTTTCGAATTTGCGAATATTCGCAGAATATTCTACAAAATATTTGCGAAATATCGCAAATTCGAATATGACCTCTGCCTCTCATCACTACTGGGGAATTGTCCCAACAACTGCCCCAAAGCATAGCGGCTGCAACTATGGGGTAAATTTCCAAGAAGGGCGAAGATCTAACGGCTTCCTTGTCTGACAGGATTCGGACGGCCAAGGACCTGCGAACCAATGTTTGTTTAAAATTGCTGTGAAACCGCTGGAGGCTGCGGCGTCCGAAAAGACAGTAGGAAAGGCGGGATTCCATTGTGGCACAAACAGGGAAACGCTGTTCCGTTGGGACAAGAATTCGTCCCATGTGGACAGGTCGGCTAGGGCCTGGGAGTCCTAGTGCACTGGGGAGTCCTGATCTATGGCCGTGTGCAATAGCGGAAGCAACCTGGAGATGAAGGCCCTACCTTGGGGCATAACTCTTGTGGCAAAGTTTAGCATGCCTAGCAAGGATTGTAACTCTGTCTTAGTGAGGGTATTAGAAACTAGCGATTTGGGGGGGCGGAGCCTGCACCGGAGCCGGATGGTTGTGCGAGGTGCAGCTCTCCCGCTAGCTTATCCCTCATAGCTCCTTATAATCAGCAAACTGGACTGCAAAATGGTCAAAATCGGTGGCCAAAAACCCGCTGACCAGACAGGTCACACCCGATCCCTGAGCCAAACCGGAGAGATGGAGAAATTAATTAAAAAGGTGACGGCAGCGGAATCCAAGATGGCGCCTGGAACACCTCGCTCCAGCCACAAGCAAGCAACGGCTGCAGGTGCTGATAAGGTAGGGGATGACCCCAGTGACACAGACTGTCTACCCATCTCCAGGACTTTTCTCAAAGAAGCCCTGGCTGACGCCCTGGGACCCCTTCGCCTGGATCTCTCCTCAATAAAGGAGGACGTTCGCCACATAGGCCGGAGGGTAGAAGTATTAGAAGACACCCAGGCCGCAATCTTGCAGCATCAGAGCGAGGTATCCGCCAGCCTATCCCTGGCCCAGAATCATATTAACTCCTCATATACCGCTATGGAGGATCAGGAAAACAGAAGCAGGAGGAACAACCTCCGCTTCAGAGGCCTCCCTGCATCGATGTCAGCAGTTTATATTCCTGAAGTTATCCAGATTTGCCTTAAACTGCTGGGTCCGGACTCTGCACATGAAGTCTTAATTGAAAGAGCTCACAGAGCTCTCCGCCCTGAGCCACAAGCTAATGAACCTCCTAGAGACGTGATTTGCAAACGTTTGCACTTCCCAGTGAAAGAAGCTATACTGGTTAGCTCCAGAAACTCCAACTCTGTTGAATGGGAAGGCAATTCCATCACTATCTTCCAGGACGTAGCCCAATCAACCCTCAGGAAACGGACACCAATGGAGCCACTCACAGACTGGCTACGCCACCACAAGATTATCTATAGATGGACATTTCCATTTGGCCTATCCTTTCTCCATGATGGTCGCCGCTTCCATATTTCCTCTTTTAGTGACCTGGATAAAGCATATGACCATCTTCAGATCTCTCCGTTACCCATAGAAAACTGGGACATGGTCCAGAGTATGACCACTTTACCAGACCTGCCTTCAGTGCCTCCCTGGGAACCACTCCACACCCCAAAACCTCAAAGGTCCAGAAGGGGGAACTTTTCATCCACTCCTAAGCGCCTGGCCCTGGCGGATGAGTAATCTGCCCCCAATTGCCCTCCCTGTACATAGGGAATTACAGATCTCATTCCATGGGTTTTTATACCAACACTACTATACTTACCTGGTTCATTCCACAGGAATTTGCTTTCTATACTGAGTGGGGATATAGGTAGTCACATTTTCATTGCACCTTATTACGCCTTGTCTCCACTCAGTATTGGAGGATGAGGCAGTAGGGATCCTGCTCCCATCTGTATGGAGGCCAACATAGTTTTACAACTGTATAGTAGTTAATGTGATCCATGTGTTTAAGCCGATACCTTGACACCTTCTCCCCCCCATCTTCTGCTACTACAGTTTTGAAAAAATGAATGTTCCCTGGTCCAATATAATCCCAAGGGTTCCTCATCATTAATATTCTCCAGGGGAATTGCTGCTTCTAGGTACTTATACCTCCCCCCCCATGCCATCTACTCAGGGAACTACATTTCCCAAGTTCTCCCATACAGGGCGACTAATTCATCATTTATGGTTTTTGTTACTTGTTACACTCTATGTGTTGTATTTTTATTAGGGATGAGCGAACTCGAACTGTATAGTTCGGGTTCGTACCGAATTTTGGGGTGTCCGTGACACGGACCCGAACCCGGACATTTTCGTAAAAGTCCGGGTTCGGGTTCGGTGTTCGTCGCTTTCTTGGCGCTTTTGTGACACTTTCTTGGCGCTTTTTGAAAGGCTGCAAAGCAGCCAATCAACAAGCGTCATACTACTTGCCCCAAGAGGCCATCACAGCCATGCCTACTATTGGCATGGCTGTGATTGGCCAGAGCACCATGTGACCCAGCCTCCATTTAATCTGGAGTCACATAGCGCCGCCCGTCACTCTGCTCTGATCAGTGTAGGGAGAGGTTGCGGCTGCGACAGTAGGGCGAGATTAGGCTGATTAACTCCTCCAAAGGACTTGATTATTGATCGATCTGCAGCTGTGGGTCATTGAGCTGCTGATACTCAATTGCTCACTGTTTTTAGGCTGCCCAGACCGTTTGTCAGTCACTTTTTTTCTGGGGTGATCGGCGGCCATTTTGTGTCTTGTGGTGCGCCAGTGTAAGAGGCAGCCCTGATCATCCAGCAACATTTCCAACACACCTGTATGCATTGTGGACAATGTTGTACTGCTGTATAAAAAGTTACATTAACCATTATTTCTATGGACTATATAGCGAGGACGGCCACCTTTAAGTGGGGAGGCATGTAAGAGGCAGCCCTGATCATCCAGCAACATTTCCAACACATATATATATATCAGACTGTCATGTTTCCCTCCAGCCACCAGAGGCCACTGTGGCTGAGTAGGACAGTGAGAGGGGTTGTTTCCAGAGGATAAGGAGTTAAGTGTTTTTCCCGGGCTGAGCAGAGAGCCTGAGCTGAAGGTGTCTGAGTACACAGGAAGAAGGACGCTGTGCACTGAGAGGGAGATCCACAGGGAAGATTAGAGTGATTTCTCCCTGCCTGCTGTGACACAGTATCTGGGACATTAGAGTGTGTTTGCTCTCTGACTGAGCTGATGTTTCCTGGTGCAGAAGAGAGACTGCTGCAGTGTGAGGCACTTACCAGAGGAACTGTGAGTGAATTCCAGGCCCTGCCTGATTACACGTCCAGAGCTGCTGATTATCTCTAACCAGAGTTACAGAGACTACAAAGTGAGGCTTGCAGCATCACCCCTGCCAGAGCTGAGCCACGCTGAGGCAAGCAAGCAAACAAGCAAGCAACCAGATCAGGACCCAGACTGTATCTGCCTGCATGTGCCGGACACAGAACTGTGAGTGCACTGATGCTAACCTGAGCTAGGGCATAGTGGAATAGGATTTAGTTTAGTGCACCGTAGAAGCGGGTAGCGGGGACAGATAGGACTACCTAGAAGAGAGTAGCCTGCTATTGTCTGTACTTGTGTTTGTGATTCATTTGTGTTCTTTATGCAAATTTCCATTATCATTATTGTGAATTCTCAAGCTGTTCATACTGTAAATCTGCTTTTCCGGCAGTTAGAGTTCTCTTTTAATAAAGCCGGTTTCTGCTTCAGCCTCCTTGTCTGCTGCACTGTACTTGAGTCCTGCTCTACGGTCTCTTCCTCTGCTGACCGTTACAAGTGGCGCTGCGAGCAGGGTACAGTCACAGAGATGGAGGCGGCTGAAGGCAATGTGCATGATGTTAATGTGAGTACCTCAGGCAATGGTGGAACCCTTGCAAGGGCCCTCCCTATTGGCACGTTGTTCAACTTGCTACCCAAATTTGATGGCCAGAACATGACACTGTCAGACTGGGTGACAAGGTTACAGAGTGCTGTTAGGATTTACAATGTCAGCCCAGAACTACAAGTAGAAATTGCTTTGGCCGCTCTCGAGGGTGAGGCCCGAAGAAATGTTCTCCTACAACCAGAAGCCACGCGCAATACATTGCAAGAGATGGTGAGATTCCTGGAAGAAATATATGGGGAAACAGCCAGTGCAGGGCACCTCCGGGCGAAGTTTTTTTACCAGATTCATCGGGAAGACGAAGGTGTCTCTCAGTACGCAACAGCCCTACAGAAAGTGTTGGCCGAGGTACAAAAAAAAGAGGCAGATGGGGTTACTGGCATGGGACCCATAGACCGGATACTGCGGGAACAATTTATTCTGGGGCTCTACAGCAATCCCCTGAAACAGGCTCTGCGGGAACGAGTCAGAGTAGACCCTACCCTAACCTTTCGACAAATTTTGGCAGAGGCCGTGACGCGAAACAAAGAAGACGGCTATGCTTCTGGAGTAATACGGACCCAGACCGTTACACCCCCCGGGGTTACAAGAAATGAGGAAGCCCTGGTCAGAGTGGTACAAGACTTGCAGAGCTCCCTGAGTGCCATGCACGAAAAGTTGACACACCTGGAGAAACAGATAGAGTCGTGCCATACCACTGAGGCTGCCTATCCAGCCCGACAACAAACCTATCAGGCGACTCCGTGGGTTCCTACACCCGAATGCCCTTATGCTAACTTACCATACCATCAAGCCCCTCATTACCCTTCAGTGGGGCCATCCAGCCAAGCTCTGAGGGCACCTCCCACTCGCAGGCAAAAAGTGGGCCGTCAAGGGGCACAGTGTTGGCGGTGTGGAGATCTAGGACATTTCGCCAGAGAGTGTCGGAATAATCCAGCTGGACGCCAAGAGCCGCCGTTAAACTACCGACCCCTGCAGTAGTGGGGCGTACTGCAGGGGAGGTGGAGAGCCAAGTTACCCAGCAAAGCTCCGAACACCTGGTCGCAGGGTGCCCCACTATACGAGCTGAATTCGAAGGTGTTCCTGTCGACTGCTTAGTGGATACTGGGTCTCAGGTGACAACTATGCCCGAGTCATTCTTCTACCGTTACTTTCAAGCGCTGGCCAAGCCAGAACGAGAGACACTGGTCCGGGTTACAGCGGCTAACCAACAACAGATTCCTGTCACCGGGGTCGTGTGGATGAATGTACGGCTATGTGGACAGGAAGTGGGGCGGAAAGGTATCTTGTTGGTCCCCGAAACGTTCAAAGAAGATGTGCCGGTGATAATGGGCATGAATATCCTGCGAGAATTGGATCAGATCATGTTCACCAAACGGGGGCCGGGTTACTGGAAACAAGCCACCCCGCACAAACCTACCCAGAAAGCATTTCAACGGCTAATCCGTTTTTGTGGAACACAGAAAAGTGTACCAGCACACCAGGCGGTGGGAACGATCCGAGCGCCAGGAAAGGCTACCTTCACCCTTCCCCCTGGTCGGGAGACCGTGCTGACGTTACCCGTGGGAACTTTCCGTAATCTTGAAGGCATGGAGGTGTTCGTTGAACCAACAGGCCTAGGAGAGCTGGGTCAGGACGTCCTGGTGGCCCGGACACTGGGAGTGGTCCAGAATGGACGAGTACCCATAAGAGCTGTGAATGTGGGATATCTAGAAGTTCCCTTGACGCCAGGGGTGGAACTGGCTCGTGTGTACCTACATCAGGGAGAAATCCTGAGTCAGAGAGAAGTGACTCTAGCTCCGGTAGGGGATGCTGGTTGGACCCTGGCAGTTACTGCCAGTGCAGAAGAGGCGCCGACCCCAGAATGGAATGGGGGAACCATCTTGGACCAAATGGAGATATATGTTAAGGCTCTCAGTTTAGACCAACAGCGAGCAGTTGAAACCATGCTGTGGGAGAATCAGGCTGCGTTTGCCCGCCACGCCGATGACTTTGGCTGCACGAATGCTATCACACATGATATACCGACGGGGGACACTCCACCAATTCGGGAGAGATATCGACAGATTCCGCCCAAGTTGTACCAGGAAGTGAAGACGCTATTGAAACAGATGATAGACTCCGGAGTGGTGCGGGGAAGCCAGAGCCCTTGGGCAGCCCCAGTGGTGCTTGTCAAGAAGAAGGACGGCACTATTCGATTTTGTGTGGATTACCGGCGGTTGAATGCTTGCACTGCGCGAGACTCATATCCTCTGCCACGCATCGAGGAGTCTCTGACGGCTCTAGGACGAGCCAAATACTTCTCCACCCTGGATCTAGCAAGTGGGTACTGGCAAGTACCAGTGGCTGAGCAGGACAAGGCAAAGACAGCATTCATACTCCCCATGGGGTTATTTGAATTCAACAGGATGCCATTCGGACTGACTAATGCCCCTGGAACCTTCCAGCGGCTGATGGAGAGATACCTGGGAGACCTGAATTTTGAAGCCACTCTGATATACCTAGACGATATCATTGTATACTCTGCTACTTTTCAAGAACACTTGAATCGGCTAGGGCAGGTACTCGAGCGACTGCGATCCCATGGCCTGAAGGTAAAGCCAAAGAAGTGTCATCTCTTCAAGAGGGAGATCGAGTACCTGGGCCATAGGGTGTCCCAAGACGGAGTGCTACCGTCCCAAGACAAAGTGGCTGCAATACGACAATGGCTAGTGCCGAGAACACTGCGTGAGTTGAAGGCCTTCCTGGGACTGACTAGGTACTACCGGCGGTTCATCAAAGACTACGCAAAAATAGCGGGCCCTCTGAATGAGTTGTTGAGAGGAACGGCTGGGCAACCCAAGGGCCAAAGTATCCCCTGGGGACAGAAACAGGAAGAGGCCTTCCAGGCCCTGAAAGAAGCCCTGACATCGGCCCCCATCTTGGCTTATGCCGATTTTGATAAACCATTCATCTTAGCTACTGATGGCAGCCTCTACGGACTTGGGGCAGTCCTGTCGCAGGTACAAGATGGACATGAGAGAGTGATCGCTTATGCCAGTAGATCCTTGCGAGATACGGAGCGAAACCCCCATAACTACAGTTCCTTCCGGCTGGAACTCCTTGCCCTGGTGTGGGCTATGACGGAGAAATTTGCAGGATATCTGACAGGAGCTAAGATCTTCGTACGGACGGATAACAATCCCCTGGCCCATCTGGGTACTGCCAAGTTGGGAGCCCTGGAGCAACGCTGGGCGGCTCGCCTCGCAAAGTATGACCTCTCAATTCGCTACCGCTCCGCTACAGAGAACACTAATGCTGATGGTCTCTCGAGGGTTACTTTTGAAACTCCAGTAGGGGATATGGATGAACAAAAGGAAGAAGATGAAACTCCTGACTTCCGCAAGTTCGCTCCCCCAACAGTCGCGGCCCAGACAAGTGGGGAGGCCCGTAAGCTACCCAAAGCATTGGGGAGAACTAATGAAGAATGGGGCAGATTGCAAGATGAAGACATTGGACTGCAGCAAATGAAAAGCTGGGTAACCCAGTGCAGGAAACCCAACAAAGAAGAAAGGACTGATCTGGATGCCGAGATGAAGTCCGTTCTACATCAATGGGACAGACTGGAAGTGCATGGAGCTGTTTTGTTCCGCAAGTGGCAACAGCCTGTCGACCTAGAGGCGAGGTGGCAGGTAGTGATACCCAGAAGAATGGCACGGGAGATAGCCAAAGAGGCTCATGAGTTTGGAGCTCACTTCGGGCCAGTCAAGACATACCAGTGGCTGCAGCGTTATGTGTATTGTCCGCGACTGGAGGCCACAGTTGAAGAAGTTTGCCGACAGTGTCGAGTGTGTGAACTCACGAAGAGTACAGAACAGAGAGCACCCCTACAGTCCTTCCAGACCACAGAACCGCTGGAAGTGTTGATGATAGACTATCTTCTTGTGGGACAATCGTCAAGAGGTCCACAGTATTGCCTGGTCATGATCGACCACTTCTCCAAGTTTGCAGTAGTCACCCCAACTCGGGACCAGACGGCCGAGTCCGCTGCACGAGCCATTTGTCAAGACTTCATTCGGGTCTATGGGTGTCCAAAGCGGATCCATTCAGATCAAGGGGCGTGCTTTCAAGGAAAAGTGATGGAAGAGCTACATCGACTGTACGGCATTGAAAAATCCAGGACAACTCCTTATCATCCCCAAGGAAACGGAGCCTGTGAGCGCTTTAACCGCACATTGCTGCAAATGCTGAGGACGCTAGAGGAAGACAAGAGGGCACACTGGCCTGACTACCTGCCAGAATTAGTCTGGGCTTACAATAATCGTGTCCACACCACCACCGGTTACACCCCATACATGTTACTGTTCGGTAGGGCTGGTCGAGAGATCGTGGAATTAAACCTAGAACAGCCAGAAGACCTAATAGAGCGATCAACCACCTCATGGGTGAAAGAACACCGTCGGCGTCTCCAGACCATTCGCCGGTTGGCAGGTCAGCGGTTACAGGAGAGAGCTCATACAGACCGTCCTCCAGTTCAGGAGGTTCCATTGCAGCCTGGGGATCGGGTACTGGTACGAGAGAAACGTCCCAGAGGCAAGTTGAGTGAGCGTTGGGAAGTACAGCCTTATAAAGTGATCAAGAGAGTGTACCCTAATGGTCCGGTCTACGAAGTGCAGGTTGAGAATGAGGAATTTGCTTCACGGACTCTACATAGGAATATGTTACGGCCATGCCGGTCCAAAGATCCCGCACCTGTTCAGAGGACACCTCCTCCTGCCCCATACTCAGAACTTGTTATCTCTGATGGAGATTATGGTGAAGACTGGTGGACTGCTCCCAACACTGAAGAAGCCTCCCAGGTTACAGGTGATGAAGGCACTGTCGCAGAACCATTGCCAGCCCGTAATGGAGAGGGGCCCTCGGACACACCCGAACCTCCTATTGTGGTGGATGAATCCAGACTGGCAGTTCCTAGTGGAGAGAGTCAGGTCGTAACAGATAGCCAGGACCTCCAGAGATCCAGTAGGCTTACTGCAGGGGTTCCACCAAACAGGTACGCTGCTGATGAGTTCATTTGGTCCACCTGTATGTATTGTGGACAATGTTGTACTGCTGTATAAAAAGTTACATTAACCATTATTTCTATGGACTATACAGCAAGGCCGAGGACGGCCACCTTTAAGTGGGGAGGCATGTAAGAGGCAGCCCTGATCATCCAGCAACATATCCAACACATATATATATAGCAGACTGTCATGTTTCCCTCCAGCCACCAGAGGCCACTGTGGCTGAGTAGGACAGTGAGAGGAGTTGTTTCCAGAGGACAAGGAGTTAAGTGTTTTTCCCGGGCTGAGCAGAGAGCCTGGGCTGATGGTGTCTGAGTACACAGGAAGAAGGACGCTGTGCACTGAGAGGGAGATCCACAGGGAAGATTAGAGTGATTTCTCCCTGCCTGCTGTGACACAGTATTTGGGACATTAGAGTGTGTTTGCTCTCTGACTGAGCTGATGTGTCCTGGTGTAGAAGAGAGACTGCTGTAGTGTGAGGCACTTACCAGAGGAACTGTGAGTGAATTCCAGGCCCTGCCTGATTACACGTCCAGAGCTGCTGATTATCTCTAACCAGAGTTACAGAGACTACAAAGAGAGGCCAGAGCTGAGCCACGCGGAAGCAAGCAAGCAAGCAAGCAAGCAAGTAACCAGATCGGGACCCAGACTGTATCTGCCTGCATGTGCCGGACACCGAACTGTGAGTGCACTGATGCTAACCTGAGCTAGGGCATAGTGGAATAGGATTTAGTTTAGTGCACCGTAGAGGTGCACCCCGGGTAGCGGGGACAGATAGGACTACCTAGAAGAGAGTAGCCTGCTATTGTCTGTACTTGTGTTTGTGATTCATTTGTGTTCTTTATGCAAATTTCCATTATCTTTATTGTGAATTCTCAAGCTGTTCATATTGTAAAACTGCTTCTCCGGCAGTTAGAGTTCTCTTTTAATAAAGCCGGTTTCTACTTCAGCCTCCTTGTCTGCTGCACTGTACTTGAGTCCTGCTCTACGGTCTCTTCCTCTGCTGACCGTTACAGGATTAGGGATGCGTTAGGAGGTGACCTGCTCCCTAATTCTGTCGTCCTGGCCGAGCAGCCACTAACATCACGTGGCATCGCACGGCTGAGGGTTTTCCCCATCCTCAGCTGTGACACAGGGGCTGTTATGTTAATATACTGTAAACTACTGTATAGTGGGGTGCTGTATATTATGTGGGGGGCTGTATACTGTGTGGTGGACTGTATACTGTGTGGTGGGCTGCATACTGTGTGGGGCTGTATACTGTGTGGGGCTGTATACTGTGTGGGGCTGTATATTGTGGGGGGGGCTGTATACTGTGTGGGCTGTATACTGTGTGGGGGCCTGTATACTGTGGGGGTCCTTATACTGTGTGGTGGGTTGTATACTGTGTGGTGGGCCTTATACTGTGTGGAGGGCTGTATACTGTGTGTGGGGGGCTGTATACTGTGTGTGGGGGGCTGTATACTGTGTGGGGGGGCTGTATACTGTGTGGGGGCCTGTATACTGTGGGGGCCTGTATACTGTGGGGGCTGTATATTGTGGAGTGCTTTACTGCTTTACTGTATACTGTGGGGGTCTGTATACTGTGTGTGCGGTATAGTGTGGGGGGCCTGCATACTGTGTGGGGGGGCTGTATACTGTGGGGGGGGGCTGTATACTGTGTGGGGGCCTGCATACTGTGGGGGCCTGTATACTGTGGGGGCTGTATATTGTGGAGTGCTTTACTGCTGTACTGTATACTGTGGGGGTCTGTATACTGTGGGTGCGGTATAGTGTGGAGTGCTATACTGCTGTACTGTATAGTGTGGGGGGCTGTATCGTGTATAGTTTGGGGTGCGGTATACAGTGAGGTGTTGTATACTGTGGGGTGCTGTATACTGTGGGGTGCTATACTGCTCTACTATATACTGTGTGGGGCTGTATACTGTGTGGGGCTGTATACTGTGTGGGGCTGTATATTGTGGGGGGGGGGCTGTATACTGTGTGGGCTGTATACTGTGTGGGGGCCTGTATACTGTGGGGGCCCTTATACTGTGTGGTGGGTTGTATACTGTGTGGTGGGCCTTATACTGTGTGGAGGGCTGTATACTGTGTGTGGGGGGCTGTATACTGTGTGTGGGGGGCTGTATACTGTGTGGGGGGGCTGTATACTGTGTGGGGGCCTGTATACTGTGGGGGCCTGTATACTGTGGGGGCCTGTATACTGTGGGGGCTGTATATTGTGGAGTGCTTTACTGCTTTACTGTATACTGTGGGGGTCTGTATACTGTGTGTGCGGTATAGTGTGGGGGGCCTGCATACTGTGTGGGGGGGGCTGTATACTGTGGGGGGGGCTGTATACTGTGTGGGGGCCTGCATACTGTGGGGGCCTGTATACTGTGGGGGCTGTATATTGTGGAGTGCTTTACTGCTGTACTGTATACTGTGGGGGTCTGTATACTGTGGGTGCGGTATAGTGTGGAGTGCTATACTGCTGTACTGTATAGTGTGGGGGGCTGTATCGTGTATAGTTTGGGGTGCGGTATACAGTGAGGTGTTGTATACTGTGGGGTGCTGTATACTGTGGGGTGCTATACTGCTCTACTATATACTGTGGGGTGCTATACTGCATACTTTGTGGTGCTGTATACTATAGGGTGCTATACTGCATACTGTGGGGTGCTGGGGTGCACTGTAACACTAGGGTGAGCCGAGCCCTGGTCTCCTTCCTGCAGAGCGGTGCCCACTTCCAGCCTGAGCCCAGCTGCCCAGAGCACTGATCCTGAGCCGCTGGAGTCTTCAGAACTGGAAGTATTTACAGTCATTCACTGGACTCTACCAGATGTGTGGATTTTTTGTGTGTGTGTTGTGGTGGAGGCGTGATTGCTGCTAAGGTGTGGGAAGGCGGGATCCAGGGATTCCAAGTAAATTTTTGCCCAGGGTCCAATCAATATTAAAGACGGCTCTGCCCATGTGTAGATCCAGCAAGAAGAGCTCAGATCCCTCTGCTCCATCGATGGTGTCACCTCCTCATACATGTCTTGTGTCCTCACCAGTCTGAGATATATATACACTGACGAGCAAAATTTTACACCTTTTAATAACGTCTTAGAAGCGTATAACTTACAGAAAAGACCCCGCTCCTAGGAGCTTATATTCTATAGAGAGAACTTCCACCCGCATCCCACCCCCCGCTCCTAGGAGCTTATATTCTATAGAGAGAACTTCCACCCGCATCCCACCCCCCGCTCCTAGGAGCTTACAATCTATAGAAAGTAACAATCTTAATGTCTCTATTGGCTTTTTGTTGTGGTGATGCCAATGTCTTCCAGTGATGGCGATGTCTTGCGGTGATGGCGATGTCTTGCGGTGATGGCGATGTCTTGCGGTGATGGCGATGTCTTGCGGTGATGGCGATGTTTTGCGATGATGGCGATGTTTTGCGATGATGGCGATGTCTTGCGATGATGGCGATGTCTTGCGGTGATGGCGATGTCTTGCGGTGATGGCGATGTCTTGCGGTGATGGCGATGTCTTGCGGTGATGGCGATGTCTTGCGATGATGGCGATGTTTTGCGGTGATGGAGATGTCTTGCGGTGATGGCGATGTCTTGCGGTGATGGCGATGTCTTGCGGTGATGGAGATGTCTTGCGGTGATGGCAATGTCTTGCGATGATGGCGATGTTTTGCGATGATGGCGATGTTTTGCGATGATGGCGATGTCTTGCGGTGATGGCGATGTCTTGCGGTGATGGCGATGTCTTGCGGTGATGGCGATGTCTTGTGATGATGATGATGTCTTGAGGTGATGGCAATGTCTTGTGATGATGATGATGTCTTGCGGTGATGGCGATGTCCTGCGGTGATGTCTTATGACGATGCCTTCAAAAAAATAAACAAATAAATAGAGAAATAAACCCCTTATTTGCTGCCATCCTGTGACCCCCCCGCCCCCGCCTTAGTACTGAGATCTGGTTTGGATAGGGCGGTGTGTAACGCCAATATTCTTCTCTCCCTGTGACGTATAGGAAAGCCGTGTGATTTCTGTCCTGTGTTCTCTGCACCCACCAGGTCTGAACAAAGGCTAAGTGTTTGTTTTCTATGCGGCGCCTCCGCAGGAAACATGAGGAATTACATCTACTGAAATCAAAGCCTGCGGCTGCATTATACCCCACCGCCCCCGTATTCCCCTATAGAGCGTACAGATCATACTGTAGATAACATGCTGGTTATATATCTATCATACAGATCACACTGCTACACATATCACCCTTATTACACATACCGGACATGTGGAGGATTCAGCCTTATTCTTTGTGGCTGAAATGAAAGAAGACATCACATGTATCATGACTGCGTCCATACATCCATATACGTATCACATACACAGAACTGGAGATGGACCTAAAGGCTTACAATCTAGTCTGACATCATTCATACATACCCTGCTCGAGGAGCCTGCAATCTGCATAGACTTGTGACCAGGATGATTGAGCTTTACTTGCGATTACTTTCCTTTTTTTTTTTTTTTTTTTTTTTATTACTTGTATTACTTGTATTACTTGCGATGTCCTGGGATATATGGGGAAAAAAGGAGATAAAAAAGTTATGATGACCATGATTGGGTAGAGCAGGAGGACATCACATGTATCACGACAAGTATGTACAGATGATGATAGACATGCGCCCTCACATACACATAAATGTCTCGTCTAGGCTGCTCCCCTGGACCACGCAGATAGCCTTCCTCCCCGCAAATGAGCAGCCTCAGCCAAGGGAGCTCCTTTTATACCTCTGTGATGTCATAATGGGGGTGATGCTCTGATCTGATTGGCCCATGCAATGCTGTGATCTGATTGGCCGATGTAATGCTGTGATCTGATTGGCCGATGCAATGCTGTGATCTGATGCTAATATTAAACCCTGGGAATTCCCTGCCGTACAGTAAAGGAGTTGTCCCCTAGTGATAAATCCAATGTGCAGTTTGATGATAGATGTATAGTGTCCATGCAGACCTGTTCTAGGCCACGCCCCTTCTTACTATGATCCCGTTTCCTCCTCTGATGTTTTCCTCCAACAACACCCCATCCTAGATCAGTTTGAACAGCGTAGGGTTCACCCTTTCCTCCTGTGATTACCTTTCGTGGTACCAAGGCTTCGGGACAATCGTAACCTATCAACAGTCCAACACCAAACTCCTTCCGCGGGGACATTTCCTGAGATATGACAGGTAGGTGCTCCCAGTCATCTTTTGATGTAGCACTTGTCATCTCGTCGCTATATTATCTTGAGGGGCGGTGGTGACACGCTGGCATAAGAGGGTATTCCATGATATAATAGCCATTAGCTATTACCCAGATACATGATATACCTATATGTATCATAGGGTCTTGCGACTATGGTCTCATGGATGCCAGCTGGCCAGCCACGTATTACCCCTTTTATCATTGTCTCCTAAGTATGGCCATTGGTGTATGTCATACATCGTATTTACAGTGTTCATTTTAGGACATGGTCAGATATCATAGTCAAGTATCAAAATAATGCCAATGTAACACTTGACTCTGACACTTGACTCTGACACTTGACTCTGACACCTGACTCTGACACCTGACTCTGACACCTGACTCTGACACCTGACTCTGACACCTGACTCTGACACCTGACTCTGACACCTGACCCTGACCCTGACACCTGACACCTGACTCTGACACCTGACCCTGACACCTGACCCTGACACCTGACTCTGACACCTGACTCTGACACCTGACTCTGACACCTGACTCTGACACCTGACCCTGACACCTGACCCTGACACCTGACCCTGACACCTGACTCTCATATCTGAGTTTGACTTATGCTCTTCATAGGTCAGGGTCAAAGTGAGAAGGAGTTATAGATAAACTATGTATTTGTCTGCTAAATCACACTGTCTATTGCTGAGCTGATATCTCCATGCCAGGCCAGCTGGTGGCTCAGTGGTGATGCTGCTGCCCCATGTCCAGGCTTTCTGAGTTCAAAGCCCCTTTTAGCCTTCAAAAAATGTTTACATTTTATTATGCCCTAGATAAGAGGCAAATTTAAATCATGTGTGATGCTGACGTGTGACGCTGACGTGTGACGCTGACGTGTGACGCTGACGTGTGACGCTGACGTGTGACGCTGACGTGTGACGCTGACGTGTGACGCTGACGTGTGACGCTGACGTGTGACGCTGACGTGTGACGCTGACGTGTGACGCTGATGTCTCACTTCCTTCAGTCGTCAGTATCACAAAACATTTTAGGGTTACTGTGGTTTTTGCTGTACTACATCTCATAGATCAAAAACATCCCCACCTCTGCTGTCTAGGAGCTATAGCTCAGCGGTAAGACAGTCGCTTCGCATGTTGTGTTCATGGGTTCAAAACCTGTTTCAGGCTTTTAATAAAATTTATATTTTATACTTTATTGAGCTCTAGATCAGAGACAAATTCCCGTGCTGTGTGATGTAAGTCGTCCTCTTTTATTTTATTAAGAGTACATGGGCAGCACTATAGTATAGGGGGCCCTGTATACAGAGCTGTGTCCTGGAGTATACATATCTACTGTATATATGTGTATTATACACACTATGTACTACAGCTTCACCACACTGAGATCTGCTCAGAAAGCTGCTATACATGTCACTGCTTTATCCACGGACACAATATATGGTCACTACAGATGGCAGTACTATGTGACAGCTTCTAAGTATAGAAAACCGTGTGGTAATGTCATAGCTCAGAGGTGACATTAATGGCTTTGCTTGTTGAAGTCCCCAGAAAGACATATGTATTTTTTCTTTAATAGCATATACTATAATAAATAATATGTCATTAACCCATAGGATACCAGCGCTGTACATGTATGTCGCTGGAAACACGGTCACAAATCCCAGCGCCATACAGGTACAGCGCTCTGATCGGGCGGCACAGGAGCTACTCCCTCCCGATCAGCTGCAGGGGTCCGGCAGGCACTAATAGTTGGACCCCTGCTGTATGCACCGGCATCGGTGAAAACCCTGATGCTGGCTCATTAACCCTTGCACTGCCGCGGTCAGCGCTGACGGCTGCATGTGCGGTATCCCCGTGGTGTCTAGCCCTGTCAGTCAATGGGGGAGGGGTGTGTGTGCAGAGCACAGGGTGTTATAGAGCATTAGAGAATAGGGTTGCCACCCGTACGGGAATGACCCGGACAGTCCGAGTTTGCAATCCTGTGCCCGAGTACAAGCCTTTCTCAGACCCAGGCACAGAATCAGCTGTGAATGATGGCGGCGGCGGCGGCTGGGCACAGGGAGATGAGCGCTTCCATTGTGGAAGCGCTCATCGCCATAGTGATCTGTATCGCCGTCCTCAGGACAACGATACAGGCGGCTGTGCTGCGGCGGGGGAGGGAGAGGCGTCTCTCTCTCCTGTTCCTCTAATAGGCTGCGTGCAGGCGGCGCGATGACGTCATCACGCCGCCTGAGCCGTACAGCGCGGTGCACAGGCCGGGAAGAGGCTGCATCGCATCGTTGGAGGGAAGTAAAAGGTTTTTTGTTATTTTTTTAGAGAAGAGAGGCACCTGAAACTGGCACATATGGGGGAAGGGGTGAAAAGAGGCACCTTATACTGGCACATATTGGGGAGGAGGAGAAATGAGGCACTTGAAACTGGCACATATGGGGGAAGGGGGGGAGAGACACCTTATACTGCCACATATTTGGGTGGGGGGGGAAGAGGCACTTGAAATTGGCACATATAGGGGAAGGGGTGGAAAGAGGCACCTTATACTGGCACATATTGAGGGGGGAATGAGGCACTTGAAACTGCAATATATGGGGGGAAGGGGGGGAAAGAGGCACCTTATACTGGCACATATTGGTGGGGAGAAATGAGGCACTTGATACTGGCACATATAAGGGAAGGGGGGGAAGAGGCACATATTGGGGGAGAAAAGATGCACTTCTTACTGACACATGGGGGCATCTATGGGGGGCACTTCTTACTGGCACATTATTTAGGGGGCTTCTACTGAGGCCACAAAGAAGGGGTATTTTATATGGGGGGCTATGTGTGTTACTAGTATTATCAGGGGGTTAATCTGTTTATGCAGTATAGTATTGGGGAGCACAGCGGCACAGTATTGGGGTAGTAGGATGATTTGTCCAGAAGATGGGAGGATGATGGAAAATAGTAAACTAAGATCTTTTTTTTGTTGTTGTCAAACTGCAGAGACGAAAAATGGCGAAAAAAGGGTAGTCTGGTCTGAAGATCTGAAAGGAGAAGATGAGGAAAGAACATCTACATCAAAGGAGACGTCACTGGATGTAAGAGGTATGGGGCGCTGTATTTCTGTAGTGACGGGATCAGGGGCGTAACGATCGTGGTGCGACAGCAACCAGGGGTGGAGGCGGGACATGGGCGTGGCTGGAGGCGGGGCATGGGTGGGGCCTGAAAGGGGCCCTCCCTCCCTTCTGTTCGGGTTTGGCTTAGAGAAAAGATGGAAACCCTAAACGCCATGCGCAAAACCCCTAGCATGGTACAAAGAAGTTGCGGTCTACTTGGTGCAGGTTGCCATGTACAACTCTTTTGTGCTGTCCCGGAGCGCTGGCAGCACAGGGACATTCCTCCAGTTCTATAAGGGCAGTCCTCAAGGCCATAATCTTTTCTGACCGGGAAAGAGCAGACCGGAGTACCTCGGGAACTGGAGGCGCCCGGATCGTCCCGGCCAACACTTTCCAGGTGTGGTTCCCCCATACTGGAAAGAAGGGTTGGTCCCCAAAAAAAAGTGCAGCGTGCGTAACAGGAGGGGGTAACGAAAGGACACCACCACTCAGTGTGAAACGTGTCCCGATCATCCGGGCCTCTGTATTGACGGTTGCTTCAGGGAGTTCCACACTTACATGGAGGACTAAATTTATAATCCCCTTCCCCCATTTTAATTTATTTCTCCACAGTCTTCACAGGAATAGCTGCAAAGTGGAGGAGAAAATTCTAAATCTCCTTTTTTTACACTAACATGTAGCCCCTGTTATTTCATTTTTACAAGGGGTAATAGGAGAAAAAGCGCCCCAAAATTTGTAGCCCAATTTCTCCGTAGTAAGGACATACCCCATATGTGGACGTAAAGTGCTCTGCGGGCAAACTACACGGCTCAGAAGAGAAGGAGCGCCATTGCGATTTTGGTTGTCCAAAATCCCAATATCGCTCTTTCTCTTCTGAGCCGTGTAGTCACCCGCAGATCATATTACGTCCACATATGGGGTATTTTCTGACTCGGGAGAAATTGGGCTATAAACTGTTGGGCGAACAAGTTTGTTTGCTCCACCATCAGTTTCACAAATTGTTCACTGAAACAAACTAAAAATGTCATATTTAGTGAAGCCCACTGTGCGAATCTGGATTCCTGGTTGGCCAACAAAGTCAGGAATCAAGGGCTCAAAATCCTCTGGGGTACTCCAGCCAAGTTCACCGGTAGAGGGCTCAGGTGAACTTTCCTGGTGGGCCGGAAAACTAGTACGAGCCCCAGGGCTGCTCATACTAGTGTGGGCCACAGGGTTCCTGGCACGGGGGGTTCCTGGCTCCGCCTGGCGGCGTCTCCGCCGCATTGGGGCTCATCATCATCACTAGATGATGAGGAGAACGAGGATGACAACAGGAAAGTGGGGTCATCCTCGTCCTCACTGGGGCTCTCGGAGTCAGAGAGCAGCTGGGCGTACGCCTCCTCGGCCGAGAACATCCGGCAGGCCATCTTAGAACGCTAAAGGGGAGTGCGTCTGTGTGTAAAACTTTATTTAGTGTGTGTGTGGGGGGGGGGGGCGGTGTGTTTTTATGTATACCCTACCCTAACCCACCCTAACCTAACAGAATCCCTGAAAAAGCCCAAAAACTCACTGATCAGCGGTGGGGTGGGCGATGCGCTGACAGTGGCCAGGCGCTCTTTTACAGCTAAGAGTGCCGGCCACAGCGCACCTACAAAAAGAAAAAAAATGCACTTGCGCCCCAAAATATGTGGGTGGGAGGAAAGCTGCAGCACCCCTGGGGGGACGGGGGTCGCACAAGTTGCTGTGGACCCCAGACACCCTTTTTTTCCACTACCCCTACCTAACCAAAAGCTCTCCCTAAATGTTTATATGCCAGATGGCACTTTATGGGGTCTCAGGGGCCACGGATGGCGGAGGATCGTGTGGGGTGCAGATGGACCGACACAGGGCTCCTCTCTCCTTACTCACACAGAAGTCTGTGGGCGGGGACAGCGTAGCTCCAGGATGTTATCTCCAGGTCAATCCCTCCAACCAATCACAGGTGATCCTCACCCTCATCCTCCGTCACCGCCACTTCACAGGATCTACGGAGGGTGATTGGTGGTGTATATTACACCACTGATCACCCTCCTATTTCGGGTCACCGGAGACCTGAATAACCTGGAAATGCTGCAAACCGCAGGTCTGAATTGACCTGCGGTTAGCAGCGATCGCCGATATAGGGGAGGATGGTCACAGGACCCCCCCTCGGCATTGTCACAGGGTGCCTTCAGAATGATTTCAGCAGGCACACCGTTCCTAACACTGCCCGCCGCACAGCGGTGATCGGAAATACACAGGTACGCCCTGTGTCCATAAGAGGCTAAAGAGGCTCATTATGCTGATTATGTATGATAAATAGCTGCAGTGTAACGGTCAGCAGAGGAAGAACCCGTAGAGCAGGACTCAAGTACAGTGCAGCAGACAAGGAGGCTGAAGTAGAAACCGGCTTTATTAAAGGAGAACTCTAACTGCCGGAGAAGCAGATTTACAATATGAACAGCTTGAGAATTCACAACAAAGATAATGGAAATTTGCATAAAGAACACAAATGAATCACAAACACAAGTACAGACAATAGCAGGCTACTCTCTTCTAGGTAGTCCTATCTGTCCCCGCTACCCGGGGTGCACCTCTACGGTGCACTAAACTAAATCCTATTCCACTATGGCCTAGCTCAGGTTAGCATCAGTGCACTCACAGTTCGGTGTCCGGCACCTGCAGGCAGATACAGTCTGGGTCCCGATCTGGTTGCTTGCTTGCTTGCTTGCTTTAGCATGGCTAAGCTCTGGCCTCTCTTTGTAGTCACTGTAACTCTGGTTAGAGATAATCAGCAGCTCTGGACGTGTAATCAGGCAGGGCCTGGAATTCACTCACAGTTCCTCTGGTAAGTGCCTCACACTACAGCAGTCTCTCTTCTACACCAGGACACATCAGCTCAGTCAGAGAGCAAACACACTCTAATGTCCCAGATACTGTGTCAGCAGGCAGGGAGCAATCACTCTAATCTTCCCTGTGGATCTCCCTCTCAGTGCACAGCGTCCTTCTTCCTGTGTACTCAGACACCTTCAGCCCAGGCCCCCTGCTCAGCCCGGGAAAAACACTTAACTCCTTGTCCTCTGGAAACAACTCCTCTCACTGTCCTACTCAGCCACAGTGGCCTCTGGTGGCTGGAGGGAAACATGACAGTCTGCTATATATATATGTGTTGGAAATGTTGCTGGATGATCAGGGCTGCCTCTTACAGCAGAGATATCTGTGTTTTTATTCATATGCAAATTAACAATTGGAGCCCTCAGAGGCGGGGCTTAATATTCTGAGCAATGCTCTATAACACCCTGTGCTCTGCACACACACCCCGCCCCCATTTGACTGACAGGGCTAGACAGCAGGCTGACATCACAGCACCACGGGGATACCGCACATGCAGCCGTCAGCGCTGACCGCGGCAGTGCAAGGGTTAATGAGCCGGCATCAGGGTTTTCACCGATGCCGGTGCATACAGCAGGGGTCCAACTATCAGTGCCTGCCGGACCCCTGCAGCTGATCGGGAGTAGCTCCTGTGCCGCCCGATCAGAGCGCTGTACCTGTATGGCGCTGGGATTTGTGACCGTGTTTCCAGCGACATACATGTACAGCGCTGGTATCCTATGGGTTAATGACATATTATTTATTATAGTATATGCTATTAAAGAAAAAATACATATGTCTTTCTGGGGACTTCAACAAGCAAAGCCATTAATGTAACCTCCGAGCTATGACATTACCACACGGTTTTCTATACTTAGAAGCTGTCACATAGTACTGCCATCTGTGTGACCATATATTGTGTCCATGGGTAAAGCAGTGACATGTATAGCAGCTTTCTGAGCAGATCTCAGTGTGGTGAAGCTATAGTACATAGTGTGTATAATACACCTATATACAGTAGATATGTATACTCCAGGACACAGCTCTGTATACAGGGCCCCCTTTACTATAGTGCTGCCCATGTACTCTTAATAAAATAAAAGAGGACGACTTACATCACACAGCACGGGAATTTGTCTCTGATCTAGAGCTCAATAAAGTATAAAATATAAATTTTATTAAAAGCCTGAAACAGGTTTTGAACCCATGAACACAACATGCGAAGCGACTGTCTTACCGCTGAGCTATAGCTCTAGACAGCAAAGGTGGGGATGTTTTTGATCTATGAGATGTAGTACAGCAAAAACCACAGTAAACCTAAAATGTTTTGTGATACTGACGACTGAAGGAAGTGAGACATCAGCGTCACACGTCACGTCACACGTCGGCGTCACAGTCACACGTCAGCGTCACACGTCACACGTCAGCGTCACACGTCAGCGTCACACATGATTTAAATTTGCCTCTTATCTAGCACATAATAAAATGTAAACATTTTTTGAAGGCTGAAAGGGGCTTTGAACTCAGAAAGCCTGGACATTGGGCAGCAGCATCACCACTGAGCCACCAGCTGGCCTGGCATGGAGATATCAGCTCAGCAATAGACAGTGTGATTTAGCAGACAAATACATAGTTTATCTATAACTCCTTCTCACTTTGACCCTGACCTATGAAGAGCATAAGTCAAACTCAGATATGAGAGTCAGGTGTCAGGGTCAGGTGTCAGGGTCAGGTGTCAGGGTCAGGTGTCAGGGTCAGGTGTCAGGGTCAGGTGTCAGGGTCAGGTGTCAGAGTCAGGTGTCAGGGTCAGGTGTCAGAGTCAGGTGTCAGAGTCAGGTGTCAGGGTCAGGTGTCAGGGTCAGGTGTCAGAGTCAGGTGTCAGGGTCAGGTGTCAGAGTCAGGTGTCAGAGTCAGGTGTCAGAGTCAGGTGTCAGAGTCAGGTGTCAGGGTCAGGTGTCAGAGTCAGGTGTCAGAGTCAGGTGTCAGAGTCAGGGTCAGGTGTCAGAGTCAGGTGTCAGAGTCAGGTGTCAGAGTCAGGTGTCAGAGTCAGGGTCAGGTGTCAGAGTCAGGTGTCAGAGTCAAGTGTCAGGGTCAGGTGTTACATTGGCATTATTTTGATACTTGACTATGATATCTGACCATGTCCTAAAATGAACACTGTATAGGCGGTCTAGCATAGACATATTTTTCTCTACACGTGTTCTGAGATTTCTTGCCACCAGGTACGCACACCTGCTCTTACGATTTGCATTTCTTTTCATTTCTAGGCCTATAGGAGTGAGGCACAACTCACATCCAGTGCTGCATTCACCCACTTGTTCTTTCATCATGCGTTTTACCCTGCTTCCACTAAAGCTGCATTTCTTTTCATTTCTAGGCCTATGAGAGTGTGTTTCCTACTATGTTCACAAGTTGGTTATTCGTTGGTCACGACAAGGGTCTTCTCTTAGCGAGCTGCAATGCCTCTGGCTCTTGTTTTCTCCATCAGTTCAATTTCACGGTTCGCGGTTGATTAATGTTTCGGTTGTGCACGTGGTTCGGATTACTACTGTCCATGCATTTTTCCATCAGGTCTGGCTCATGTTTAACTACTCATCATCACCATGTGGTCATCCCGTTCAGTCCCTTGGCTTCGGGGGCCCGGTGACCGTTCTTCGTGTTGTCCATTAGGGGTACCATGCGGTTGTAGGCGGGGTAGTGTCTCAAGTTCATTGTCGGAGATGGTCATGGTTATGCGAGTCCTATTGGGGCCGCATAAGGAAAAAAATAAAAATAAAAAAAAAAATAAAAAAAAAAGGGAATGGAATAACAATTTCATCTGCCATTAATCTCCCACGCAGGGCTTCTCCGTTTTAGTTTTACACACCGAACTCCGCCATTGGTCTCCCACGCATGTCTTCTCCGGTTAGTACGCACCCACGACCCCACTATTAGTCTCGCACGCATGGTTGCTCCGTTTCAGTTGTATACATACGACTCCGCTATTTGAGTCTCTCACACATGGCTCCGCCTTTAGAGTCTCTCACACATGGCTCCGCCTTTAGAGTCTCTCACACATGGCTCCGCCTTTAGAGTCTCTCACACATGGCTTTCTCCTTTTTTAGTGTTTCACATACAACTCCGCCATTAGAGTCTCTCACACATGTCTTCTCCGTTTTAGTGTTTCACATAACTCCGCATTAGAGTCCCTCACGCATTACTTCGCCGTTTTAGTTTACACACATTACTCCGTCATCACAGACTGTCACGCATTACTTCGCCGGTTAGTTTACACTCATAACTCCGCCATTAGAGACTCTCACATATGACTCCGCCATTAGAGTCGCTCACGCATGGCTTCCCCGTTTTAGTGTTACACACAGGACTCCGCCATTAGTCTCACGCATATGACTTTGCCAGTAGAATCTCTCACACATGGCTTCTCCGTTTCAGTGTCACACATACAACTCCGCCATTAGAGTCTCTCACGCATTACTTTGCCGTGTTTAGTTTTACACATACGACTCTGCCATTAGTCTCACGCATGGCTTCTCCGTTAGTGTCACACACATGACTTCGCCAGTAGAATCTCTCACGCACGGCCCTGCCATTAGAGTCTCTCACGCACGGCCCTGCCATTAGAGTCTCTCACGCATGGCTTCTCCGCATTAATTTCACACACTCGACCCCGCCATTAGAGTCTCTCACGCATGGCTCCGCCATTAGAGTCTCTCACGCATGGCTTCTCCGCATTAATTTCACACACTCGACCCCGCCATTAGAGTCTCTCACGCATGGCTCCGCCATTAGAGTCTCTCACGCATGGCTTCTCCGTACTAAGTTCACACACATGACCCCGCCATTAGAGTCTCTCACGCATGGCTCCGCCATTAGAGTCTCTCACGCATGGCTTCTCCGTACTAAGTTCACACACATGACCCCGCCATTAGAGTCTCTCACGCATGGCTCCGCCATTAGAGTCTCTCACGCATGGCTTCTCCGTACCAATTTCACACACATGACCCCGCCATTAGAGTCTCTCACGCATGGCTCCGCCATTAGAGTCTCTCACGCATGGCTTTTCTGCATTAATTTCACACACATGACCCCGCCATTAGAGTCTCTCACGCATGGCTCCGCCATCAGAGTCTCTCACGCATGGCTTCTCCGGGTTAATTTCACACACATGACTCCGCCATTAGAGTCTCTCACGCATGGCTTCTCCGTATTAATTTCACACACATGACCCCGCCATTAGAGTCTCTCACGCATGGCTCCGCCATTAGAGTCTCTCACGCATGGCTTCTCCGTACAAATTTCACACACATGACCCCGCCATTAGAGTCTCTCACGCATGGCTCCGCCATTAGAGTCTCTCACGCATGGCTTCTCCGGGTGGATTTTTACACATATGCCTCCGCCCTTAGAGTCTCACGCATGTCTCCGCCTCAAAGTCTCTCACGCATGGCTTCTCCGTGCCATTTTTACACATATGGTTCCGCCATTAGAGTCTCTCACGCATGTCTCCGCCATTAGAGTCTCTCACGTATCGCTTCCCCATTCAAGTTCTACACACACAACTCCGCCAGTCGAGGCCAGCTGCGTGGTCCCGCAACCAGTAGGTTCCATGTCTTTTCTGCTTTCAGACCCGCTCGCATGGCTCGGTCATCAGTGGCTTGCAATACAATTATCTTGTGGTGACTCGCACGCGTGGCTTGCGCCATTAGGGTCTCTCTCACGTTATCATTTTCTCTGACTTTTATTTTTAGGTTGTCAGATTCCTCCTGGAACATAACATCACGCCCCCTTTTGTCATGGCTTCTCTTCTGGGGTTTGCTTCTTTTGCCACCTTAAACTCAAATGTCATACAACGCCATCATACTCTATCTCACTGACATTCTACACCACATGCTAAATCTTACACCCTAATAACATCAGTTTCATGGCCTCTCACCAAATCAAAACCATACTCAGAGGTATTTAGAAAGCGGAACCCGCACGTCCAGCCCAGAGGCTACCCGTTAACAATCATATTTTCAAGGCATTATCCGAATTACTAGACGCCAAGCCTTCTGAAGCAGATACCAACTCCATCCTCAAAACAGAAATTTGCTTGGCCTTCTACGGTTCCTGAGGCCCGGGGAATTCACTACAACCTACACGACACAAGCCACACCTTGCCTTCTTGTCTCCCACTTGGCAAAACACATGGATCATTACGTTCTGACCTTACCTCACTCCAAGAGTAGTCAGCACTTACCCGTCAACATTTCATATCACCCCACGCACAACAGATGGTGTCCAGTCAGGGTTCTGGATGCTTACAGACAACGTCACAAGTTTCTACCCTCTCAACCGCTACTTCACTACATGGTTCGGTACTCACCACCACCACCTTCATGACCCATGTCAGGTCATCCCTCACACAACTGGGCCTCAACGCAGCCAACTACTCAGGGCACTCCTTTCGCTTTGGAGCCGCGTCCACGGCCTCCAGTGCCAACGCCCCTACTCATGTCATCGGGAATTGGGGCGCTGGAAGTCATCCGCTTACTCGCGATACATTCCCAATCCAACACAAGAGTTAAGAGATACTTTCCAAAACATGTCGGGTTGAGCTATTCATGTATATTTGACTACAATAACTGGTTATTTCATTTTTGCCCTCTTCTTTCTCAGGCCTACCTCATCCTCGGTTTCGGCACACCACAACCGACTACGCTTATTCCCTGATTTCCTAGGGTTCTTCACTGTACTACCGTAAGCGCCTCACACAAGTGTGAAGGCAGTTTGCCTGGATTTGTGGGAGGGGCTGAGGTCCGCCTCCAGCCTATTTAGGGCACCCCCTTACCTGGCTCCTGCACCGTCCGAGGTCTGAGCTTTGACCCTCCCACCACTCCACTCATTTACAACTCATTTCTTCCATATCTCTATCCTTGGGTGGGCCCTCTTCTTTCTCAGGCCTACCTCATCCTCGGTTTCGGCACACCACAACCGACTACGCTTATTCCCTGATTTCCTAGGGTTCTTCACTGTACTACCGTAAGCGCCTCACACAAATATATATATATTTTTTTTTATCTACTTAGATTCCAGTATGGATCCAATTGCTGCTCTGTCCAAGCAATTTCATGGCCTGTCTTTGGAGGTGGCAGGATTGAAGGCGTCGGTCCTCCAGCAACAGCAGCAATTACAACTGACCGCAAGCCTAGTGGTTGCTACAGGTAACCAGGTTGTTGCGGAACCCAAGGTGCCTCTCCCTGACAGAATTTCTGGGGGAAGGGACAAGTTTTTGACATTCCGTGAGGCCTGTAAATTATATTTTAAGCTGCACCCTTACTCCTCTGGTAATGAAGAACAGCGGGTGGGGGTTGTTATTTCCCTGCTGCAGGGGGACCCGCAGTCCTGGGCGTTCTCTTTACCCACTGATTCCCAGGCTCTTCGGTCAGTGGATGAGTTTTTCGAGCCTTGGGTCTCATATATGACTACCCTGATCGAGTAGCACTGGCTGAATCAAGATTACGGAGACTCTTACAAGGAGAGCGGCCGGTAGAGGAGTATTGCTCTGAATTCCGTAGGTGGGCTACGGATACCCAATGGAACGACCCGGCTCTCAGGAGTCAGTTCTGCTCTGGGTTAGGACGCGCTTGCATTATATGAGACCCCCTTTTCCCTTGATGCGGTTATGTCCCTTTCTATCCGTATAGATAGACGCCTTAGGGACAGGTTGAAAAAACCAGAGCAATTGGTAACCTCTCCCAAGCAGCAGTTAGTCTGTACGGACTTAGACGAGCCTATGCAGCTAGGAGGAACCACTCGTCAGGTCCGTCCTCCTGAGGTTCGCCGTAGGCGTGGGGTTTGTTTTTTTTGTGGGGAGAGGGGTCATTTCATTATTGTCTGTCCTTCTTTCCTCAGAAACAAAAGACCGTCGGAAAACTACTAACCCCAGGCTGTGTGGAGGATGTCAGCCGGGGGGTATACGTCTCCTCCATACGTACATCGCAATTTGTGCTGCCAGCGGTTATTGTTTTTGGTGTTAAGACGGAGACTTTTTTTCTTTCTAGACAGTGGAGCAGGGGTAAATTTGATAGATGCCCATTTTGCCCGCACTATGGGTTTGTCTCTCTGTACGCTACAGAGACCTATTCCCATATTCGCTATTGATTCTGCTCCTCTGTCTCAGAGAAACCTCACCCACATTGTCCATAACTTACACCTTCGGGTAGGGGACCACCATAACGAGATGCTTTCATGTTATGTTCTGGAGGGGCTTCCCACTCCGGTGGTGCTGGGCCTTCTCTGGTTGGTAGCGCACAATCCAGTGGTGGATTGGCAGGCCAGGGAGATATTGGAGTGGAGTGAGCCGTGCAGAGAAAATTGCTTAAATAGCAATTGCTTAGTCGCCTCCATAACTACCCTACCTACATTTATTTCGGATTTTGAGGACGTTTTTTCTGAAAAGGGTTGTCAGAAGTTACCACCTCACCGTCCTTATGATTGCCCGGTTAACCTTATTCCCGGCGCAAAATTACCCAAGACCAGGTTGTATAATCTTTCGGGTCCAGAGAGACAAGCCATGAAAGATTATATCTCCGAGAGCTTGGCTAAGGGACACATCAGACCCTCTTCTTCACCCGTGGCTGCAGGCTTTTTCTTCATTAAAAAGAAAGATGGGGGCCTGCGTCCTTGCCTAGATTTCCGCAAGCTAAGCCAGATAACCATCCGAGACCCATACCCTCTTCCTCTCATTCCTGACCTGTTTAACCAGATTGCGGGTGCTAGGTGGTTCTCCAAACTCGATCTTAGGGGGCCTACAATCTGATTCGTATTAAAGAGGGGGATGAGTGGAAGACAGCGTTTAACACCCCTGAGGGGCATTATGAAAATCTAGTTATGCCTTTCGACCTGACCAATGCTCCTGCCGTCTTTCAACATTTCGTTAATGACATTTTTAGTCATCTAATCGGCAGGTTTGTGGTGATATACCTAGATGATATCTTAATTTATTCGTCTGATCTGAGAACACATGAGGAGCATGTCAGACAAGTACTGCAGGTCCTACGGACGAATAAATTATATGCTAAAATTGAAAAATGTGTCTTCGCCGTTCAGGAGATACAATTCCTAGGTTATTATTTATCTGCTTCAGGTTTCCGTATGGATCCTAGGAAGGTCCAGGCAATTTTAGATTGGGATCTTCCTGAGAACCTCAAAGCACTACAACGGTTCTTGGGCTTCGCGAATTTCTATAGGAAATTCATTAAAGATTATTCAGTTATTGTAAAACCGCTTACTGACATGACTAGGAAGGGGACTGATTTTTCTAAATGGTCTGACGCCGCTAAAGTTGCTTTTTCCTCTCTAAAAGAGAGATTTACCTCAGCACCTGTACTAGTCCAACCTGATTGTCTCTCAGCCTTTTATTGTTGAAGTCGATGCGTCAGAGGTGGGAGTGGGGGCTGTGCTGTCTCAGGGTCCGTCTCCTGGCAAATGGCGTCCTTGTGCTTTCTTTTCTAAAAAACTATCTGCAGCAGAACAGAACTACGATATTGGCAATAGGGAACTATTAGCTATTAAACTAGCGTTTGAGGAGTGGCGTCACTTCTTAGAGGGGGCAGTCCACCCCGTCACTGTGATTACGGACCACAAAAATCTGCTGTACCTCGAATCAGCTAAGCGTCTCGCCCCTAGACAGGCTAGGTGGTCGCTACTTTTTACCAGGTTTAACTTTGTTATTACTTATCGTCCTGGGGCAAAAAATACCAAGGCTGATGCACTATCTCGTAGTTTCCCTGGAGGGGGTAATGTGAGTGATCCGGTGCCCATTCTACAAAGAGGAGTGGTTGTCTCTGCTGTACACTCTGCTCTGGAGGGGAAGGTGTTAGAGGCCCAGGGGGACGCCCCGGTCTCTTGCCCCTCAGAGAAATTGTTTGTACCGTTGAACCTACGTTTCGAATTATTTAAAGGAACATCATAATTCGGCACTTGCTGGGCACCCGGGTAGTAAAGCAACCTTGGAGCTATTGTCTCGTCGTTTTTGGTGGCCAAGGTTGCGTCAGGATGTATTGGATTTTGTGTCTACTTTTGTTCTACTAAAAGTTTCGCATACACGTCCTGCAGGGTCTCTATTACCACTCGTCATTCCCAATAGACCATGGACACATCTGTCTATGGATTTTATCACTGACTTACCTTTGTCTGCGGGTAAAACAGTTATTTTGGTAGTAGTGGACAGGTTTAGCAAAATGGCACACTTCATTGCGTTACCCGCACTACCTAATGCTAAGACTCTTGCTCAGGTATTCATCAGTGAAATCGTGAAGCTTCACGGGGTCCCTTCCGATTTGTTGTTTCGGATCGGGGTACCCAGTTTATTTCTAAATTTTGGAAAGCTTTTTGTTCCCGTTTGGGTGTACACTTGTCGTTTTCCTCAGCTTTCCATCCTCAGTCGAATGGACAGACTGAGCGTACCAACCAAAACCTGGAGACATAAGATGTTTTGTGTCTGAAAACCAAGAGTTGTGGTCATCATATTTACCGTTAGCTGAGTTTGCCATAAATAATCGCCGTCAGGAATCCACTGGCAAGTCACCATTTCTTGGTGCATATGGTTTTCATCCCCAATTCTGTACTTTCAAAGAGGGGGGGTCTTCTGGGGTTCCCGAAGAGGAACGGTTTTCGTCATCTCTTTCATCGGTATGGCAGAAGGTGCAAGCTAACTTGAAAAATATGGGAGGTAAATACAAATGCATGGCTGATAAGAGACGGTCGCCAGGTCCGGACCTAGGAGTGAATGACTATGTGTGGTTGTCTACTAGGAATATTAAATTAAAGGTTCCCTCTTGGAAACTGGGTCCTAGGTTCATTGGCCCTTACAAAATTGTAGCCATCATCAACCCCGTGGCTTTTCGCCTGGAGCTACCTCAGACTTTTAAAATCCATAACGTCTTTCATAAGTCGTTACTCAAAAAATATGTTCCACCTCTAGAACCGTCACTGCTGCCACCCCCTCCTGTTGTTGTGGATGGTAATCTAGAGTTTCAGATATCCAAAATTGTTAATTCTCGTCGGGTCCGCCGCTCTCTTCAATATCTGGTGCATTGGAGAGGTTACGGTCCCGAGGAAAGAATGTAGGTTCCTGCGTCTGAGGTAAACGCCGACAGACTAGTTCGGGCTTTTCATGCCTCTCATCCTGAGAGACCTGGTCCTGAGTGTCCGGAGGCCCCTCGTAGAGAGGGGGGTACTGTCACGAGGGTGTCAAGACCCACGCCTGACTCCGTTATACCCGGGGTCAGGAAGTCGCAGCGGTTGGCTGCGCGCTCTATGTAGTAAGATAGGGCTGTTTCCTTATGGTAGCTTTCTGGGTTTGCTTTGCAACCCTTTTTGGCTCACTCAGGGATCCGTAGCTCCTTCTCCTCAGCTGTTCCTTGTCCAGCACTCCCAACCTCCTTATATTCCCCTCTCACGCTTCTCTGGTTGCCAGATATAGAGCTTCCTGCCTGGACTTCTATACTGACCCACTGGAGCTGTGTTGCTGCGTTCTCTGGTTGTTGGTCCAGAACGTTTCCCTCCGGATCCCTGTTGGACCTTGGGCAGGGCTTTCCCTTTTCCCTCCCTGTGCGTGACGCCGGTCATTACGCATTGTGGTGAGTTTGAGCTTCACTGGTTCTGTAGCCACTTGTAATTTCTTGCAGATTTCTTGATCAATGAAGGTGACGTCACTCTGGGCATCCAGTAGCGCACAGGCGTATACCTTCTTGTTCCTCCTTTTAGGATTTAATATGCACACTGGTACAACCATTGATGAGCTGTTGCTTTCTCCTTCCCTCACTCTGCAAGAGAGTACCGATACTTTCTTTCCTTCCTCAGTATCTTTAGGTATTGAGGATTTATCTTTCTTTGGACGTTCTTCATGTAGTGGTGTAGGATGGCGTCCTTTGCAAACGATGCATGTGGCCTTTTTCTTACACTCCTTAGTAACATGGCCTTTTCTTAGGCATCCGGAACACAGTTGGTTTTCCAGCACAAATGTTTTCTTTTCATCTGGGGACTTCGCCTTCAATTGTTGGCACTTATGTATGGAGTGGTTCTCTCCACAGAACATACACTTGAAGGTAAACTGAAGATTTGTCGGTTCTGTCTCTCTACTGATCCCAGTAGTGACTTTGAACTTGCTCTTGTAGGTATCTGGACCTTTAGCTGCTGTGTTAGTTGCTCTTGCACATCTTATATCTCTTGTAGACCTTTCTTCTAAGGATTTTAAGACGTAAGATGATGTTACTGGATTACATGCTATCCTTGCTTCTTCATTGACAAACTCAGAGAACTTTTTATAACTTGGGAAGTTCTTACCTAGATCTAACTGTTTAGTCACACAGCGATTCCATCTAGAAGCCACTTCTTCAGGTAAATTAGTTATCTTTAATGTGGGGTGGCAGGGTGTTGTCCAAGTATGCCACCACCTGCTGGTTCAGGTCCTGCTCCAGGTCTAGCTGCTGCTGCTGGTGAGTAGTTTCTTCACTATGCGGGTGAAGAAAGCTGCTTATCAGCGACTCTAGACTCAAGTTGCTGCTGATGGAGCTGGAACTGGTCCTACCCCCTACCCCCACCCTGACACGGCAGCCATGGCAGAGAAACGTGAGCGTAGAGGGTCCCCCGGGCAGACCTACGAGAGGATGTACGATGGCGCAGATAGGCAGCGGCCAACTGACTACATAGGATGTCTCTATAGTACTTCAGTTTGTCCTCCCTCTTAGCGGGGGTAAAAAAGGCCCCCATTTTGGACCAGTAGTGAGGGTCCAACAAGGTGGAGAGCCAGAAGTCATCCCTCTGCTGAATGGTGACAATTCAGCTGTCACTACTCAAGCAAGTGAGCATGCATCGGGCCATCTGCCTCCATCTCCACTGCATACTGCCACGGTGTGTCTGGGTCCTCTGCCTCGTCTTCCTCATCGCCCTGTAGCTCCTCCGGCTGCTCCTCCTCTCCTGTCACCTGTGTAGAAAAACCTCTCATTTCGCTACACATTGCTTGTGCTCCAATGTCTTCTTCCTCCTCCAGTTCAGCCCCCACAGGGCTCATGTGGCCGTGAGATGTAGGCACCACGTCTCCAGTCCCATGACCAGCCGTTGTTACCAGCATCTGTTCCAGGACATGAAGCAGTGGAATGAAGTTGTACATCCCATAGTCCTGGCGACTGACAAATAATGTGGCCTCCTCAAAGGGCCTGAGCAAACGGCAGGTGTCACGCATGAGCTGCCACTGGCTGACATCGAAGTTACACAGGGGAGTACTCCTGTCCGCCTGTATCATCACTAAATCATTTATGGCCTTTCTCTTTTCGTATAGTTGGTCCAACATATGAAGGTTGGAATTCCAACGGGTGAAAACGTCAGATATCAGCCTATGTTGGGAGATGCCGTTCTGTTGCTGCGGCACAAGGAGGGTGTGCTTTGTGGTGTACGAGTGGCTATAGTGCATGCAAAGTTTCCTGGCCATTTTTAGGATGTCTTGCAGATGGGTGGAATACTTCAGGAACCACTTGACAACCAGATTGAACACGTGTGCCATGCAGGGCAAGTGACTCAGCCCTCCTTGATGCAGTGCGGTCGCCATGTTCTTCCTGTTGTCGGTCACCGCGGTTCCGATTTTGAGTTGTCGCGGAGAAAGCTAGGATTGGATTTCTTGATGGACACGGAGCAGTTCCTTACCTGTTTGACACCGCTCGCCCAGGAAAACGAGGTGCAGAACAGCGCGACACCGCCATGCCCTGCACATGTGTTATGCTGGAGGGGCACTGTGAATTGTCCCTGTAGTGGAGGCTGAGGACATGGTGGAGGATGAGAAGACAGAAGCGGACATTGTCGCAGTACCAACAGCATGAGAACATGGAGGCGGAAGCGGCGTCACCTGTCCAAGTTGCTGGTGTGGCTGTGCAGAAACCACATTCACCCAGTGGAACGTAAAGGACATGTATTGTCCCTGACCGCAGTTACAGCTCCACACATCGGCGCTGCCGTGACAGACACCGACAGGCTCAAGGACTGGCC